>NC_092858.1:71449357-71494345 GCF_032062135.1 Pyxicephalus adspersus | reverse complement strand
TAGGTTTTTCAGAATCTTTTTAGTGTAGCCTCCCTGTAATAATCTTTCCTGAATTAGTTTAGCTTCTAGTTTAAAGTCTTGGTCAGTGGTGCAGTTCCTTTTGAGCCTAAGGTATTGGCTATAGGGGATACTCTGAATTAGGGCCTTCAAATGAGTACTTATGGCGTGAAGTATGGTATTACCTGCAGTTTTTTTTTACGAAACAAGGTGGTTCTAACTTTGTGGTTTGCATCTATTCTGGTGTAAAGATCTAGGGATGGTACTTGGGACTGACTATGTTCCATTGTGAACATCAAATTAAATTTGTTTGATTGTAAAAAACTGAAGAATTCTGAGTATATCGTCTATATAACATTTCCAAAATAGAATCTATTGCTTGTATATGATTGTTATGGGATTGGAAAAGTGGGCCTATATACAGGTTTGCGTATGATGGTGCACTCTGTGTTCCCTTAGCCACACCATATGTTTGAAGATAAGTCTTGCTATCAAATGTGAATATATTGTGGTTCAGTATGTATTACAGTAGTATCATGATTAAGTGGTTTTGGATAAGTGCTGTAGGATATGCCTCATCGAGGCATTTAGATATGGTGTTTATTCCTAGGGAGTGTGGTATGCTGTTATAAAGTGCCTCAACGTCAGTTGTGATGATGAGGGTATTAGGAGGAACTTCCATGTTGTGTGTTGTTTTGAGTATGTCGAAGTGTCCTGAAGGTAGGAAGGAAGATTTGTGACCAGGGGACGGAGGTATGTGTCAATTAGTTCACTGGCATTGGCTGCCAGTGAGCCAATGCCCAAGATAATAGGACGTCCGGTGGGACGTGGAAGGTTTTTATAGACTTTAGGTAGTGCATAAAATGTGGGTAATATTGCATGTTTATTAGAGAGGTAAGGTAGAACGCAGTGTGCGTTCCAGACAATGTCAATATACTCGTGCTCAAAATCTAGAATTTTATCCTTGGACATTGTACTGTACCAGTCCTTGTTGTCAAGGATCTGATAGCAGATTTGTCAGTAATGATCTTTGTTCAGGATTACAGGGGAAATACAATTTCTGTATGTTTGAAATAATTGTGTATGAATATGAAATATGTCAATACATAATTAACTTGAAATAACCTAGAGCCTCTAACCTCTTTCTTTCTCTCCCTCTTAACTCTTACATATCTTTATATATCTACTCCAACTATGTTTAGTTGGAACAAAAATAAGGGCTTCAATTTCCTTCCACCTGCTGTACTAGGGATTTTTATATGTTGTAATGTAATCATTTATTTTTTTACGTAGAATTTATTAAGCTGAAGGCCCTTAAGAACCAAGGTCTATAGAGAAATGTAAGATTTCTCTATTTCTTTCTTTATTTCTATATTTCTCTTTCTTTCAGTGTAAGGCAACACTGAAAGAAAGAATATTTTTCACTATGGTAATTGGTCTTGCTCATTTACTTTCATTTGCAGTTAAATGTAACAGCAGAACTGTACTTTAGGCATACTGCAGGAAGACCAAACTTTTTTGGACCTTATAGCATACATTTACCAGTATGAAGCGGTGCTTCTAACCAGGATTCTGTGGAACCCTAGGGTTCCTTCAGAATTTGCTAGGGGTTCCTTGCGAAATTAGCAGTTTGTGACTCTCAGATCAGTTAAATTGACATCAATGATCTTTTTAGCTATCTGTAGGTTGGCATTCTTCACACCTTTTTCAGGAAAACACACTTTGGAGCTAAAATCCCCCTTTGGACATCTGTTACCAGAACAGATGAATTTGAAAAATTCCCTTGGTAAATGGGAGAGGACAAATCTCCCCAGTAAGGACAGGAATTCTAACCATTTCCCCCACTATTCAAAACTAGATAAACTTTAAATCCAGAAATAGCATAATGGCAGACTTAAATAGCTTTTCTCTCCACAAAGTAGAAACCTATTACATTTCAAAATACACTTTCAAAGGTCTGTGTGGGAAACTTTAATCCCAATTTCCGAAAACCGAATATATGGAATTTTCAAAAGGGGAAAGTTAGCTTTTTACATAAAGAAGTTTAAAAACATTACCATTTAATCTTCCTTTTGAAAATACAAGGATTAACAGTTCTAATTTGTTTGTATTTAATTTGTTTAAATTATAGTAAAAAGCTAAGCACTTACAGCCTTTTAAGTTAGGCTTTCAAAGATAAGAAAACATTAAAATTATGGCATAAATGTGTATTAACTTCTTATGTCAAATGATTTTCTTATAGGCATTTTTTAAAGTTAAATGGTAGTTTAAGTACTTTGAATCAATTACTGACATTTAAACACATGGACCTGGAAGACTCTCCACCAGAGAATGTTTTAGTGAATGTCAGATTCTCTGTTGTATCAATAGACAGTATAGAGGGTAGGGAATAGATTACAAAGAGAAAAACAAGTACTTGTTTTATAACAAAATATTTAATAGTTTTATCATATAGATTTATTCTACTACATTGGAAAGATAATAATTACCAGTTATCCAAATAAAGAAGTTTCTAAAATGAAAGCTATTTTATAGATGGTCTGTAATCTTCACATATATGTGAAACCAGAACTTTATGTATGTATGCATGGTATGCAAGGGTTTCAGTATACATGTTTTTAAACCAAACAATTATCAGATGTACTTTAACATCCTAGCAGTAATCCCGAGTGTGACTTGGGGTAGATTTTCCATGCAAAAAGCAGTAATCCTGAGTCACACTCGGGGTCGCTTAAAACATAGAGAAAACTTTTTTCCTTTGTCGTCCACCTGCGTCCTGCTGGTCCCTGCAGCTCCTCTGGACACGTCTTTTCTCTTCGATCTTCTCCCGGTGTGTGCAGAAACGATCTATGGGGTTTCACGGTGACGTCAGTGCATGCTTCGGTGCAGGCGGAAGGATCGGCGGGAAATTCAAATAATTTTTTATTGAATTCAATACAAAACAGCTGTATTGAGTCCAATAGTCATATAATTATAATATATATATATATTTATATTATGCAAGGTACTGTACAGTTATATTACATGTTTAACTATTTTTTTTTTTTTTTATTAAAAGTTTATAATTAAATTTATTAAATGTAATAAATATTGGACATATTATACCTAAAAATTATAGGCCTACAATGTAAAATAAATTTCCATGCAAAAAAATGTAACGTTTTTGCATGGAAATACGGACAGAATTAGATCATTAGGGGGGTTAATGTACAGAAGTGTATAGAGGAGTTTAAAAAGACTTTATCATTTTGTTTTTACCACTTCAGCTTTTACACCGACACCTATGATCAGAGAAAATCTTACATTTCCCTTGTGGGCCTATTGATCAAACAGCACATTCACCGTTGTAATTTATTATGTGCAATCCATGCTGAATCCAGGTCAAACCCTCTTGACACTGCACAGTGTAGATATCCAAAGGAATACATACTTTTGAACATATATTCCCCACAATATCTTTAAAGCTTCAGAAGACACAGTCAGTATCACCTTCCATCCCTGCAAATACATGATAGGCTCAATTGACAAAGGTTAGCAAAGGAATAGGAAGCCATATTTAAAAGAGGGATATTTTCAGCTGTTCAGCTACACTTTTACTCCAAAGGATATGGATGTGATTTATTCAGACTAAAACCTACTGTATGTCGCTCATATACTCTTGTGTGACACAATTCACTTACATTTATCTCCCTGCCTATAATGAAGTCTCAATAACATTTTAGTAGGCAACCAATAGAAGCAAAGAACCTTTACAGCTAGGTCTCTAAAAGTTTATGTGAATTTACTTAAATTATCCACCATGTGCAAAGAAAATAAAAATAATAGGAATTTCCACTGAATGTGTATAGATTCTAATAAAGTGGACTTTAGAATCAGTTATATATTAGGTATAGAAAATAATCATCCAGCTTTAAAATATTCACATTGTGTTGCTTTGTATCCTAAAATGAAGACATATAGACAAAATATATATTTTTTCCAGTTGTACTTACTCTTAGACCATCCATGTGAAATATATAATAACAGTTCAAAAAATAAAACAGAATATGGACAAAGTATCATTCCTCTCTGTCAGTACTTTGTGCTATCACCTTTTGCTTTAATTACAGCTTTGTACTCCTATCTTATAATATATATGCCACTTTACAGAATTGTTCAAATTCAATAAAGTTGGATTGTGACCATTGGTGGACTGCAAACTTCAAGTCATTCCACAGATTCTGATGAATACTGATAAGTTCTGATTATCTCACACAAGGACACCTTTTTCTTACTTCAGCCACAGCGTTGCTAATTTTGCTGTGTGCTTTAGGTCATTATCACATTGATTAGGAGGACCTTCCTCCCATTGACAACTTTCTAACAGGTGGCAGTATGTTTATTGGTATTTTACCCCATACATTTTCTGAAAAGTGCACCAGTCCCTGCTGGAGAGCAGCACCCCTACAGCAGTAAGCTAAAACCCGCCTGCTTTAATGTAGGTATGGTGTTCTTTGTATGGTGAGCTGTATTTGGTTTGATGTATGATTTGGCAAGATGTATGATTTAGTGAGCAGTTTCCATCTTACTATCCCATCTAGTTTCATATTTAGCCTGATCCAGGGACTTTTCACTTCCTAATCATACTTTACAGACAGGCCTGGAGATGATTAGGAAGGAGTGATATATATGTATATATGGTACCCTATATTCCCTTAGTTATGCATAGATTATAGGCCATATCCCAATTAGTTTTCTATTAAGTATCATTTAACAATACATGAAGGTATGGTACGAATGTTGGTGTTTAATCATTGTGATCTGTTTCTCCTTCTACAGACCTGGACCACCTGGGGGGATCCCTAATCAATTAATTCCAGGGTCAACAGAGAAGTGACAATAGATAAACAAACAGAGGTTCTGTCCATAGGATAGACCCATGGATCATTAGCATCTTTAAGGGGTAAAAAATTAATCAAGCCTGAGTCAGCAAAAGATGGATGAATAACTGGACATGTGGGTTGGGGTGATGGCCAATTTAAACCTTTTGTTGACATGTAAAATAAGATGACCCCACCTTGTTTCCCACATCAAACTTCAGACATTTCGGCCCCAGCTTTCCATATTAAATTAGCTGGGAGGTCTTATGAATTCCTGTTTTGTCCTGAAGTCTTATGAATTCCTGTTTTGTCCTAATATATATATATTACCTATATAAAAATGGGAGCTGAGAGAATGGAGCTGGTCTGTTCTTAGGGAAGCAGGCTCCCGGGGAACGCAAAGGGATCCTAACAGGTAGCTATATCAGATTCCTGAAAGCATTCCTAATTTGTCTTATGTGTGTTTGTTATTAACGGGCTATTTTCCCAAATTGGTGTGGTTGTATAATTGGGGAGAAAAGGTGGGGGGTGGGGGAATGGTCAGGAAAGAAGGAGTATGGGGAGGGATGATTGAAGATGGGGGGAAGGGGGCAGGTTAATGATTTGGCTGAGCATTTCTTAGGCTTTGAATTGATTGGGAAATCATCACATGCCAGTTTACAAGTGAATTATTGGATCTTTTGACAGTGTTTTGGCACCCTTTGACTGTTTTGATCTGTTTTCAGATGCACTACAAGCACTAGAATGCATAATAAATAGCTGTTTTTCCTTAAATTAATTAAAATGATTACACATGATATGTAATAGATGTAATACATTTATGTAGCTTGGTGTGCAGTAGAGAAGGTGGCTATACCAGTTTTACAAGATTTTTTTTTTTAAGCAGAAGGGGGTTTTCCTTATCCATCTCAATGATGGAGGTTTTTTTTTAGGTTTTCTAAATTGATGTTGACATACAGGTAACACTAGCAAGCAGGGAAGCCCCATTCATATTTAGGAGTCGTCTGTATGTTGGATGTTCTTAACTTGGGACTACCTGTTGTCAAAGGTCAGCAGCACTGCTGATTTGGTACTTATTGTACTCCTGATAGTGTCTGATTAGCAGCTGTTCCCACCTTGCTCTAGCTGCCCTGCTGGGTCTGGACTTAGGGGCGTTGCCGAGCCCTTCCTGCTAATTGATTCTCACCTGTCCTTCTAGTCCCCGCCCAGCTAGCCTGTCAGTCTCCCTAAATATGCTGGGCTCAGTCAGACACTTATTGCCTCAGCAATAGGTGTTACTACCTGAGTTTCCTGTGAGCATTTGGACTCCAATCTTGTTTTCCTGTTCCTGACCTTGGCTTGTCCTGTCCGTGCCTGTTCTCTGCCTGCCCTGACCCGGTCCTGTTTTCGGTTTTTGAATCTGCCTGTCCATTTGGTTCTTTGCCTTCGTTTATCTCCAACTGTCAGCTGCTACCTGCACGGATAAGTCTGAGGGCCACAACCTGGGTGTCGTTCACAGCAACCCCAACACCCCTTGCGGGATGCTCTGGTGAACACCGGGCGGAACCTTAGACTCTGCACCTCTGATATCACCTTGGCTAAATGTGCTGGTAGCACGGAGGGTCCATCTCCTGTTCAAGTGTCTTTATCGTGACACCTGTATATTTTATTGTATTTAGTAAACACAGCTGAAAATAATATTTTTTGTGTGTGTCTTCATTTTAGGCTGCAAGATAACAAATAGTGAATATTTTGAAAGGGGTAATTCTTTTTTATGCGTTTTTTATGTGTTTTTTCCAAAACAATAGCACCATCTTAGGTATTATCCAGGTTAATATATTGAGGTATTATCCAGGGACTGCATCTACTTCTTGGATTGAAATTCTGATGGAGTATACTACAGCCTTCCTAGCAATGTGTTACAAAATTAATTTTTGACTGTTGTGATTACTGGGACAGAAGAGACTAAGGAAATGTTTTCTCCTTCCCGAAGCAACGTTACATCATTAGGCTGCCAGAAATGCAAATGCAGGGAGTTATGTCATTCTGGCCTGGCCGAAGATCTGACACCCAGAAGACAACTAGATGAAGATGGCATTGTACCTGCAATGGTGCGAGAACAGGTGAGTGTATTTTTAAAAAATTACCATCAGGTAGATAAGTTTATTATATTACAGAAGGTATTTTCTTGTTGAACGTTTGAACGTTTAGTTCCACATTTACAATTAAATGAAAACACAAAAAGCTTTTCTGATGTCTTAAAATTTCAAACCCATGACAGGAGTGTTTATTTATATATTTTTTTTCAGGAAATCTAATGTGCAATCTAAAACAGGATTGACTGACTATCCCTGTTTCCCTCCGATAAGCAGACTTACATCAAGTTTTTATACCAGAGAAACTTTATTATTTAGTTCACTAGAGAGAACATCTCCATTCTGAACATCCATCCCTGGCAAAGTAATAAAGTCAGAAGTCAGGTCAGGTTACATGGATGGAATTCTAAAAACAGAATATTGAATCAAAATCTTTTTTAAATTCAATATCATTTGAAAAAGTGACAGGTCTATAACCAGACTTATCCAATACACTATAAGAAAGACAGAAAGCCCTAAAGGTTATGAGTAAGTAAAAAGCACAATAAAAACTGTACTATGTTTACCCTATAATGATAATGTAAGTTTTGAACAAAGGTAAACTCGTAATAATTTCAGTTTTGTCAGCTTGCTAAATGATTTTTTTAGTCTTTAAAATGTCCTAGGGGCATGAGACGCATATTTATAAGATAGCAAATTATACATTTTCCACTAATTATCTAATAATCCAAATAATACAATAATAATACAAATTTTACTACCAGGTTATTTGCCATAGTTATTATGCTCCTATATTTACCATAAATGCCCCCTTTTATGAATGTCTTTCAACCTTAAACCTCACAGTTAGCTGCTTTGCTATGCACCAGATCTGTATGTTTTTAGGAGTTGTATGAGTTGGATGAGGAGGAAAGCAAGCACATAGCTAGAAGCCACCTAACCTTATCCCTGATTTTGTCATACAGTACTTATTAAGGTACACCATTCTTTGTTCTTCCTATCACTACACCTTCAATTGCAGGAAATTAGGATTTCAAGGCTAAAATTCTCATATATATTGGTATTCCCACTTTTCCTGTCAGCAGGTAATGGGCAAACTTGCGGATTGCAGATTGATGAAACAAATATGCATAGAATCACCTGCTCTCAATAGAAATATCCTATAATGTAGAGAATTCATTTAAAGATAAGCAGAAATATTACTGTAAATATGACACTCCTCAAAAAGTACAACTTTTACCAAATATTGCGTTTTAACAACTTTGTTTTTTTAAGGGAAATACAATTAGTTTTTATTATTATATTATTTCCCTGAACTAAATTTTGAACTAGCTGATGCCATTTTCCATTGTATACTGTTCTATATTTTGATTATTGTATTTCTATATGTAGATTCGGAAATGTTACCTAAAATGCTAAAGAATGTGCTTACCATTCCTTCTAAAGATGGGCAAAGTAATGCTTACAGTGAATCTACAGTAAGCACAGAGCTGACCCAGTAAAGCACAACCAAGAACCTACATATGGTATAAACAGGTCTAGCTGAATTATGCATGTTACCTGTGCATTAGATTTCACAAAAATAGTTCATATTGTGTAACATTTGTACTGTAGCATAAAGTTACAGAATGTTTTGGGCTATTTACATACTTTAAAAAATGGAGCAATAGAGTATTTTGGAAACAGAAACAAATTGCTATTTAGTGATTTCCTTTAGAATAAAGCAATTAAAACAAATGTTTATGTGCAATGGAAATCTGAAAATGAACAAGTTCAGCAGTTAACACATTTATGCTGCAAAACAAACAAATTAACAATTGTGTAGGGTTGGAACCTAAATTACAGGGCTAGCAAACTATGCCATAGTCTTTCAGTTTTGCTGAATCATTTTCATTCATGTGCTTACAATATGGATCTGTGCATAGGATGGCAAATGCGTGTTCTGGTTCTGCGCACTTCAAATGCCTAGCATTACCCATAATGAATTTTATTTAGCTTGCATTGATTGCATTTGATGGAAGAAAATATGGCTGTTTCCCAAGCATGTATTCAAATTCTAATATTGTGTGGGATGAGGGAAGAGAGCTATTAACAGCAATTAAACTTGAAATAATGGCTGGGATTAAAATGCATAATAGAACTATGTGAAATGTGCCAATTAAAAAAGAAAAACATACAAAACCAATCACTGTATAAAACCATGGTTCTGCTAAAAATAGGTATATGATAGCTGTGCTGCTGCTGAAAGCAATGCTTTATCTTCTGACATAGATTACTTTGAAGTGAAAGCAAATTACAGAAGGCTGTCCCGGTCTGAGCTGTGAGTCAACACACCAAGAGCTGTAACAGGCAGATATTTCTGCCTCTTACACTTCCAAACAATATATGCCATTATGTATGTGATGCAAGTCTTATTTATAACCTCAACTGTAATATCATTATGGCATAAGCAGAAATGAGCAAACCTTACAAAATCTGCTCTGCCAACAATCCCCTCAATCTGTGCACCCTTTTCCCTCCATTCAAATTTAGGGATTTGGTTAGGCAGATTTCCAAATAAAGTAATAAAACATACTTTACCCATTCATACATTAAATGGAATGCTAAGATGGGACTAATAGGATTGCTTTCTAAAGGGGTAGCTGCAAAATTGTACGATAATTCGTTTATTACCTTACCATAATTATGAATTAGTTTGGGACATTGGGTAAGCAAAGGGATATTCATTATTAAAAATGGAAAATCTTTTTTGTTAAAATATTTGTTATTTGTGAAAAGATCACCAATGGTGTCACAAGCTGAGAACCCCTGGACCATCATATCTCCTCCTCCATGTTTCACAATAAAAATCACACATGTAGAAAGCACGTGCTCACCTTTTCTATGTCACATAGACACAACTGGTGGAACCAGAATCTCAAATTTGGAATCATTACCCAGGAAGGCCTAATTCATACATCTCATTCATGCAATTCGTTCTGCATTCATCTCCTCCTTCTCAGATGTGTTTGTTACTTGAACTCTGTGAATCGTTAATGTGGGCTCTAATCTGAGGTGCTGTTATATTGCAGTATCTGAGGCTTGTAGCTGTAAAAACTTATCCTCCAAGGTAACTCTTGATCTTCCTTTACTGGGGAGATTGTTATGAAAGCCAGTGTAATCATAGAATTTAACAGAGCATACATTCAAAGTTTGTGAAATGTTCTGGACTAACTGACCTTCCTGTCTTAAAGTAATGATGGTCATTTTTGTTTACCTATAGTGATGTTCACTCTACAGGTAATCCCCCGGTTACATACGAGATAGGGGCTGTATGTTTGTTCTTAAGTTGAATTTGTATGTAAGTTGGAACAGGTACATTATTTTAATAAATGCAATTAGGACAGATGTTTGTTTCAACATATTATTAGGCAGTATTGTCTCAGTTACTGTATAAAATCTTCACTGTGAGTTAATCACAAACACAGCAAAAAAAAATCTTTATGGAGCCTAGACATTCATTAACTTCTGGAGCAAGCTGTGCTTAGATTTACAAAAAGAAACAACTGCAGAGTTTGTCTTGTTCATTAAAGAGTTACAAGAGGTTGCTGAAATAGATCACCCCCTAAGATCACCCACAACCTCAGCTGTGTTTAGCAAAAGATTTCTTCTGCAAGTCATGCAAACCACCCCTCCCCCATCCAGCCTTCATCTTGCACACGAACAAGCAGGGAAGCCCTGTCTGTATCTAGAAGTCGTCTGTATGTCGGATGTCCTTAACCTGGGGAATACCTGTATATAACTATGTAAAATTATTATTATTAGCCAGTATTTATATAGCACCAACATATTTTGCAGGGCTTTACAAAGTTCATTGTCATATCACTAATGGTTCCTCAAAAGGGGCTCACAATCTAATATCATAGTCATAGGTCATTAACGTAGTCTAAGAAAAATTTTTGAGGAAAATCCGACGGACCTAACTGCATGTTTTTTGTGATGTGGTTAGAAACCGGAGTACCCGGATGAAGTCCATGCAGACACAGGAGAACATACAAAATCCTTGCAGATAAAGTCCTGGCCAGGATTGGAACTGTGACCTAGGGGTGCAAAGGCCGAATTCTAACCACTGAGCCAACCATGTACTAACTGTACCTCTGTACAACACAACCGAAAATCACATTAGGAAGGTGAAAATGTTAAGAAATTAACTCTTGAAATGACCCCTGTTAATAGAAGATTGGCATTACCATTTGTGAGGAATTCATATTTTATGAATTCATAGGGAAACAGTATATGTCCTGGATAAGATCCATATGCTCATAGGTTCTACTGCAAAGTCTCTCAGTTGGCTGGGGTAGTAAATTGGTGTCACTATTCTCAGTACAATCAGTAGGTGTTGGTCAAACAGTCATTCAGTGAGACTCTGTAAACCCTTTTTTAATTCCTCAGAGATTAAATCACATCTTGCAATAGGGCCTGGGAACAGGTTCTCCATACCAACCCTATCGTTTTCAAATTTGAGGAACCCATCTTTCTACCTAAAAGAGGATCTGGGTTTTAATAAATTGTTCTCTCTTTTTTTCTGTGATATCTTTGTAACAGTGGATTGGATCTGTTGTCCCCTTAAAACAGGTCAAAATTCCCCAAATGGAACACAGACAGTATAAAAAAAAACTTTTTGACTTAAGACATCCATAAAGCATTTACAGAGTTTTTGTCTGGAGGTTGTATTTAACAAATTTCTATATATAGTATAGGTGTCAAAGATAAAAAAAAAAAACAAGAGGAAACAATATTTAAAGTTACAAACAGTAACATTTAATATATATATAAAACAATAATACATTTTGAACTTTTTTAGAGCCATTTTCTCATCATGCTTACTGCACACACAAAAGCTTAAATCTACTGCGTCAATATTGCAGTTTAAAACCTTTGTTTTGAAGTTTTAGGACAATTTTTTTTTTAGAATCCAACTTGATCCCTTCTGAGTCTGTGTTTTTTATTCTTTGATCTAGACTGTTAAAAGAACATAATTTGGCACATGCTCAGTAAGCTGTATCTATTCTCAAAATAAAACTGCTACTGCAAGATACCATAGGCATTCATAATTAAAATGAAATAAAGAGAGCTAAAACAGTTTGCCTTTTCAGAATGAAAAACCAATTACCTCATGATTCCTATTATTTTATTTCATCTTTATAAATGTAATAACCTACTACCGGTTTAGCTCAATATTTGCAACTCTCATGTAATGTCTTAGGAGTCAGCAAAATAAAAAAATGTAATTATATATATATATACTTATATATATTTTTTTTTTATAAAAAGTGCACATTTTCTATATTTATACATTTCTGTATATATTTTAGAAGAGAATTTTCAATTGCCAATGCTCAAAACAGTCATCACCGCTGACATCAGAAGATGTGAAAATCAGCCTTGAGCCTTTGCCATTGCTAGAGATGATTAAATAGACTGCTGAACACCTAGCTTGGAACTCAACAAGTTAGTCAGCTTGCTCATGCCCGGGAGAGAAGTATGTCTGGCTCAAGTTTTGTCTAACTGTTCATGTGAATTCTGCTTTTATACTCTTCATAATCCTTTGAGTATCAAAATCCAACATTACTTACATGAAGCCAATATAAAGTATAGTAGCAAATGCTTTTGTAAAATTCCAACATATTCCAACATATTGCATTACAGAATTTTCTTGAACTTTCTTTTCCATATAAAAGCTAATCAATAAAATGACCTTTTCTGTACAAACCAATGCTAGTACCCTGTTGAGGCTTATTGCTCCATACATTTTCCTACATGTGTACTAAAATGTGAGCACGTTTATCAGTCTCAGAATCCAGCAGAAGCAGGCTGATCTTTTGTTTTTGAACATGTCCAGAGACATGGAAGATACGAATATGGTTTATATTTTGAAAAATGATTTTGTCAAATTTAAGGAAAATGGACATATGTATTGTAAGTACAATAAGGGAATTGGAAAAAAATCTTATTTATCTATGTTGTGAGATATTTTGAAACAAAAAATGTTTAAACACAAAATGTCAGCATCATCTAGAAAGAAGAGGAGTTGTGGATTTGACACTTTATAAAGAAATTGTATTCCTGTATCACTTCCACCCACAATACAAATGTAAGAGGCAGAAGGGAAGGTCAGAAAATGCCAGAAGTGGGAAGTAGAAAAGAACTAGCAGCAGTGAGCTTATCAGCAGGAACAGCAAGGGAGGTGAAGTTTCAATTATTGTTTCAATGTTCCAGCAGACAGATTATTCCCAAAAAGCATCTGAAATTGGCAGCTGTAAGGCTCATTCACCTTAAAAGTTGAAGCAAGAAGAAAATGATGAATGTGATACTATGACTTGGTGCCAATCAATCCTTTCTCTTGAGCCCATGCCTACAGTGTTCCTCACAGTGCAGACAGCCATCTCCACTATTCTTTAAGCAGAGCATTTGTTCAGCATAAGTTTCACAAGACTTATTTTGTAGTTTGAATACAAACGTTTTAAAAAGAAAACCAAACCTACAACCTACATAAAAGATGCAATTAGAAAAAGAGTGTTGGCAATGGCATTCATGGCGATCTTGGTGGTGAGCCACTTGGTGGCACCCATGTTAAAGATGGGGGGGGGGGCAGGTAAGAAAAACAGATGCCACAATTATTCTTATTGTATTACGGTGCAGAAATCAAGGGAAGAGAGTTTTATTGAAGAGAAGCAGTAGCTAAGAATCAATGCAAATCACAACAATCCAGCAGCAGGGCTATTGAACACATCAGTTTTCTATTATTGTCTCATTATCAGGACTGTGGAAATTTTGTAAATGACATTTTGTGGGTTTCTCCAAATAAATAAGCTATGGGCATCCAGGCTTCTATTTAGAAGATTTAGTTGTTATCTAGAATAGAAATTATTAGCAACCACCATTCTTGTAAAAATAATTTCCCATTGCTATTCCATAAACATAAAAATCCATTCCAATGTTGAAGTCTATACTGTTGAAGTCTAAATGGGACTGGATCTCTGAATAAATAAATAAACAAGTTTTAATAGTGTGAAATAAACCAAAGTGGGGAAATTGGGCTGATCTACTAAAGCTCTCTAAGGCTGGAAAGACTACACTTTTACCAGTAAAGCTGGGTGAACCAGCAAACCTAGAATAGATATGGTACAAGATTCAAAACATTTGCTAACAAATAGCAATTTGCTTTGAAGAAATCCATTCCAGGTTTGCTGGATCACCCAGCTTCACTGATGAAAGTGTATTCCCTCAAGCCTTGGAGAGCTTTAATAAATCAGGCCCCTTGACTTGATGTGTTAGATGACATGTAAATATCATAGTGGGGAACAGAACTTCAATTCCATGTTTTGATTTAACAAAAACAACAGCAAAATGGCATTGGTTGTTTGTCAGTTGTTGTTTTCTTAGCCGTATGTAAAGAAAGACCAAACTGTCATATTGATACTCAATAGGACTGGTGAAGATGTTGACTTGGACCATCTAAAAAATAGGTTATTCCCCCCCTAGCGGTAATCCAAAGTGTGAGTCGGGGTGAATTTTACCTGCAAATAGCGGTAATCCGTTAACCCCACACTCAGGGTAGCTTTAACCTAAAAAAAAAGAAAACACTTACCTTGCTCCGTTGTCATTTCCTGGCGTTCTGATGGTCCCTGCAGGTCCTGGGGACAGATCCGTATTCTTCGATCTTTAGCCACGCAATGCAGAGACGATCTCAGGGTTGGTGCATGCGTCAGTGCAGGCGGGAGGATCGTCGGGAAATTAAAAAAAAATTGTATTGTATTCAATACAAAATAGCTGAATTGAGTCCAATACAAAGAAATTTTCATATGTACACTTACATTACATGTTTAACGATTTTTTAAATTTATTTTTTAACAGATTTTTGTGTTTTTTTATTTAACGTTTATTGATAAATTTATTAAATATTATACATATTTCAGTGAGTCATGCCTAAGAATTATAGCCTACAATGTAAAATAAATTTCAAGCAAAAACAATGTAACGCTTTTTGCATGGAAATTTGTACAGAATTTTCGGTTAAGGTTAAGACATATTGGACAATTCACTTGAGGTTTCTCGTTGTTAAGACCCCTTTGGGAACATCTTCAAGAATCAATAGTGTAGAAAAATTGGTATTTTGCATCTAGAAAATAACTTGATCTCTTAGAGTGTTCTTAAATTTTATTTTTACTTTTTAATTAAAAAAAAAAATAGGGACACTCTGTCCCTCTAAAATTACAGAACTAGTGTAAATTTCTGTTAACATAAATTTAATATAAATAATGGATAATGCTAGGTAAATTATTTTACTTTGCTCGGGTTTGTTTGGCATATTTAAGGTGCACTCACATTTTACTGCATACATTTTTCAATGCTTTATAAAAAAAAAATGAAAAAAAAATTCCACAATATACCGAGAGTTACTAGGAAGTTTAGAAAAGCTCTTATTTTTCTGATGTTTACAAAGAGTGCTCCAAACTTAATAATGACATTTAGAACATCCAGCATCTCTAGATATACATCGATAGAGACAACATACAAGCCAACACCTTTTCTGCTTGAATTGCACTTTACCGCAACACGTCAATTTATGACAAAGTTCTGGCATATAAATCTGTTTCTGCAGGATAAGCAATCTGTTTGTCAGACTGTTTTTGTCCCTTACTTTTTATTCCAGGAGTTTTCAAAATGCTCTTTTGTTTAGTGTTCATGTGACAGATAAAAAACAT
The DNA here is from genome assembly GCF_032062135.1 of Pyxicephalus adspersus. Classification (NCBI taxonomy): domain Eukaryota; kingdom Metazoa; phylum Chordata; class Amphibia; order Anura; family Pyxicephalidae; genus Pyxicephalus; species Pyxicephalus adspersus. The sequence goes on along the minus strand of NC_092858.1, from coordinate 71,478,667 downwards.
CTTTATGTTTTCAGACTAGTTTAGCTCCATTTTGTAAAATAATCAATTTTTTTGTTCTTAAAAATATAATTTTCTTAAAAAAAGTTGTTCTTAAAAATGTTATAATCCTATAATGTTCTTAAAAAAAAGTAATTTATATAAATTTACTTACCAACCATCATTGCAAAATACTGAAAGGTCTGCTACATTTTGCTACCTTTTGACCTATTAGATACAGTGTTAGAAAAAAAAAATACCTGTGTTTTTGTGTTTGCCCCAGCTTTTGCCCCAGTCAATTTAAAATAGTAAATTAATATGTGTCTATCCTTTTTAATGTACAGCGCTGCATAATATGTTGGCGCAATATAAATCCTGTTTATTATTATTATTATTAATATTAATAATAATATTATTAATAACAATAATATATTTGCCTCCCCTACACAGCCGTAGACTCAAACCAGTTAAAAGAACGCAGTACTGTAAAAAAAACAATCAGGCATTGGACAGTGTTGTCTGTCTAAGGGAATATTTCAAATTATGGTAATGCACAGTAAAATTGGTAAAGAGTCATTTATTTTAAAGGACATCCCAGTTCCCCCTCCCTGTGATCCTCAATGCATGCACAGTTTGTAAACAATCTGATTGAGGCATGACAAGGGCCAAGCTGTAGTATAACACCACCCCATGTGTTCTCACATGGTACTTTGGTAGTGATGTTGGATGAGGTTTGGCATTTATTGTTTAGGAGAATAAAATGTTTTCTTTTTAAATATGGCCTTGGTTGCAAAAGAGTAAATTCAACATGTTTTTAGTTAGTGTTGGTCGAATATCTTACTATTCGATTCAACAGCTATTCGATTGAATGGGGGGATATTGTTCGGGTGATCGAATGCCGAATTCAAACATCATTAAAATCAATGGTGGGAAAATTCGGGTTATTTTTCGGGACTGTTAAGAACTGCAAGAGCAATCAAGTGAGTTAGTTACACAAATCACAAATTACTTGAACATTCATTTTTTTTAACATATTTTTTTACACACAAATTTTTCAGTCAAATCCCGAGTCGAACACTCATATTCTTAAATAACTTGGATTCGAACACCGAAACTAGTTTTGGTTCCTTCCATATTCCTATAGGTGCATCACCTGGGTACTGGATCACTCATGCATATTCTGGATAGAAAGTTGGGATGGTTTATGGCTGCAGGAAAAATTAGGTTTTAGTAAAAAATAAAGTTCACTGACTATAATGAATTTCACTGACTATATTTTCCAGGCTTGATTTGAAAGCAACTACTGCCAAAGTTTTTTTTTTTGAATATTCAAATTATGTTCCCATATTAATATTAATACATGACAATGATATGAGGACATACCTGATGCTTCAGTTGATTAGAGATCCTACAACATTCTTGCATTGTCATTTTCTTTAACAATTTGTAAAGCAGTGCCAAAATTTATGCACAGCAAGTGTGGTGTTACAATAGACAGTCTGGCATAAGTTGCTTGAAGGCAAGCCTGAGAAATTTAAGGATGACGGTACATTTACGTAAAGTCAGTCTGGGTGTTTATAATTACAGTATACAGTACATAGAAGGCCTGGAGGTGGCCAATGCTCTGCTATCAGACATTCACAATAGCTGCGGTGGGTCCTTGACAGTAGCAAATAAAATAAAATTTGTTATCTTGGATTCCTATGACCTGGTGGTGTAATGAAAACAAGTACAACTGTGGTTAACCATCATTGAACTATTAGAAAGTCCTATGGTTGGGGTTGTGTAAGACAATGATAATTGCATGTTTTTTTAGGAGTAACCACTGAGTTGGTGAAATCTGTGGCCAGTGGCTGGAATGTAGATCGCAGTATCCATAGTGATGGTACAGTCAACAGTCTATGTGTATGTGTGTGTGTGTGAGTGAACAAACTGAAATATTTTTACAAATTGTATTCAGTATTCATGTTCATTTTCACACACCTTTTTTTGATGTTCAACATTATGTAAACATAATTATTACATTAAAGCTCTGGTCAAGATTCTCCCAACAAGCATATGGTTAAATACAAGTGGTTACAAATCTCTTCACCCCCCAACTTTTAAGTCAACTAATTTAAAAATAATGACCTATTCTTAAGGTATGCCTGTTCTTTTAATATTAATGTCCTACTTTTTTAACCCTGCATATATCTAAAAGACATGAAGTAAATTTAAGATTTTAACATTCCTAGGTCCATACAATTTTCATCTCCTTTTGGGGTGCATACTCCCATGTTGTAGACATGTATGTTTTATATCAAAAAAAGCAATGGTATTCATAAAGAAACCATAAGCTTTTGTATTTTCTGGTCCAGTATTTCTGAATTCTTTATGATTTCCAAGTAGACAAAATAAATTAATAAATTAAACTATTATTACAAGTAAAGGCAAAAATAAATAAATAAATAAACACAAACAAATTTCATACCTCAGCAAGTCAAGTGATCTTTAAAATCTCAGACCTATCAGTACCAAATCTTTATAAATACTACTTAGCAGCACAACTAGCCGCCCTAGTAGCAATACATCGCTCTGAAGAACTTCCCATATGGGCTCAAATGCACATCAGTGAAGTACTATTTCGTAGCATAATGTAATGTGGATAGGAAGTACCCATACACCAATAATAGCTGATCCTACACTATCACACGCTTTGGGTTAATGATAGCTATGGTTAATGATAATATACCTAAGTTTTATAAGATATGGTCCCCACCATGGTTAAACCACCATGACACCCCTGACCATGATCGAAGGCTGCTACAACTGTAATTAGTACTATTCTTTGTCTTTTTCTCATAAAATTCATATTCTAACTGACCCTCCTTTTATTATGTGATCTGTGAGATCCTCGCTTTTTTTTTTCTCTTTGTTTCTTGTGTGTATGTATACTCGACTTATGAATAACCATGTACAGAACTGAATAAGACTGTAAGAACTGGAATTCCCTTTTTTGGAGAGGAATTCGAAATTAACACGCACTCGATTTCCACTATGGGAGTTTTCTCCCTCATCTGCCACTTTTTTTTTTTCTTTTTTTTTTTTCTTCAACCCTATTAAATTATTTTACTAGTAATTTATTCTCACAGTAGACGAGATTGTAATTATAGTTAAAGATACTCACTTTTTTTTGTAATGTATTGTTTGTAATTAGAATTGTAGAATTAGATATGACACAGATTAGACACAGGTTTATGTGGGAAAGATTCCCCCACTTAATAGATTCGCTCTCCTTGATTTTTTTTTCTTCATGAAGTTTATTAATGCATTGAAAATAGATAGTGTAACAGAAAATTAATGTAATGATAAATCAATCAGACATTATGGGATTAGTTGTATGAAGTCAATATTCTGTTAAATGTTGAGTAGAATTAATTGTTTTTTAGCTATATAAAGAAATCATATGTATTGTTTTTTTGTTTGTCTGAAAGTAAAAAACTTTTAAAAAAAATCTCAGACTTTAATCAGAGTGGGCTACATAGTCAGTGATAGTTACTGGTTTTTATATATGTTCTGTGCTCTTCAAACACAGGGCCTGGCAGGGTAGATCCCCCATCATCATATTTTTTGTGGCTTTAAAATGTCATTTGTCCAAATGCATAGAACCTCTAAAAAAAAGTAATTTCTGGAAGAATACAAAATCTGTGTTTGTGTTAAGCTAATTTGTAACGCAAAAGCAAAAAAAAAAAAAAAAAAAACTACCATTGCCATCTGATGGCTGAAAGGATCTGCTTCTACTTCTGGTTCCACAAATGAATGCACTCCGACTTCTCCTGCACCAGAGAGACAGACGTCTGGAGAGATATCCCAATAACACACACACACACAGTATGGTTTTAGGAATATACTCTAATGTTTACTTAACGAAGTGGTCTTTTTATACAGATAATTATACAAAAGAAGGTTGGTCTTTAGTTACATATATAATGTTATTTGACACATTGTAACGAAAACAGGACATACATCGTATCTCAAAGAAAGTACAATTCCTGACATTTGTTTACATTTAAACTACGTAGATAGGAAAAGAAAATACACCTCCCTTAAGATATATGGCTCAAGCTAGATCAGCAATTTTTCCCTTCAATGACCCCAGCTAGATCAGCTATTTTAACCCTTCAATGGCCCATGACCCATTTTGTGTAGTGGTCTTTCTTTTGCCCACAGAAAACTATGCCTACCACGAAAGGGCCATTTGGTTATGTTTTCCTACCAGGTGAAAGTCTTCTCTTGATAAAAATGGCCTTAATAAAAAATATATATGGTTGGTTGACCATTGTAAGGCATATATTTTACCAACTGTGACAGATTCAAGAATAGGCCAATATTCTGTGACCTGGGGGAAGCAATGGCCACATGGCCAATAGTGGCACCTTATGTTTTGCTTATGACGGACACGGATGCAATCCTGTGCGAAAGTTTCTGACATCTCTGACTGGGATCTTGCGAAAGTTCCTGACATCTCTGACTGTTATCTTGCCCAAATGTTATCTTGAAGAAATGCTGTGCATGTACATATCTAGATCTTTTCCTTCATCTCCTATAATGTTAGCCAATACTACCAGTGTAATATTTACAGAGAGGACATCTGATCATGTTATTGTGGTATTTAAACTAGCATGGGGGACAAAGACAATAGGACCCAAAGGAATGGATAGGGGCGAGGGTATGAACATGGCCATCTTTACTATATCTGCATAACTATTAAAACACATTTTCATATTAGCGCATGGACAATATGTGCATTTAGTGGTGTGATACATCAAAATGCTTGTGATAGTTTAGAGGGCATATTGCTGCTTCTTTGGTAAGGATGGAAAGCTAAGTAGTCAGGCTTTATACAGAGGATATACACAAAGTCTGATTTACTGCCGGTAAGGAACTAAAAGCTAAGTTTCTATTTACAGTATGTCTGCCTAGTTTTTGGAATGACAGAAAGCTTACTCGTGAATCATCATTGCAGACATAGGACATCACATAAGGGAAAGTGAGCTTTAATTTTACCTATTTACTTTGCATCTCATAACCACAAGCATTGTTATTTTGTTTAATTATGTAATCCCCACATCTGCAAATATACCTCATGGACCCATCAGTCTTACACTGAAGATACACTTAATCTTCCCATCAGAGCACTGAGTCATTCACCAGCTCTTAGTACATTTTGCGGTAAACTGTAATGTAAGTGATTCATGAAATACATCACAGATGAAATCTGAAATTGTGCTCATAATTCATTTATTTTGCTTCCTCCCACTCATCTTTCTTCTTGGCCCACCATGTACATTTCATCCTCTTGGCACTGCCACTGCCTCCTACATTCCTGCTGGCCAGACTTTTATCTTGCCCATTTCATTTTCACAAGTAGTATGAGGCTTCTGGCTGTGCAGAATGCATGAAATGTGTTCATACCCATATTTTATCATTTTCAGGCTTGTTTATGAAAGACGTTTATGCTACTTCAAGATCAGCAGATTGTTTTGTGAATATTAAAATATGATATTCTGGGAAGCAGCTTTTCAATTATGTCAATGTGTGCTTTGTATAGTTTTCCTACAGTATTTTCCCAACTTTAAAAAAAATAAATGATATTCTAGGGTGATTCTTGTCCATTGCAAGCTATTGATGCATAGCTGGTTCCATCCTGGGTATGTAGGCATAGGGGACTCAGTTTTTTTGTGCTATGAATGCGGTTTAGTTTAGAGGAACATCAAGAGGCATTTGAACAATGAAGAATATACAATATATTATCAAGAGTAACTGTTAAATGAGGTCTCTGCTGAATTAATGTAAAAGGTGGTTTGTTAATGATTGCTATATCTGCACTATAAGCCTTATAGAACAGTGACAGCTTTTATAAATATATTATTAGGTTACCATTATGTGTTGCAATGTCATACAAAATGTTTTGTTGTGAGTAGTGTTTGACAGATATGCCAAAACATGGTTGTATAGCACAGCAATGTAGCAGAGGTGATGTGTTGAAGCAGTATGAGAAAGATATGTTAGTACGTCGTTCAATTGCTGATAGTAGTGATAATGGGGGATGCAAGGATAGTATCCAAAGCTTACAGGTTTGGCTACTGCTGTGTACATCGAGCAGTAGTGTAAACAGAAGCAAAGAGATAACTGATGGACACAGTGGAGGTAGGTATGAGATGAGGCAGCTAGTAAACAGCAGAAGCCATGCTGTAATATGTGCATAGCATAGGGGGTGTCAATAAAATGAGGGAAATATTGGTAATAATATATTTGTTTGATAATGGCAATCAAATGCAAGCTAGAGAAAATAATTGTGTTCTAATTTGTCTTGTTAAAATGTGAACAAGAAAGGAAGTAATGAGTGAAATAATATATTATAGCAACTGAATGCAATAATTTCCAAAATTTGCAATTGCAAATTATTTTACATTGTTTTTGTCTTTTTGGACTAGGTAGTTAAAGTGGAAGGGGTTCAAACAGAGTGTTACCATATTTAAATTGTTTTCTTTTTATGGGTCCAGTGGTTTTTTTTTATGACTTTAGAAAATATTTAGCAGCTGAGAAGCTGGTGACTTTGCAGTCAGAAGGGAATTTAAACTGCTGGGTGAAAGGTTGATAAGTTGAAATCCACAGTGTTATATCTGACTTTATTTTTTTTTTTATTTATGCAATCTAAATTGAAAAACTCTTCTTCTTGTTTATTTTTTTTTTTCTCAGTGGGACAGGTGTTGAAAGGGATTCTGACGGAAAGATTTTAACCTGACATATAACCCCAGCTTTGTTAATGTGGCTATGTAAGGCTTTACCAGCAGTTGTCTTCTCCTTATGCGATCTTTTTTGGAGTCTATGAATTAGTGCCTTCCTATAGGTTGTGTGGAGGGCTCTGGTCCTATTTTATAAAAATAAGTCTAAGAACATCAATTAAAATGACAACCTTAAGTCGTGTTGAGGTTTAATAGATATCTATAGCAAATTTGTAATCTCAGGTCATTGTTTATTATTACTCTCTTCTAAAGACAACCCACTTTAAATGACTTTGAAACTGAGATAAACAGTTTCACTATACTTATTTTGAGGCAGATAGTACGTTGCATAAGGGTTGATTCCCATGTAACTGTCATGGCCTTGATATCACTGTATATTGTTGTGTTTTGCCAGGGACAGAAGGAAGCATGCTTCATTCCATTATCACCCCTCTCCTGTTCTAGCATCCTAGCACTGTCTTAGAGTGATGATCTTATCACCTAATACCTGAGCAAGACACAGATAGAATAGTGCTACAATGATAAAATATAGTAAAGAAATGTGATAACTGTGAAATATTCCTCCTGCTGTCCACTGTCATCCAAAAGAGTAATTTTCAAGTGAAATATATGAAGTCATGCAAGAAGTATCCAGAATGTTCATGTATGCTTCCACTAACAGACATGCTGAAAAAAGGCAAAGGAAGACAAACGGTGAGCTGAAATGCCTGTAGTTTGATGTAGGCATTGTACAATGGCTGTGGTCTACATAATAAAAAAATAATATGAATGAAGTGGTATGTAAATTCCACTTTTTTTACAAGAAAACCAAAATAACACTAACTGAATATAAACAATTGTCATGTCAGTCCTTTACTGTCAGAACTTACCTTACGGGCCCGATTTATTAAAGCTCTCCAAGGCTGCAGAGAAGTTCTATCCTAGACCAGATCCATTCCAGGTTTGCTGGATCTCGCAGCTTCACTGATGAAAGTGTATTCTCTCCAGCCATATTTTTTTATTATTATGTAGACCACAGCCATTGTACAATGCCTACATCAAACTGTAGGCATTTCAGCTCACCATTAGTCTTCCTTTGCCTTTTTTCAGCATGTTTGTTAGTAGAAGCATACATGAACATTCTGGATACAATAGATCTTTATAAACCCATCATGGTCTCTTGCAAAAATGTTTCTCTCTAGGGGTATATAATGATGGCTATATTGGCTAACACAGCCCCCATACTACTATTACTGACAAATGCTGATTGGAGTTTAAGGAAACAAGCTTGACAACAACAGTGCACTGTGCTCCTATTAACTTTTCACACCAGATAGCAGCTGCTTTTGTTTTGACTGCAGGGGATTTTGTGATGGAAAACTAATTTATCACACAATTTTTCATGTTTCATGTCTTTTATGTCCTTGTCTTCTTAGTGCTTTACGTTTCAGACATTCCTATTCATTGCTTCATATGGTTTTTCTGACACTGATTTTTTCCTGTTTTCCTCCTCAGGGATACACAGCTCTGCCTGGTTCTGTTGCCTTCTTGTCTTTTTTTATGTTTTCTTTTTTATGAGAGATATGATGAAATACCTTAAGGCTCAATATTATCTACTACGCGTTTGTAGTTAATTACCTGAGAAGAGAAATAGCAATTAAACCGCAGTGTCTTGCAAAAATACTTTTTCTATTAGAACATCACATAGATAATAAATAGAAAAATCTATAGTGAAGATATGAGGCTCTGTTTTAATTCACTGCCTGCAAGAACTGCGATAGATTGCCAGAATAAAAAGGTAGCATTACTACTAACAGCACAATCCACTAAATATATTTTGCTGTTTAAAATTGATAGCTCTTATACACTAACACTTGGCTAAAGTGTTTTTCAGATGTCAGAGTGGCATTTTGCTCTGCAATCTTTGCTAATGTTAAAAGCTATGTGACTCATCCACTGCAGATGTAAGAAGCTTCTCCAGAGCATAGCAATGTTTAAACATGGTGGTAAGTCAGTTTAAGTATATTCTCTTGTTGTGACGATCTGAAAATAACACTGAACATTTCAGAGAACAAGTATTTATTTAAAGGCCAACACAAGCTGACTTATGTTATAGAATGGCTCTACGTACATTTTTACTGATTTTTTTCCACATATTTGAAGCTTTGTCTTTGTGCTGTTTTAATTTTAATGCATGTTTACTACATATTCTCTGACCATTCCAAGATACCTACATCTGATACTCTTCTGAAAAGGATAATTAGTCCCCTTTGCCCACTGCAAAAACATTACTTGATGAAATGCAAATGCAACAGTTTTCTATGGAAGATGATGTCCAAGAACATTTAAAGCAGAAAAAAATTGCAAATTTTTATTTTCCTATAGATTTCATACACCATTAATTTTTCTTTGGAACATATTCTCTATTTAAAATAAATTTGGAAATAGATACATAGGCAGGACATTGTGGCAGTATAACACGAATATGACAGAATATTGGGACAGGGGGCATTCAGAAGTCAGTCTGAATATTTTCAATTATGGTGGATGTACAATCTACGGGAAGTCTTGGAGGGTTTGCTGATGGGGCATTCAGTGTTGTTACTGAATGCTATGGCAAGTTCTTGACAGTGACAAATAAAGTAAATGGTAAGTGAGGGTTTTTATGCTCTACCTGGTAGAGCATAGTACATATACTTGTGTATATATATATATATATATATATATATATATATATATATATATATATAGTTTCTCCCAACAAAACTGATCTGCTTGCATTTAAAAACATTAATGATTGATATATAGTAAAATGTAGGTGGTTACAAATGCCTTCATTCCCCCACCCCACCCTTTTAACAAAATGCTTCCTTTTAAAACCATATATAAAAATATACTAACAATATCCTAAAATCAGTAACCAATTGCAACCAATACAACCAGGACCAGTCTTAGACTTTCTGGATTTCTTTGTACAAATGTCAAATGGTAATAAATAATTTTAATCTCTCTATAGTCTCTCTATGAGAGATTTTAGGAATCTGTCCTGATTATCTTGACTTTATTGAAATTATTTCCTGATACCTAGATAAAAACTAGCTTCCTATCCCCCATAATGGTCAGGCACAAAGCTACAGACATTTTTGAATATTTTAATGCTGCTTTACCTGTTGATTTGCTGTGCAAAAGATAGAAATGGCCTAAAATTCAGCAAATCAGCACTGGAGTAATATAAGCTATTTTCAACTTCCAATCAAAGATGTATGAGGATCAGACCCAAGGATTTACCATTTTTACAATTGTCACTAAGACTTTCAAGTGACGAATGTAAAATCCATATAGTTTAGTGACATGATCAGAGAAAAATTAGGCAAATATACTTTACACAAAGTATACACAAAATATACTTTACACAAAAGGCAAAGTACAAGAGTATAGTGAATATGAAGGCACGGTACAATACATATTTTATTTAGTTGTATTCCAATGCATTACCCAATACTGAAATCTTATCACTAACACTTTTTAGTCTGAAACAGCTGCCTATATTTACATGTATTTAGTATTTTCGATCATGTTTGATTACAAAATGGGAACAATCTAATAGTACTAGTGTAACGCCAGACAATTTACTTGTACTTTTGCTTTAATACAGTTTTTCCTTTTACTACATTTCTCTCTGCAGGTGGTGGTGTGGTCAGATGCATCAAATATGAAATATCCTACCTAAACCGCTATCTTACAGAAACACAAACACACATAAAATAAATTAAATCAAAACACATCAAAATACCTATCTGAGACCTAGGAGCAACCACTGTGGTATTATATACTATACTGAAGATATTTGTTGCTAGGGAAGCGAGAAGAAAAAATATATATTTTGTGTTTTGCTTCTACAGAGTACCAAAGATCTTATATTATTTTTATTATTCAAGGTGATACATAACCAAATAATTAGAAATAACAATCAACCACTATATTACTCAGTCTCTTTAATTTTCCCTTTTAGTGTTGTGCAATTGCTCAGCAATTTGTAAGCTAGCACCAGAATGTACAGATTCCCTCTTTCACCTGCAGGAAACTGAAACAAGGGCTCCACAAATTCAAGAGCAAGTCAAGTGTACGACTGTGGGCTTATTTGGCCACTTAAGACTTTTAAGCTTTCACCAAACTGTCAAACACCAAAACATCTTGATAGTTCAACACAAACTATTATTAACCTAAACTTTTCATATACTAGCTCACACTAAAGCTGCGTACACACTTGCAATTTTTGTCGTTGGAAAGGATCTTTCACGATCCTTTCCAACGACAAGGGGCTGCACGATGCATGAATGATGCTGTACATACAGCACCGTTCATGCTCTATGGAGAGGGGAGGGGGAGAGCGACGGAGCGGCACCCTGCTGCGCGCTCTCCCCCTTCCCTTTCATTAGGATCGGTCGTCGCCCATCGTCCGTGGATCCGGCAGGTCGGTCGTTCGGACGATGGACGACACCGACTGTACACACGGCAGATTTTCGCCCGATATTTGGCCGATGCCGATTATCGGGCGATAAAAATCTGCCGTGTGTACGTAGCTTTACTCTTCAAAAAACAACAAAGAACATGTGTGTGAAGCATAACAATGGTAACACCATATACATTCAAATAGAAAAAATGTCAGCATGGTTCTTTGAATATCCCTTTACTATGGTTTCATACCAAATGGCACAAAATTTTAGGGTTGCAATATCCCCTTTGTAAAGGCAACAAACAGTAGAAATAACCTGACAGATGTACTAGATATATCCTATTTTACTTAAAAAGAAGGGGTTTGCCTCAGCCTATGTGTCTGGTAAAAAGTTTTCCCATCACTTTCTATCCAAATAGAAAATTTAAAGGATTTGATGGGACTCTATATACTCCACTACAAAATGTTGAACAAAATATTTTAACTGAAATTAGACTTAACATCTTCTAATATTTTTTTCAAGATTAATATAAACATATTTTGTCTTGCTGTAATGGGTTTTTGGGATTCTGGAGACTTGCCATAAGAAATTGGTTTATTGACCTCTATATTAATGTATGCGCTTTGTACCTTGAAAGTGATGAACTCTAAATGTGTTTGAATCTTGCAATACATAATAAAATTTAAATTGTTTATAATTTAAAGTTTTCCATAAAAGAATCGTTTTAGTCACAGAAAGCAGCATATTAGAAAAAAAAATAATATTAGAAAAAAACAGAGAAGATAATTTGATTGAAGAACGCTTGAGTTGCCAAGCAGCAAATTATACCGTGTAATAATGGCCTCCAGTTACTCCTTCTTCTGGTTACAAGATGCCTATTTAGAAAAGGTTTCAGGGAAGCACTCCCCTTCATAAGTCTTTGCTTAATACCAGCTCCAGCATGTTTCCATTCCATGTTTCCACTGTGTATCAGAGGTCTTCTCTTTATGCCCAGGAAATTGATCCCTGAAGTCATTCTCAGTATTCCCTGCACCTTGTGAATATTAAATATTTATTTGCCATACATAAGAATGCATTTTTCTATTTTTTAATAATTTCTTCTATACTACATTGTGCAGGCACAGTTCCAAAGCACAGACTATCATCCTCACTAACTAAATTTATTCTTCACTCACCGACAAACCACCGACATCTGTGAACCATATGTAGACTACAGCTTTGACTTCCCTATCTTACCCTTTTTAAACTGTGATTATGATATCTTGCAAACTTTGTAGAGCATGCCTTTACCTTGCATTTCAAAGACTTATTAAAAATAAATGCAATCCTAACTGACCTTGAAAACCCAAGTGACACAGAACAAAAACCAACCAAACACAAGGGCACTATCTTTTTTTTTTTGTTATACATTTTATCTTATCTGTTCCTAGGGCTCCTTCCTTGACCCTCCCACTCAAGAAAGTATAAGGGCCACTGGGTAAGATAATGCTCTAGAGTAATTTTAAATGGTTGCTTTGCGTTGCGTTGCGTTGCTTCTGCACTTGAAAATATCCTCTGGAGCTTTTAACCTCTTAATGCAGAAGTAAGAAAAGATATGCAGTGCTCAAAAGTGTGGTTTTCTAAAGAAATATCTATAATTATAAGCTTGTAAACATTCCCTAAGGTTATCACTAAAATATTAAGCTAATTTTCACAGCCTTCAAAGAAATTTAGTTTGAATAGGACTCAGAAAAGTTGTTTATAGGCAAAAATGATGACTTGGAATTGCTCACTTGTGGCCTCTATGGTATTAAGTTGCATGAAGATGAATGGATAGATGGGGAGACAAGCAGCGTATTATTCTAAGCTATATTGCTTTTTATTAGTAGAAGAGGATTTCCTTTTCAAATAGTATCCAGCAGTGCTAGTTTAGATGGTTTGATAGCTTGCATGGATGCACCCTAAAGGCTCCCTCTCACTGGGGCTTTACTATGCATGTTCATGTCCCCATGGCAATACCTGGCTTAACATGACTTTTTATTCTTTTTACAACGGCTTGCCTATTAGTCCTAAAATTAATTTGCAATTTCCCCATAATACCTTACATATTCCATTTCTGCTGACATGCAGTTTTTGAAAAAAAAAAAGTTTTGTCAATTCCAGTAATCGTGTGTAAAGCTAAAAACCTAAAACCTGCTTATTCCAATGATCCTGGATCTAGGATTGGGTTGTTCCTAATATCCTAAATGCTAAGTTCTGAGAGTCAATCAGAGAAAATGGTCATACATTTTAAAATCTGAAGGAACATTCAAGTGGAATGACATTTCTTAAAGTGGACCTAACTTTTTACTTTACATAAAAGGGTAGACATCCCTTTTATAGAAAGTAAAAATATAGTTCTTCTTCACGCATGTGTAGTGAGATCCGCTCTATTTTTTCCCTTCTACAGCATACTACGTCACCTGATCTCGCACGTGTGCAGTACAAGAATTCCAGGATGGCATGGAACTTATTGAGGAAAGTTCCAGCACAATCAAGGAATCTTTTGGATTAAAGATCAGTGTGATTTTATAATTATTTCTGTTTAGTTCTGCTTTAAAGTGCCCTTTATTATACAACTGCCAGAATGAACAAAGGCAATTTTTAATTTGTGACTTGCAACTTCCTAATCTACTTTCCTTATGTGTGTTGTCAGTCTGAAGAACCTGGCACATGAAGGAGGCAAAATCAGCGGGGTTAGACGTATTTTGCTCCCCAAGTTACAGTATAAAAGATAAACGCTTACCCAAACAATTCATTCTTTTTCTTTTAATCGAATCATATCCTGTATGGATAGCTTTAATATAACAAAAGAGAGACTCAAGTACCCAAACAATGATTTATTTCACACTATTTTATCAAGAGTGTTACTAATAATGAAAGCTATTTAAATTTACTATAACACAGATTATTCTTGTTTTTAGGAAAATAGATTAAATGCTTTACCTTTACGTTCCTTAGAGAAAATAACTCCAATAAATGTAATAATAATATTAATATTCTAATGCAGCGCTGATAGATAAACAATAGATAAGGGCATGTGTGCTTCAATACATATAAAAAGTTGGAAATTCTACTACAGCTGACATCCCTCCCTCCCTGTTTCTACCCATAATTTGCATTTTATGGAAGCAAAAAGAAGAACATTGAAAATATATGCGCATTTTCCTTACACTAATTATGCATAGTGAAAAGTTCCCTTTCATGGTTACTCATTTAAATTCTGTTGCTAACTTGTCTTGTCTTAAACCACATTCATCTTAACTGGCATTAAAAGGGAATTAAAAAAAAAGCTTGCTGTATTTAAGAATCTTATTTTGCTTTTTATACTTCATGCATTGTGTTTTTATTCTTTCTGAGGTTTTTTTTATAAGTTACTAAACTGTAATGTGCATATCTATAGTGGCTTTAGACCTATTTTCTAATATTAATTATGATACATTTCAACTTACAATTTACATACCATTAGTCATTAAAGTCACATAGATGGAGCACATATCATTCTAGTTGCAGTGTTATGCATGTACTGCATGTACTCAAATTTTAATTCGATAATCCTTTTATTCATCTAATACACTACTACAGTCATACCCCCAAAAAGAACTTTTTATTTTAGTAATATTTTTAGAATTTTTAATCAAACATTTTACCTTGTGCCATTGTCATATAGGAGAAGCTAGAAGACATTCATGAAACTGTGCATCGCCCATCTTAAAGGAAGAACTTGACACTATCAGATATCTTGAAGAACAGATAATATAAGATGACGGCACTAATATTGTGTAAAAAAATGGTTTATGTTTGTAAATGTGATGAAAACACAAACTCTCTATTTACTATTTTGACTTTATTTTGTAGGGAAGGAATCACATGCTTAAGAATAGCTGCTACTGACACATTACTTTTGATTTTTCAATCCATACCAGCTCCAGAGAAATCTTTTATTCTTACATAGACAAATCATTTTCACTACACATTTTAATGCTGAGCATTAACAAACAACCACTAATGTTCTATTGCACTATTACAGTTATATGTGCATCTGTTGACCAGTCATCCAAAACCACTAGAACCAAGGACATGTCTGTGGTTTTAAAGATTTGAAGCTGCAGTAGACAGGCACTTGGCCAAAGAACAAAATATTGTGGTATGTAGTATTTTAAGGGCTCATTTTTACAGGTTTTTGGAACACATTTAAAAAGCCTTTTAATAGTATGCAGTTTTGGTTTATATCCAGTGTTTTCCATAAACTTTTTTTCTTTATGTATATTATTAGTACAGTATAAGAGAGAGAATAAAAAAGACAAGACTAGAGGAGAGGAAAATTATTACGTTTTAATCAAGTACATGTAGATAGGAATGTGTGCAGTCAGTGGGTACTATGGGTAAGTCTGATCACTGAGAGGTTTTAAATAGCTTGCTTATTAATATCTACCAACGGATTTAAATAGTAGAATGTCAGGCTACACACACATTTGAATCTTTTAGCTAGGTAACAGACTAAAATCCCTTCACTCATCTCTAAGAAAAGATGGTTCCAGTTTGAGCCTATATATATAGGAGCAATCAACAATTACAAAGCTTTTGCTGGGATTCTTACCAGAAAGCCCCGAATGCACTGTACACATTTAAAAATATAAGTACTTTGCATTGAATATTTGTTTCCAAAAAATGATTTTGTACCGTAAAAAAAGAAATTATATATCATATTAGTTTAAATCTTGAGTAAAAAATAAGTGTAACTTTGAAGAATAGATACAGTAGTTCCATGTATGTCTGTAATTATATATTTTTATTATATTGTTTGCCTAATTGATGTCAGCAATCTTTAACATACAGAAAGTCTGAGTGAATATAGCATTTGATGTGTAAAGAAAAAAAAAGAATACAAAACAGTAGTGAACTCAATTTACATTTGTCCTGCTATGCATTGTGGTATAATATTATTTCTGTCAGGCTACCACATTATCTCTGAAACACAAGGTTGAGGATCAAGGACTGAGATGACAGTTCTGATTTTCAGCATGAGATTTTGACATTAAAGGATGCATCATTGTGGCTACAAAGGTCATTTTATTTAAATGTTAAGTCGCTTCTGAAAAGATGTACTGTCAACAACAAATGGGCCATGAAATCTTAGAGACAGTTTCGAATAGGCTAACACGTGTCACAAACATATATCCAAAGAAGATACCCACAGAGAACCAATACAGAGAAATATTAGGTAAAGAAAACAATTTTTTAGGATAATACTTTAGGTAACATAAATTAATACAATTCTTAGTTGTATATGCTTTTGACCCCCATAGGATTATTGGCTATCTAAGAAGGATGACCATGGACATCCCCAGAAATATTTGGACAGGTATTGTCAACTGTACTGGCAGCTCTATAGTTTCCCACAAAAAAGGGATAATTTAGGCAGTATAGCAAGTGTTTTAGCACACAACTAGCAAACAATTAACCTAAGTATTAAAATAATTAACAGAAGACATACTTGAAACTCTCTTTACTCACAAGATTCTGGAAGTTTTAATTATAGCTTTACTGACAAATAAATGTGACACATTCCAATGTGTTGTCTGTGAGTGTTATGGTTTCAATGTTTCACAACATTGTGACTAAGCTTGATAGTGCAACATGCACAGCCTGGCTTTGTCACCTCAAACCGTAGGAAAACTACTTAGCGATGTATGGTGCACCAGTTTAGTTTGTGTTTGAGTCATACTGCAGTTTATTATGGAAATGACTATAGTGACAATGTCACCAATTTTGCCTAACAGGTTAACTAAACAGAGTTATGGCTGACTGGAGCTGAACCTTTCCGAACATGCAGTACACAACCTACAAACCTCCCGGTGTGCATACCTACGCCCCCAATGGCTTATCATTCAGGCTGTGTGAAAAAGTTTGGCAAACTGTGGTGTCATTAAAATTATGCTTAAGTCACAGCAGCCAGAGAGTATGGTAGACTTATTTAGTGGACTGCCTCTATCCATGTGAGGAAGGGGCACCAGGAAGCACAGGAGGAAAAGGGTCGGGAACCCCCACTGCAGTCAGTACTCACAGGCAGTTCCTAAACCAAAGGATTTCTGAAATAAATTGAGCCCAGGGTTTATACTCGAAGTTGGCACCAGGTTTCACAGATCAAGGTTCTGGGATACATGAGTTTCTTACGACCCCCATCGACGGGCGAATGCACGGACATCATCAGGAATCACCGAGGGACGCGTACGCGAACGCCGGGTATTTTAATTCTTTCCGTACTTCCATGCAAAAAGTGTTAATTTTTTTGCATGGAAATTTATTTTAAATTGTAGGCTATAATTCGCCAAAGTACTCAATAATTACTTATAATTCACCGAATTACCGCATAACTCACTGAAATATGTCCAAAATTTTATAAATTTATTAATAAAAATGTTTAAAAACATAAAACATAAAAAAAAAATCTTAAAAAAAAAATCTTTAAAAAAAAAATCTTTAAAAAAAATCTTTAAAAAACAAAATAGTGTACAATGTAATGTTTTGTACAGTAGCTTATATAATACAATTATATAAATATTATATAAGGATTTCTTTGTATTGGACTCAATACAGCTTTTTTGTATTGAGTTCAATGCAAAGCGATTTGAATTTCCCGCCCCGCCTCCCGACCGCACCGACGCATGCAGCGACGTCACTGTGAAACCCCGGAGATCGTCACTGCACTCGCCGGGAGAAGACAGAAGAGGACAGACATTTCCGGAGGAGCTGCGGGGAGAAGGTGAGATCGACGCTGGAACAGAGCAGATCATCACAGCGGGGACCAGGTAAGTTAATGCATTTAACCACCCGACAAAGTTTGTGTTTACCGATATTTGCTGTTTTTTTTACCCCGAACCAAGGTCGGGTTTAACGGTCGGGTGGTTAAGGAGAAAATGATCCATCATAACCAACCCAAAAGTACAAAATGCTTTAACTTGTAAAATGTAAATGTTTGACAATATTTATGTCTATTTTAATCTGCAATAGGGTAGAAAGTTGTGATGCAGAAGTTGTGGAACTGGAAAATCAAGGGATCGTAGGGCTAAAACATGCTCTTGCACCTGTAGAAGTTGAGATATACCCCTATTTCAACGCATATATTACATGTTTCCAGGCTAACTCCTGTTCTAAACATTTAATAGGAAGCAATGAAGCTTCTGACATACACTAAATTTTGTTCATTCACTGTGTGCTTCAAATAAATTAAAAGAGAATATTGTTGTTTAAGAGAAAACAAGCATAGATTAGATGGCAATGGCACAGCACAACAATCACTGCAGCTTAGGAACTCATCAGTATGTATTAAGTAATTACCATTTTCTGCATCAACACAGCCCAGTGAAGGTTAAAATGAGAGGTGAAATGTTCTATGACTATCCAAATATTAAGTCTGTTCTTCACTATGGATATATTTGATTCTCTAGCCACAAGTCATATTGAATGATGATAATGTATTCTGGCTTTTGAGATGCACAGTTTGGACTGGAATTGATCTATTTGCATATATTGCAGAAAAGAGAAATGGGCAAATCCCAGAACAGAAGTTTTATCTGTACTCAGGACAAAGACTATATTTCTTGTAAATGTATATTACATAATAATTTGCAAACTTTTTTATTTTATGTAAATGCCGTATGTGTTTTAGTGTCCTTGTGGAGCATCAGTAATTTAAAGAAAAGCTCCTGAGATAAGTGTCCCTAAGGTCAGGTCCCAGGAAGGCCTCACTAAAATTCTTATATCTAATGCTGTTATCGGCCATATTGGGCAGCTGACCTCCCTCTCCTGATTCCCCATCCTCTCTCCATCCTGACATACCCCTTAGCTTTTTGACTGCCATTTGGTATCCTGGCCAATTGCACAAACCTAGTTGACCTTTCTATCCTGACTAGAGAAGGGGGGGGTGCTACCAGAGGTATCTTGCTTGTGGTACCAAAATGACCATACATTTTACAATTCACAGTTCAAAAACATGACCAGTATGTTTTAATTGAAAGAAAAGGTTCACATACCCTATCATCATGAAATACATAGTCTATATTCATAAAATACATTTCTTGCATTTGTAATTTTAAAAAGCTAATATAGCTAATAACAACAAAAATATATTTAAGCAGTACAAAATACCACTAGTAAAAAAAACAATTACCAGGTAAAACATTTTAGATTACTTTCATCAATGGAGATACATTAAAAACCCTCATACAATCTCAAAATATACAGGTTTTGTCTTTTTTGTTTCTTGCAAGCCTTTTATTATACAATCTAAATGAAAGTACCTTCTGCTAATTCATCATAGCATTCATTATCCTTTTCTGTGATTAAAGAGATTTTGATTATGCTACTGATCCTATAAGAATTTGCTAATCAAATTTCAAGAGCTTTCATTTTTTCTTCTTTCCCTGTTCACTTTCTATTATTGTAACAGTTTCTACCACCAGTTGTGTGAACTTGAACACACAATGACCTTGAGAATATTAAGCACTCTTAACATTGCTTTTGGATAGATGCAGATCTGCCCCATTGAACTTTATTGCTTTGCCCTCTCTTGTGACTGCAATAGAAGCTCTGGCATCTCTCGCCCACACTTAGTTCGGTTCTCTTTACGGGAAATGTTTGACAATGTATTGCATAATAGAAAGCTTGTGAATAATAATTCATCTTTAAACTGAGACTGCCACTCATCTGTCTTCTTTGCGCTGTTTTCATTTTACATTTTAGGAGAAAATATCCATTTTAATTATGTTACAAAGCTAGCAATATGAGTGCATTTAACATAATTATGTTTTCATGAGTTCTAAAATTACCTCTGTTCTTCAATACCTGTAACACCTGCAAAATATGTGAAGCAAAGAAACTTTTTTA
This sequence comes from Pyxicephalus adspersus, assembly GCF_032062135.1. Classification (NCBI taxonomy): domain Eukaryota; kingdom Metazoa; phylum Chordata; class Amphibia; order Anura; family Pyxicephalidae; genus Pyxicephalus; species Pyxicephalus adspersus. Next base: position 71,458,560 of record NC_092858.1, on the reverse strand, counting down.
AATTAGGTGTAACGAAGAATATGCTTAGAGTTTATACAGTCTATAAAGAGTGTACCTGTTCCTTGGTTAAATTAATTGGTCATTCATTTTAGAAGTAGGACAATGCAGTGTAATGCTTATTTTATTCTCAGGGGTGTCTCATGCTTAAAACAGCTAAGGCAGTGTCCTTAGGCCCCATAATTTCTAAGGCCCTCAGCCATGCACAGCACAGTTTTCTCTTCACCAGTCCCAAAACCCTGTGCTATCACGTCATGTACATTCTCTTCATCGTATATGGAAACTCCATAGATTGCACCTAAAGGCGTCTGATGGAATGGCACAAAGTCAGCTCATAACAATACAGAGCATGCATGCCAACCCAGTGGGAGCTCCGCCACTGACATACATGCTCCACCCTTCTGGTTGGCATTATATCACATGCCCTAAGGCGCCATTTATTTTACTTGGGTTATAACTGTAGGTCATGACACTTGTCAGGGGTTATTGCACTACCCTTTTGAGCTTGTTTGCATTTTACAATGGTGTTTAGGAACAGGGTATTTTTTCCTTCTGAAAACCATGTGCACTAACCTCAACTTATTTGTGCAGTGGGATTGCTGGTTTTGAATTTTGCACGATAATAAAGAGGAACCGAAGACTCAGCCCAGCTGCACAAATGTTTTCTTATCATTCTGGCAAATTTTATAACATTCCCTTGTTTTTTTGTACAGTAGGATCACTGGCTTTGCATTTTTCAAAAAAAAAAAAAAAAAACAGAGATAAGGAATCCTTAGGCCTGTCAACTCAGACACTTCATTACACTGTATGCTTTCTGCATTCTGCAGTATTTTATTTGGAATTATTATATTTCACAATTTTTCATTTTTATTTAGGAAAAGTGTTTCCTGTCAATTACTTCTCTTGCTTTAATTTATCATTAAAGCCTTACTGTATCCTTACACTACAGTTTAACCACGCCTATTTTGTGGTTACTACACCCGCTTCGCATTGTACCCATGCCCATGTGTTGCCATGGCTATGCATAGTTTATCCCCTTATTCCTTATTCCAGCAGGTTTTGCCCTATGTAGCTGGTATCCCAAAGGTACTTTCTGTCTCTGTTGTGCCACATGAAGATTCTCTGACATCATTACATATAATCCAGGGCCAGCAGTCCTGCATTGTAAGTAGAGATGACAAGAGTTTTTCATCATTTCAGACCATCAGAGAGAGGAGGAAAGTGCTGGCTTCAGAAAAATATCTTTAGCCCCGAACAGCCTCTTAATTTTTGTTGCTGAAACATGTGACAGTCGGAAAACATGAGTGATGTACAAATAGTGTTTGTTCTATGGAGAGGAAAGAACAATGAACATTATCAGTCTGCCATTTAATGATCTAGCTGGGTAGATCATAAAACATAATATTAGCTTCATTCTTTTACCTTTAGAATTATCCATCATTTATTCCTTTTTTATACTTTAATTCACATTAGGAATTAGGAACACTGCAATAAAGGAAAACCTGACTTACTCACAATACATCCCATTGCTTTACCTGCCTAGATGTAGAATGCAGGGGACACAGACAGGTGTTACTAGAATTGAGATTTAAAATTTATATAGGTATTACCTATTTGTCCTTAACTAGATTAAATTGCAGTAGTTTGTATTTGTAGCCTTTACACTTCAAATAGAACTAGCTAAGATAGAAATAAAGGACATTCTGCTGTTAACTTGGCTTTCATCCTTCCATCACTGAAAATAAGTCACTGACAATGATGTATGTATGAAGAATATGAATAGTGGGCATTTTAGGAATATTGGTTATTAAGCGGTAGGCTTTGTTCTTGGTCAGTGATGGAAGGAATAATTCCTGTTTCCCTTACGTTACCCTTGACAGCAGTATCTTTACTAAGTGTCTATTAGCCTAATAATCACACAGATCCTTAATAACAAGATATTTTTTAAGAGAAAAAAAGAATTAACAAGTACTCAACAATTATTTAAAATAGGCTAAATATTGATCACACAGACAAAGTAAAATGATACGTTACGCAAAGGGTCCATCATCTGTATCCTGCACCCTGACTGAGCTCTAGAGAGGGTAAGAGAGGCAAGAGATATAAGAGTAGGAGTTTTTTGGCTGTTTTCCCTTTTTATATATCTCCAGGACCCCTTGCCACCTTCAGCCATACCATGCATTCACCCCTTACTCCGGTGTCCTCCAACTTCAAGAAATACACTGCTCACAGATGTCCGCTGGTATTCTCCAGTAGATGTCACTGTTGCACTGGGGGCAACTCCTCTGATTCCAGCTCCTTTGGTTGTCATCAGATAACTTTGATGTTTACACACTTAGCAGGATATTTAGAGAAGTGCTTGAAGTAGATTTCTCAATGTACATTATCATCTGATTTTCCCATTTTTGCAATTGAAAGCTGATTAAAAGTGGTTTGAGAATATGCCATTAAAAATGGCTGGCTTATAGCTTTTGTTTACAAAGCTTAATAGGAATAGAACAACCACTATATGTATGCAGTGAAAAGCGGGATGTGCTATATGTCTCTATTTCTCACTAATTTACTTGTATACGTGGTGTACTATGGCACATATATAGATGAACTCTATATTACTGTATGATTTCTGAAGGCAGTTTATTCCATCAACCTTTATTACTACTAAGTGGTTATACTGCAAAGATGTTTCGGGGCAGCCAAGGCTTTTTTTATTATTATTATTATTATTATTAATAAACAGGATTTTTATAGCGCCAACATATTACGCAGCGCTGTACATTAAATAGGGATTGCAAATGACAGACTAATACAGACAGTGATACAGGAGGAGAGGCTTTCGAAAATTACATGGATTTATTACTTTTTTATTGAAGACATATTTGGCTGCATCAAAGGCATGAAATCAATTGTACACAGGTTGTATAATAAGGAAACGTCCAAGAGTATGAACAGTTAGGCAACATAACGTAAATCTTGTAAATTTAAGTCACAATGTCGGTCCTCCTTCTCCTAAGGAGGGGACAAAAACTGATTTCCAAATGTTACATAATGTTCATATGAGTACTTTTATAAAGGTGTGCTTTAATGAGTACATGCCTATAAAAACTTAATCTTTATATGTACATGTAGGTCTGAATCTTTACTGAAGTGAAATTCTTACCTTAATAAATCAGGCCCATATTGTCAAGTTATCACTTTCCTGTTACTAACATTGTTTTATCAATAGTTTTATGAGTTTTTTTTTTTTTTTACCATGCTCTAAGGTTCAAAATGACCACATAATATTCTATATCATGAAATAAAGTTTGCAGGTTCATTTTAAATTTTGGTATTTAAAAATCAAAGATTATTAGACTGGCAGAGTAATCTACTTGAGGGTTAATGTTATCATAAACTGACTATTTACTGTTAACCAATAACAGATAGTGGGGTTATATTTTTTAGATTATCCTGTTCCACAGATTTTAAAACATTTTCAAAATAAACAAATACAATAAAGGTAAAGAGGGACAGAGGAGTTAGACATATATCAGCTGTCACACAACATATCCTTGCCTCTATTAGGAAGCATGCCAAACCTATTCCATCCACGGTCTCAAAAGACCTCCGTACAATTCAATAACACAAAATCACAGAATCTTTTTTTAAACCAAAAAAAGTCATAAAACTAATATCAAATAAAATGCTATCAAGTAATGAAATGTCTAATTAATTTAGACATTACATATATTACCAATCAAATAGGTCAACTAGAACAAGAAAACTGCAAGCACACATTCAAACAATAAAAAGTTCATAAATTCAAGTTCAGAAAAAATACAGTATATATAGAGAAGAACACAAATGGTCCCGTAAAAAATATCTAAAAAAATGAATCAAATCTTCCATGTATATTGTTTAGTTTCCACTGATGCCTTTTCAATTAACAAAAATCCCCTTACCAGATAATGTTCACTTAGAAGAATGTCAAAGCACACTAGAAAGGTACCAATCCAGCATAGAGAAAAAAGGTTCTATCATCAGATAATTGACATTATTAGCTTGTTTGATAAAGTTCCACTCTTGGTCGCCAGTGTCAAATGGAAAGAGATTAAGCACAAAAGAATATAAAGACCATGCAGGTCAATAAATTTTGGGTACATATAATGACAATCTTGTAATCTGTTATTCTGTAAGAAAATTGTTTCCCTTCTTTTTTTTTTTGCTTTTTATACTGATATTAATATAATATAAAGCCTATAAAGTGTAAGCAACCAAAAACTTTTCTGGACAGACTGGCTCTTTGAGGACCTATTCAAATCTACCCACTGTATTTCCGTATTTTAAAGTGGGCCTTCTGCTAAAATGGAAATGTTTGTTTTTACTACCTGGGCCTCATGTTCAAATCACCTTTTCCTGGTAGGTGAACTATGTACTGGAAAAGGAAAAAAAGAACACTTACCACCATGTTCTGCCCAGAGTATGAGGATGACATCACAATCTTTCAGGGGAGATTCCTTCCATTTTAGTAGGAGGTCCACTTAAAGGTACAAACCATAACAAGCAAAACTGAACCTGCATTATTTTTTCTGGCAGATTGCACAAAAACACATGATATATGCAGTAACACATGGTAAAATATGTATTTCAATGTGTTGCCACTGACCTGCTTTGCTTTTGTAAGGAACTTACCTGTCCAGCGAGCCTGCGGAGTCCCTGGGGGTGACAGCTGCAGAGGGAGACGCCGCTGCAGCAGGCAGCATGGCCGAGGCTGCTGCCCTGCTTGCAGCGTGTCTCTCCCTGCAGGGGGAGGGATCCGTACTAGCCGAACTATTGTTCGGCCAGGCAGCATCCCCAGCATCCCTATGGACGTGAACAGAGAAAGTCTTGCTCTCAGCACTCCTGTGGATGTGCAAAGTAGGGCACGTCCCAGGGGTGCTGTGGGAAGAGGTGCGCGTGCTACCACGTGTGCCTCTTGTATCCCCCGGGGGTCTCGGCTGCTCGACATAGTTAGTTTGAATTATCTGTGGCCAGTCGGCCACAGAGGGTTCAGCTATCCTCCAATCAAATGGCGCCAGGTGGCACAAGGTCATTGGGCACTCTGGCAAATTAAGGGGAACCTGTCCTGGACACCATTGTCTACTATAAGCCTCTGTGTGTACAGTGTGCTTGGGTGCGTTCTCTGTGTTGGTTTATATTACCTGTTGTGTCATTACCAATAGCGACCTGGTCTGATACCTGATTCTGCCTGAACTCAGCCTGCCCTGACCTTGGATTGTTTATGACCACTCTTGCCTGCTGCCTGCCCTGACCTCGGATTGTTCCTGACCTGCCTTTGCCTTACCCTCCTGTACCACTTGCTTATCGGACTGATCATCTGTGATTAACCCTTGCCTTGTTTTATGACTACCAATAAAACTTGACAAAAGGATTCTTGGAGTTGGCTGTGTTTGCTGAGTTGCTGAGTTTGTGAGCGGTGCATTACAGCTTTGAGTTGCACTGTTATACAATACATTGGCAATGTAGGCAAATCCAGGGCAGAATTCTATTTCATTGGTTCATTACATGAACCTTGATGCTACTACTATGTCTGTACTAATTAATGCAATATTTGTCTAGAAGAAAAAAGATATTGGTTTACAGACACAAAAACAATATTGTTACAAGTTTACATAAATTATTAATATTAGACTTCAGTTAAGGCTTTTACACAATACAGTAAAAGTTCATATAGTGCATCAGAAATGTTATTGTGTGATTTGTATACAAATTTGAGGATTACAGGAGAAATTTCATAAAACCTTGAAAATCCTCTGAATAAATTGTGTAAAGCATTTTACTTTTACTGTGAAAAGTAAACAGATTTAGAATGGATTTCTGATTGGACTCGGATAAACTATTAAATCTTCTGACATTTCCAGTCTTGTGCAAACAGAAATATAGTTGGGAATAAATCATTGTAATAAGATTACTCAATGAATTGGTAATGTAAAATTAATGAAATGTAAAAAGCAGAGTGTAAATTGGCTTTGCAATAAGTAAAAAAGCAAATCCAAGCAGCAAGAGAAGTCATTCAGTAACCAGCGAAGGCAGCTAGGCTTATGTCAACTGCAGTGAAGTTAGCCAGTTATATTAGTTGGGTGGTGCAGAGGTGAGTGCTTTGGCCTTTGTAGTACTGGGTCACAGGTTTGAATCTCAGCCAGGGCACTATGTGCATGGAGTTTGCACAATCTCCCTCTTTCATCAGGGTACTCCAACTTTCCAAAAACCTGCAGTTAGATTAATTGGCTTTCTCCCAAAAATTCACATTAGACTGTATTAAAGACATGTGACTGAGGTAGGGATATTAGATTAAAAGCCCCTTTGAGGGACAGCTAGTGAAAAACCTATGCTGTGTAATATGTCAGCACTATATAAATACTAGTTATTAATAGTTTTCAGTAAGAGATCATATGTGCTTCCTAGTGAGTCTACTTCATTAGGTTACATGATTCTTCCATTCTTTCTTTTATATTTTTGTTGAAAAAAAGTAAAGAGTTTTACTTCCTAAATATAAGTACTGATGGTTAATGGTCCATAAATAAAGAAGTAGCAATCTGATAACATATCATTACTCTTTGCTTTCTAATTGCCATTTATATAAAAGGGAACAGATTTTATGTTTAGTATTTGTTTACTGTACCATATTTTTTCCTAAAATGAGGATAAGATTCTCTATTTACTTGATCAGAATAACTTATCAGTGTATTTAAAAAGGATTTAAATTGACTTTTGACTTTTTTTATATAAATGGGCCTCAATCAGCAATTTTAAAAAGTGTTATTTGCAGAAAAAGTGGTAAGCAGGGTGTTTTTGCAAAAAACAGGATCAATTTCCATAATGGCTATGACATTTGCCACAATAAAAATGGTTAATACTATAATTATAATAAAATTAATATCAATACTGTGTTGTGTAACGAAATGATGATTACTTATAATAGTGACAGACATAGACAACACTGGGCCTCTGTGCTGAACTGACTTGGGGCCCCTACCCTACTGACTTGGGCCCCCTGCTGTTTGTGGAGGGTCCTGTCCCTTGTGCAGCGGCACACTTTGCAACTCCCTGTGTCTGCCACTGATCACAGCAGCTTTGCTAAAGGCAGGTAATTCACTTAATTTGTCTAGAACTGTACGCTGTGTAATCCCATATAAAATAATCACATGCAGCTTTATAGAGTGTTTTAAAACTAAATTTAATATAAGCAGCTAGAAGGTTTAGAGCTAAAATGAAATTGTTTCTTTGCCTTTCATTGATAAAGCACAGGCTCTTTAGTTTTTATCTTTTTAAACTATTTTTTTTCTATTTTCCCTGAACTACCATTAATATTACAAATTTAACTTCACGACCAAACAACAAGGGTTTTGAAATCTTATGATTTAAGTTTTTGTTTGTGATCTTTGAGAAGAAATGGCTTTAGAATTTGTAACATTGAAAGTAGAAAGATAGGTCTGGCTTGTGTTTCTTTTTTGGTGTTTTTTTTATTGTTGGTTAATACTTTGTAAAACATTCATGTTCAAAGTATGGTCATGGGTGCACTTCAACAGATTTGTGCAAAGAGATGGAATAATACAGAAATAGGTCACTGTTCTGGTTGTATAAATTTGAATTACAGCTTTGTAAATAGTGGGCTTCCTTCAGCTAAATAAATGAATTTAAAAAGCAAAACATTTGAAAAGTAAAATAGCATTCCACCTAAATTATGTTGTAAAAAATATTGTACAATATTTCTTATCTACCTAAAAAAACAGGATTTCTAAAAAATTTTCGCCACCATCAAAAATAAGGAAGTATATACAAAATTATTATACATTTAATTGAACTGAGAATACAAAACGTTTCTCATTTTGTCATAAACAAAAATAGCTCACATAATTTTACCATTGTTATTGCAGACCATTGGAGAAACTATTTTGGATATTATTTAGGAATAAATCAATGAAATGTTAATAAAAAAACAAATCAGAAAAATGCATTAACAGAAATGAAATAAAAAGTTTAATAACATAAAATTGTTAAAATGTTGGGCTAATACATATTTCAGTATATTTTACAGAATGTAAACTCTTCAGCTGGAATTTCATATTTGAATTAAATTAATGAAGAGTCTAAGATAACACATGATAAATTGCTTGTTTATGCCTTTGCTAAAAAAAAAAAAAACTTTCACAAAAGAAGTAAAATCTGAAGCAGCTTAGTTCATTTTAGCTTAGAAAATCTGTAAAGAAACATACATGCACTATCAGTCTTGAAGTCTTTTTTTTTCTCCCTCTCTCACCGTTATGTTTTGTTAGCTTGGATGCAAAAGATAAAAAGCTAGTAAAGGAGGAATTAGAGATAGCTGATCAGAATGAAACTATCTGAGTTTAAAGCATGGGAGAATGGTGGAATTTCAGGGAAAATGCCCAAATGCTATAATTTACAGGAGATTAGGAACAAATTCCACCTGGCTGACTTTACAAATGATGGTGGGAGTTAGTATTCTAAAATACTAGAATCTTTGATAATACATTTTCAAATCTTAAGGTAAAAGCATGTGGTAAGACATTATCATAATTACTTGATAATGAAAATGGGGATTGTTTTACTAAAGGACAACAGACTTGTTCAATTATCAAGGTGAATTATTACTTTACAGGGGGTTATTCACTTAATATAGTGAATAGGGGGAAATTCACATTGCAAAGAATACCCAATCACGTGCAAAGTAATCCAAAATAAAACAGGATTTTTCCCTGAACATGATTGGATAGTTAAAGTCAGTAAAGTTTCATCTCATTTAAGTTAAGAGAACAATTTCTTGCAAGGGTGTAAGTGCATGTTTTACTGCAATGCAATGCAAGTGTGAATGGGTCCTAAATTGGTTTTGCAACCAGCAATGGATTTATTCTTCCTGAATCCCTAGGGCTACTTTCCTTTGCCTCTACCCCCCTAAACCCTTATATCCCACCATCAAGAACAGATGTGCAGAGTATGCTAGGGCTGGGGCTGTAAAGCCTGAATCTCTTTGCCAACTCAATCCCAGTAAACCTCAAAACTACAAATAGAGAACTGTGAAAACTACTCTGCTAGCATATAAACTGTAGGTTTACTGAGCCAGAGTGGATGAACTGTACACAATCCCACAAGAAGAAAGAATTGTTAGACGTAGTCCTCAGTTAAGCTACGTACACACTTCCAATTATTAT
>NC_092858.1:71444864-71448234 GCF_032062135.1 Pyxicephalus adspersus | reverse complement strand
ATAATTGGAACATGGTTGGCTATTTCTGCAACTTAGATGCTCCAACAGTAATATCATCCTGCCATCATTCTTTACATCATTCCATCACTCATCATTTTATAGTAATAGTTTGTTGATTAAATAAGAAATTCAGAGATGACTCAATCACAGAACTCACATTTATTCACTGTTTATTTACAGTCTTCACTACATTGTACTGATTTGAATGCAGCATTGTAAACTATATGCTCACTATATGCTGTGGTGACTGCACCACATTTATTAAGGAGTAAATTATCCATTGCAAGGTGATTATTTACTTTGCTAAATGACCAGCCTATACTTATTTAGTAAATTAACCCCAGTCCATAGAGGTGCAGTAAGAGGAATAGTAAACCAAAATCTATGCACAGCATGTCTATGCAGAAAATGTAAGCACTCTTCATTGACCATACCAGGATGGCATAACTCCCATGCAGGAGTGCAGGAGTTCATTCATTTCTGGGACAGGCAAGGTAAGGCAGGATTGCAGAATTTCCCCGGCAAGCACTGCTGAGCTCCAGGGGTGTAGTGGTAAAAACGGGAAGAGGGGGCATGGTACTATCCATGACCTGCCCGCCCCAATACACCTCTGCCTATGTGTCACTCAAAGGGTAAGAAACCTCCCCTAGAGTAACGTCATGATACCAGAACCCACTTACTCTCCCATCGCGGGTCTGAGCCAGTCACAGTATATTTGGCTAAATTAACAACTAAAAAACACAAAACAGAGTGCATTTACAGTGCTTTAAAAAAATTCTTTAATCTTGAATCCGATAGTACACATTAATGTAAATGGCCAATGCTAAGAGGAATGAGGCCTTCTCATGTGAGATGGCCCGGTAAATTACCCCAGCTGAGCAAGTTATATTTGTTTCTAATCCCAGGTTCACTAAAAGAGGAATGGGGCTTTCAATGAAAGGACATAAAACTCACACAACATTAATCACAGAGCACATTTTACTTGACACAGCTGTTTCGTATTGGCATAGACTAGTGTGAATCCCATTCCTCACATCACTAATCAAAGGAACTGCAAAAATGCAGATATGTTCATAGGAAATTAAGCTTGAAAGTTAAGTGAAGCCTACAAAGATTCTGCAGGAGCCCAGATGTTCTCAGATAAATTATTCAAATCTTTAGTTTAGATCTGCTGTAAAATGGGTGATCATATTTAGCACTAAATAAGCCAACAAGCCATTGAATATCGGTCCTTTGAAAATAGTAATACATTGTATAGCTATAGCTAAAGTTAAAACCTGGCAGATGTTCTGTGCTATGCTGAGGGACAGGGTATGGGGGTACATGTTTTACTATAAATATTTCATCCAATAGAACATTCAGCTGTGTTTAAACTAAATGAAAAAGTCTATGAATATAAAAATTAGGAATTACTCTCCACCTTGCACATATTATGAATTGCAGACCAGGATGAGGGAATGATATAATAACTACCAAAAGAGTGCCCCAGGATACCATACATTAAATGATGCGGCAAAGACCCTCTAACAATGATATGTATTATTCCTAATAGGCACTATGTTTTTTTTTTTGATAGATGCCAACGTCATATGTTAAAAGTTTTTATTTTATTGTAAATATTAACCATAAAACATTGTCATTTATTATAATCACATTATAGTTTTAAAAGACACATTACATTTTCTCCTTTTAAAAATCAACTAAGTATACAGCTATTTACATGTTTGATATACTCGATATATCATATATCATACAATACTACAAAAACCTACCTGGTGGTATGATTATGTTATTATTTTTAAATGTCAAATCAGTACATTTGACATTTAAAAATACTTCTAATTTTAAATTTCCCACCAGTACCACCCCCCCCCCCCCCCCCAACACCTGCACGCTGCCAACACACACATCACATACCTGGCTGGCATCTGCATCCTCTAGCCTTGCGTCTCCAACACTCACATGCCGGGACAGGAGGCTAGGGGACGAAGACGCCGGGCATCGCCAACGGGACGTCGATGCCAAGTGGACCTAGATGCCGGGTGGGCATCGCTGGAGGACGCTGCAGGTTGGTGAGGAACAGTTGAGTCTTCAATTCCACCCCGAGTGTGGCTCTGAATTACCAGAGCAACATTCGGGAATACTGCCAGGGGGGTTAAATCTCAACCTATAATTCGCAAACTGCAGGGTTGTAAATCGAAGACAAGATTTTGGACACAAACAGTATCACTGTAGGTGATAATCAGTTTGGCTGTTTAACACTACCACTTTAGATGATGAACACTGTCTGCTTCATCAGATAACGGTACTTAGAAGTTGTAAAGAAAAATTACGAACATAAATATTTGTAATGGTACTGGAAAATCATTGGCATCCTACAGGAAGATATTTTATTGAAAAAGTCAAACATCCACCTTATGATATAATAATGTATGAATTTTTAGGTAGCAGTTTGGTTTTGAAGCAGGCAAGATATATATGCTATACAAGCATTTTTAATATACAGGTGGATTTTAAAAAATCCAAAGTTAAAATCTACTGCTGTCTGGTTGTAAACAATTGGTTTTCCTCTTCTTATTTGGTAAAAAAACATTTGGATCTATTGGTAAATCTCTATTAAAAGTACAGATGTTGTGATGTGCATAGAAACATTTGGTTACATGTAATGTGATTCAGATCAATTTCTCTCAAATAAAAAATAATAGGCGCCCTAAAGTGAGAGTTTTGAATAAATTGTGTAAATACTGACTTCAGTATTCCAGTCCTATGCAGAGGAAATAAATATGCAGGGATTTTTTGTACCTAATTGGATAATTAAGGTGAATCTTGATGCATATTTTTATGTGTGAACATTTTTTAAATCTTTGTGTACACAAAAAAACTTGAAACATCATATTTTTGTGGAATACATTTTTCTTCATGCTTTGATTTGGAATCTAATGTGCAGTCCTCCCAATGATTTGGAATCTAATGTGCAGTCCTCCCAATGATTTGGAATCTAATGTGCAGTCCTCCCAATGATTTGGAATCTAATGTGCAGTGCTCCCAATGATTTTGCATGTAAATAAAAGCTATTATAAGGATTTTGAGCTTTATTCGCTGTTTCAAACACACTGCTATTCTGAACACAACAGTATGTCCTGATATGCAGAATCTTAGGAATAAAGAAAGGTACTTTCTGTAACATAATAGGGATACAACCAGGGATGAGTTAAAAGATTTCCAGTGGATACAATAATATTATCTGTTTTAAAAAATCAATTTTTAGGCAGATTCTTTTCCCATTATTTTTTGAAAGCTTTTATTTTGTTCTCCACATGGACATTTGTTTTAAGACTTCTCTCCTCTTAATAAAACTGACTGTACTCCA
>NC_092858.1:71441138-71444425 GCF_032062135.1 Pyxicephalus adspersus | reverse complement strand
CATGAAAATAATGTGTAGGTAGACCGATGTTATGAGAATTAGAGCTGCTGCTCATCGCTGCCCGCAAAATGTAAAATATATAGGCAACCACGAATAGGAGATTTCCAACAAGGTGAAGTTCCACATAAAATCTCACTGGACTTTTTAGCTGATCAAAGTTGTGCACATCATTAACCCCAGAAGAAGGTTTAGAAACCAAACCAGCTATAAAAAAAACTTATCATCTCACATTGGGTAACTCTGGTTTTGTATTTTTAGACCTTTCATTGCTGAGACTACTCATCTGCAGATTGCACTTCCAATAGGTATTATCCTGTATTCAAAGTACTCCAGGAATAACTGTGGTCAAAGTTTAATGACAATATGCCCCTGAATCACTATATCTGTCTGCATGGTAGTTAGGGGTAGTCAGAGATCCATGAATGCTGACAGTTCCTTTAGCAGATTTTAGGCCTCCAAAAGGTACCAGGAGTTTACTGAGCTGAAAGCAATTTTACCCTCTCAGGTCAGATTAACTGACTCCAATAGTCTTTTTGGCTATCTGTGACATCATTCTGACTGGCCAGCATTGTAGGAGGTAATCTGCCCACTGACCCCCAACGCACTGTACATTGTGGATATATAATAATTACAGCAGGGCTTCCCTGAAGACCTCAAAAGGTTATGTCAAGAGGTTAAATGTTGACAAAGGTTGGTCTAAGGGATTGCTCCTCCTGTTGTAGAGGGTAATTCCTCTCAAACAACAAAAAGGTCCCTCAAGTAACTACCTCAACTTCAAATATTGACACATCCCAATTAATCCCAAGAGACTTATATATAACGTCCAACACAGTAAGTGATCTCAAATCAGTTTTATAACTTTGATTCAACACGTTTCACAAACATAAAGATTGCTTCTGCAGGAGTTAATTTGAGATTTATAGGTAAATAGCAATACACAATAGTTATTCTCATAAAAATAAAATTATCTCAGTTTACTATACACAAATATACTTAAATATTTAAAAAGAAGCGGGGGGGGGAACGGGGTAGTGGGGGATGGAGCAGTCAAACCAGAATGGACACCCATACAAAGAGATCTTGAGGGTTATTTGTATATCCACCTTCACTACAAAAAAAAAAAAGAATGTGCTACGTGAATAATTTTAAATATAATATATAACCAAAGAAGAAGTCTATAAATATCCATAAACAATCAAATTATTTGAACTCCCAGAAGTTGGGGATCTTTATTATGGGTGGGCATATGATCATATATAACTATATTATAATATACTGCCCTAATAGGCCCACTAAAATAATGTTCCTCATAATTAAACATTAAATATTCCAAATGTATACACCCATAAAAGGCAAAACATACTTTAGGATTGAAACATTACCAAAGAATCACAAAGAAGAGGGCTTAACTTTTCAACAATATATAGATGAGTTGATACACATGTAATATAAATAATCTAATCCTAAAATTAAAGTTGAACTCATGGGGAAAGCTTGAAAAACTTGAAACTCATCCCTAGTTCTGAAATGTGTTTTATCATTTTCTGTGGAAGCTTGGGCACTTTTTCATAATTGCGTATACATACTATAACATTTTCACTTACAGAAAGTAGATGTACAGGCCCAGAGAGGTGACAAACACATCAAAAAGTGACCTAGAAGTTTAGAACCTTTAATACAGTCTTGGATAAAAATAATAAAAAAGTACTTACAAAAATTACAGATGATGTGAAGAAAAAAAAATGTGACCACTGTTTAACACCTAGTCAATTTGATATAGTCATACAAGTATGGATTTTCTAGAATAAAAAGGAAAAGTTAATGACAAAAGGCCACTTTATTTCTCAGCAAGACACAAATCCATATTCATATTTAAATGCTGCTAAAGATTTTTGTCCTGAAAATCATGATAAATGCGGCTTTCTTTTAGCCATTAGCAAGGCACATGTAACCTTTCATGCTGTGGGTGACATTGGAATTTTAAATTATATGCTGTATGTAGTAATGTACCTGTTTTAGACAGTTTAATTTTTTCCAGAGGAATGGCATTTAAGAACTGATGATTAACTAAGCAAAGAATAAATTCAAGCAAACAGTCTCGGCTTTGGATATCATGTAAAACCGGTTCCAGATGGGTATATAACACATTCTTGCCATAATAGAACTATAAATTTACTCAGGCTTTGATGGCTCTCTTGATCCCCATTCAGGACATTTTGCCCCATTTCCTGTTGTGCTGACTTCACATAAGATCATCTTTTCTATCATTTTATCGGTTAGGGCAAATTCAGACCTGCAGCAGGATCAAGTGATCCCACATGGCTCCCAGCGGCTGGCACCTGGGTTGCTTGCACTGCAGCTCTGGTTCCTAAATGACCATTGCTTTCACATTTGTGTGAGGCAGTGAGCGGTATTGAACTGCTCACCGCCACCCTAATTCATTTTCTATTGGGCTGCCACGGGTAGAAGCTACATGTAGTGTCTCCACCAAGCCAGCTGCTCACTGGCATGAGAAAGCAGTACCTGCACTGCCAGACTGAACATAGCATTCGATTTTAGGATTTAAAGTAGAACTAAACTAAAAACTAAACTAAAAAAAAAACGACACATCCTCTAATCCGTCTTTGTCCCAGCACGAAGGCTGGTAATGTACCTGCTGTAAATATTTTAAAAAAAGAGTGCTGATCTCACTGTACATGAGTGAGATTAGCAATGCAATAATACATGGTGGAGTCTCTAGAGCACTATGAGATAACAGACCAAGCACAGTAGACTATGCCTGCTTGACAAGGCTTCCTGATTCATTTGTGTGTGCAAATTTCAGGTTGTGTTATTGAACTCTGTAAACGGGGAAAATAGAGAAAAACGTGTGGATGCAAATTAATGTGTATATTGTATATAGTTCTTTCTTTTTGTATATCCTTTTACTAAACAAAATCTCAAAATTCCTATAATATCATATTCTGGTGTGCAGAACATTTTTAATGTGTATGTTTGATTATTTAAAGTGTAAGGTAAAGAGAAATGCAGCCTGAATGTATTTTGTGTGTACTGTATACTGTGAGTAGACTCTAATTCATGCCCAATTTTCAGTGCAAAGAAGTCATGTTTCTTTTTTGTCATGATGACTGCATTTTGTCTCTGCACCAATGTATCTTCCTATTCAAGGATCAAAGTTGGGAGCCAAGCATTAAATGTCACAATGAAAAAAAATTAAATTAAATAATAGTCATTGTAAAAACATTCTATATTTTAAACATACTTTTGGTTGTTTAACATGTTTATAG
>NC_092858.1:71417238-71440663 GCF_032062135.1 Pyxicephalus adspersus | reverse complement strand
GCCTTTTTTTACACAATCACTTCATTTCAGGGGCTCAAAAGTAATTGGACAATTTCATGGGCTGGTGTGGGCAATTCCTTTGTTATGTCATTATCAATTAGGCAGATAAAAGGCCTGGAGTTGATTTGAGGGGGTGGGGGGTGCGCTTGTATGTGGAAGATTTTGCTGTGACAACAGGACAACATGGAGTCAAAGGAGCTCTCCATGCAGGTGAAACAAGCCATCCTTAAACTGAAAAAACAGAAAAAACCCATCCGAAAAATTGCTACAATATTAGGAGAGGTTCGGGATGGTAGACCCGACCCGAAAAAAAAGAGATTTGATGGTAAAAGTTCAAGTAAAAAAAAGTATGTAAAATTAATTTATTGAGTGTTTGTGTTTATTTAACTATTTTTTTACAGGTTGTCCTACAATACCATGATATCTCTTACTCTGTAACACACTTTCCAGCACAGAAATAATATGATACATTTGGTACATTTTTCTTTTATCCACTGCCAGAAAAATGTAATCAATGTATCATAATACTGTGCGTGTTACAGAGTAAGAGATACTTGCCAGAGGCATCTTCTTAATGATTGCAGCAGAGTCTCCCATTAATTGAGAAGAGGGTGCGATCCCCGAGTCACTACAGGTTAATTGACCTGTAGTGCCCCGGGGATTGCACACTGAGCTAATCAATGGCCAAGGCCAATCATTAAGAAGAGTGCGATCTCCAGGGCTCTAAATTTTAATTAACCTGTAGTGCCCCCAGGGATCATAGTGGAACTGCAGCGTTTATCTGCATTTCAGTTCCCAGGGTCACTCCCTGTGTTTTTGGATAGAGAAACTCTATTCAAGAACACATACAACTAGTAAAGGGCTGCAAGAGCAATTTGATTGCCATTGACTTCAATGGTGTTTGAATTCGGCATTCGATCTCACAATATCAATAACAATATCTCACTATTCGACCGAATAGCTGTCTAATCAAATAATGAAATATTCAACCAACACGAGTCCTAACTTACCCTAACCCCACAGCATCTGCCTTCTGGGATATCTTGCACCTTATCAGGATTAGTTGGGTGATTGCACTCAGGGGCATATACCTTGGTCTGGATTTTGAGGGATGGTGTGGTAGGCCCACCTTTCTCCTACATGCTGGGTCCAGATCCCACAGAGTTTTGTAGAAAACACCAATTTCTAAACTGTCCAAACAACCATCCCATGAATCCAGTCTATACTTGTGTGTGTATATTAGGAATGAGCAAGAATTCATTCTCGCAAAAATTTCCTTGAACTTCCGATGGGTCAGCAAAATTTCAGCATTCATTCATACAGCCCTGGTAATCCTCCTGTGTGTGATCCCGGGGATCAATTGATCAGCTCAGTGTGCGATCCCCGGCACTAGAGGTTAAATG
The DNA here is from genome assembly GCF_032062135.1 of Pyxicephalus adspersus. NCBI lineage: Eukaryota > Metazoa > Chordata > Amphibia > Anura > Pyxicephalidae > Pyxicephalus > Pyxicephalus adspersus. The sequence continues at coordinate 71,439,260 of NC_092858.1, read as the reverse complement.
GGGACAAGTCTCCCTATTCAAAACCTCTAGAGCTCTCTGATTGGCTGAGGAAAGGAAAATCCTGATGACGCTCAAGCGTTAACACAATCATATCATCTATTTATTTATATCTAACATGACTTTTTCATGAATAATTGCATTATTTTGCTTCTCAATACCTATGATCTACTATATTAACCCAATTCAAATGTAAAGGCAGCCCTGGCAAATGCCCACATTATGAGCAAAAGATGACGGCATTTACTGTATATTGTTTTGCATTATTCAGAAAACTATTTGCACAGATCTATGACTTATCTTTAATTTGATTTAAAAGGTTGCTGTCATTAATACTAATAGCAAGGTATTTATTAGTTCAAAGCATGTACCAGACTGACTTTCATTCTGAAGTGCTTATAAGTTAAGAGCATGACAGAATGTCAGCAATGTTTTCAAACTTTTAGATGTCAAAATAAAATCTACAGAAACCTTCTATGCTTGGTCAGGTTGTGTTTTTATTTTGTTGAAGCAGTATGTCAGCCCAAACCAACCCGGCCTGTAACTTTAGGGGAGATCAAGCATAGGTGTCCTTGTGGTATTTGATATCTCATAAACCTCTAAATAAATAAAAAAGCATACTTTTTATATTTTTAGGTTCAATATTTATTTTATTTTAAGGATATTCAAATATTCTAATACAGAAAAGCATAAACAAATATTACAACTTCATATCCATATATGTCTTAAGATAAAGGGACAAGAAAGAAGAAGTGAAGAAAAAAAAGGGAAAGAACAGGAAGAGAGAAAAGAAAAGAAAGAATAGTAAGGTATAGAATCATGGGGTGCACAGTATACCCCATGCATTGACTATAAACAAGAACAAAGAACAAAAGCATAGCAGTCTACAGACATATCATCATGTTTATGCCTATGAAAAATAAAAATAAAACATAGCAAGTACTTTTACCATTTGGAGTTAAACCTTTCATTACACTATGATGAAAGAGGGACAGCGCATTTAGTATGATTCAACAGTTCCACAGCTTCTGGAATGAACTGAACTTATCATATGCTATTGTGAATGTCTTTTCCATAGAGAACTGAAGGTTCAAATCATAAATCACCTCAGATACGTTAGGTACATCCGTGGACTTCCATTTTTTCTGACAATGGTCATTTTTGCACTCTGTAAAATATGCAGAGCTACTAATTTACAGTCATATTTAGGTGTAGTATAGCCATATGGGGATGAGGACGTATGGGACCTCCCACAATTTCAGAAAGCAAAATAAATATTTGGTTCCAGAAAGAACGAACCGATCTACATTGCCACAGAATATGAAATAAAGTACCTAGATCGCCACATTCTCTCCAACAGGTCCTGGAGTTGGAATTTTGTTGGAAAAAGCGTGCTAATCTAATTGGAGTCAAATACCACCGAGTTAGTACCGGTTGATAAAAGTCCCAATGGTCTGCACATTTAGTGCTTCGATAAGTGACCTTTTATGCTGCTACCCATTGTCAATTTGCGATTGTAACTCCTGTTCCCACTTAATCATAGGTGGCGAACGTTTAAAATCAGTAGTGTGTAGAATTTTGAGATTCCCTTTCTTCCCAGCATAGAATTATTAAAATACATAAAAATTTTACTATCTTTAGGTAATGGAGCATACATATCTATTGTTTGGAGACAATGCTGTATCCTCAAATAAGTATAAATTTCTTTGGAAGGAATACCATATATAGACTGTAGAGATTGGAAAGATATAAATTTCTGAAAGAAATACAAATCTTTAACGTAAGTAAGCCCCAGTTGATACCACGTAGAGAGGTTAGGATGAGGCACAAAAAGTTCCAATTTTCTCTGCTAGAGGCTCTTTCAACTTAGTTAAAATTACAGGGGATAGAGGGCATCCCTGACGAGTACCATTCATAATATTGAAAGAAGAAGATAGTGCTCCAGATGTAAAACTCTTGCGCTAGGAGTGGAGTACAAAGCCATATTAGCTGATTTAGGCCATCCACTCAGCCCAAATGTATCTAGTACTGAGGATAGATATCCCTAGTGAACCCTATGAAACGCTTTCATGATTCGTTTAGTACCATCAGGTGCTTGCCTGTCTGTCACAAACCCTACTTGATCCGGATCTATAATTCTTGTAAGAACTCTAGAAAGCCTCAGTGCCAACATTTTAGCATAGATTTTAACACTTGAATTTAGGAGCAAAATCAGCCTGTATAGGCTAGTAAGGGCAGGGTCTTTCCCCTTTTTGGGTAAGGTGACTATCACGGCTTGGAGCATTTCTTGGAGCAAATGTCCCTGAAAATGCTGCCTTATTAAATAGAGTGACCAAATAAGGAGCTAAAATGTGTTTACATTTTTTATAATATTCGTTTGTAAGGCCATCATTACCAGGGGATTTGTGATTTGGGAGTGTATCCAAGATTTTATCAATTTCTGATACTGAAAATGGTGCAGACAAACTTTAAAGTTGGTCAGCTGATATGTTAGGAAGGGATACCGAATTCAAAAAAGATTGTATTGTTACCTCTGAAGGCTGAAAGGTATCTGCGTCTACATTTAAATTGTACAGGCTTTTGTAATACTTACAGAATGCCTCCGCAATACTTTGAGGGCTATAAGACTATAAGTTTTTGATTTAGTAACTGGATCAAGTATAGTAAAAATGTTGGATTTAATTCTCCGTAATTTAATTCTTCTGGCCAGTGAGGCTCCTGGTTAATTTCCCAGATTATAATGTTGAGCGTTAATCGCCTAATATATAAATCATATTTATACATCAATAGAGACCTCAACTTCAATCTCTCCTTTTTTAATGAGGCTGTTACTTGTGGAGAGGGAGATTTTTTATTCTCCTTCTACATATTATCTATAGAAGTAAGTAGCTCATTAGGTTGGAGCAGCCTCTTTTTCTTTTCATGTGCACTAGCCTTAATAAACACCGCTCGCATAAACGCCCTGTATGCATTAAAAGACATGGGTCAATGCCCTCTGTATCGTTCGTAGAAAAATATAAGTCCTGTGCCTCTTCAAATTGTTTCTGGTACTGGGAATGTTCTAAAATATAGCTGTATAGGAATATCGACCTTCCCATTCCAGTTATTGGAGCATGGTCTGACCAAGTAATAGAACTGTTGAGGAAGCAAATTTCGGAAGGGACCAAAAATCTGTTAAAAAAAAAATTGATCCTGGAGGAGGATGAATGCACTTGAGAAAAATAAGTAAAATCTCTCCCTGATCTATGTTGACACTGCCATATATCAAACAGTTCAAATTCAATTTTTGTATATCCTTAGCAGGGCATTTAGCGTGGGTTTTGGTATCCAACGAATGAGAAGGAATAACATTAAAGTCACCCCCGATCAGCAAAGTGCCTTGTTTAAATTTAACTATTTGTTGATTGTAGTTAGGTGCGTAGACATTCAGAGTGAAAAGAGTAGAGCTCACTTTGCATATTAAAAAAACAACCTTCATGGTTTGCAATGTGATCAATATATTAAGCTGTAATGATTCAATGATACAGGAAGGATTAGAATGCCACATTTCATTTTGTTACTGTTTGCCAAACATTTTTGGGAAAATTACTTCACATTCCACATGGGTGTTTTTGTACAGTGAAAGTGAGTTTCCTGTATAAATACAATCTCCCCTTTCAATCTTTGAACTTCCTGTTGCAGTAAGGCTCTTTTGAATGGGCTATTAAGCCCTCTCGCATTCAAGGAGAGTATACACATCATGGGACTTTCATATCAAAAAGCATTAAACGTTGCCAAAACATCTTCCATTGAAAGTGTTTATCGAGTAAAGAACTATAGATTCTTGAACACCAAAAAAAGCATCTCCATATTCTGAGATATTTAGGTAAACATTTCTCTTTTTTAAATAACAAAAGAAAGGCGACAAAGTAGACTGGGTATGCCAACATATTAGAAAAAATTAACAAAAAAGAACAGTTCCCCTGGTTGAAAAAGAACCAGGTAAAATGGGCAACTACAATAATAGTATATATAAAAAAAAAATAATAAAAAAAGTATAAGATTCTTGAAAGTCACGTGGTCAGGTGTAGAACAATTTATGACCTCAGGCAAACATATTGCTACAACCCCATTCAGATTCAGGCCCACTCTGAGACCACCTTCGATGGCAACTTCCAAGGAGGCTACTGGGTGAGTCTTCCCATTAAACTGAATCAGCAGGTTAATAGGAAATCCTCAACTGTAAATGATTTTGCGATCTCCTAAAATTTTTGTAAGTGGAGTAAATTTTTTCCTTGTTTGAATTGTTATTGCCGTTAGATCCATAAAAAGTTGCACAACTCTACACTGATCTGGCAGAGACAAAGATTTTCTTGTCATTTGCATAATTCTCTCTTTAACATGGAAGAAGTGAATTCTCACTAACACATCTCCAAGTGTTTCGGCTGAGCCGAAAGAGGGCTTAGGGATTCTGTGCGCCCGATCGATAGTTAAGTAAAGCTTTTTTGCCATCAGTACTATAGCCTGGTACATTTTCTTTAAATAAGGAATCAGCTCCCCAGGGCCAACGGATTCTGGGACACCTGTTATTTTAATGTTATTGCGGCGAGAGTGATCTTTTAGATCAGCGATTTTGGATTTAAGCCAGGCAACTTCTGATGTATTCTCAGAATGTGCATCTACCAAATCGTTATGTGCTTGTGAGAACTCCCCCATCCCATTCTCCACATGTTGGATACGTTTATCATAACTAGAAAGCGTAAAGTTAAACTTATCCAACATCAAACACATATCTTGATGCAAAGAATGTTTCAGCGACAACAGCATTTCTTTTAGTGTAGAAGTAGATAGATGAGCCTCTATCACTTAAAAATTTTCCAAGTCCACTCTAACTGTGGTGTCTACTGGTGACACCGCCTCCCCATTCACACTTGCAGGAGATCCGGGGTTTGAATATGCCTCACGATGTAGAGAACTAGATTGTGTGCATGACGATGCTACTGGACGAGAAGACTCCTTCTCAATGTCCTCTGAAAATCTAGTGTTTGCTGGGCTCTGCTGCATAGGTGATCCTTTAGGTGATTGTGCTGCAGGGGAAGAAGCAACGCCATCCTGAGACTCACAGGATCTCTGGGGCCTGAAGTAATACAATAATTTCTGGGGTTCAGCCTTCCCTTTTCGGTGTTTTGTCATGGTTGCTGTGATGAGTAGCGATCCAGTGATCTTCCCAGTCTGAAGTAGGCTGACAGTAGCTTGAAATCATTGCTAGAAGCCTGAATGCAGACTGAGCTTAGATCTCATGTGGCCATCTAAAAAGCCGGCCAGCCACGCCGGTTAACTACTTTCCTTTACTTTATATATTTAATGTACAGTATTGTATTTATATATAACACTTTATCTCAATTGATGATATTCAGTGAAGTGGAGCCTGGATATAGTAACAACCTTTTTTTGGCCGCTATGATCCAATATGTTGTGGTATGCCTAGTTTTCAGATGGCAGGCCGAATTCAAATAAAATTAATTTAAGGGATTTTTTTTATAAAACAGAGAAATCTGACATTCTATGGTGAAGAATCAATTACTGCCATTTAAACACATGGACCTAAAAACATTCCCACCAGGGAATGTTTGAGGTAATGTCTGATTTCTGGCTTTTTACATAAAGTCCTAAGAGTTCTGCTGTAACCGATGTGTGTTAACAGCCTGATATATTGCCCTGCCTAAATTCTGTAATAACTGACCAAATCTGTAAATGCTGAGTATTCTGTAACTATTTGTATAGATTTATAATTGTATCTTGTTACTATGTATACATTTTTATGCAATTTATGTCCTGAATGTTATCCTATGTATCTGTTTTTGTATAATTTACCTTTTATTTTATCTTTTACGTTGTACAACACTAAAAAGTATAATGTTAAAAATAAGTTTTAGTATAGTGTTCAAATTTATGTCAGGTAGCATGACACCATACTACATGTAAATTGTACGGAAGCCTAAAAAATTTTTTCCAACAAGCTCAGGTTATAGTGTCTTTATCTAAATTGAAAATGAGTAATATATCTGGTTACAACCATGCCGTACTCTTTGATATCACATTCTTTTTCATTTGTGTATTCCTGAAAGACATAGGACATATCTCATTGTCTGCTTCTCGTTTTCTCAAGGTCATCCACAATCTGAAATCATGATCAAAGACTTCAACAATAATCTCAAATAACATAAAGGTCACATTTATAAAGGCATTACCAGGAGGGGATACACAAGGTATAAACTACAAAAAAGAATGATATTGGGTATGATATTTTCAGATTAAATCTCATTATTTTGTTTTCTGTTTTAAAGGAATAACATGTTAATTCTTTACTAACATTGAAATAACTTTGATGATATGTTAGATATAGATGCTATTCCACTAAAACCTGGGGCATTTTGCGATCAACATTTTTGAATATTTTATCCACGTGGTAGTGATATTAAGACCATCTATCCTTTCACTTTTTGTATATACGGCAAGATGTACAGTATGTACAGATCTGGCGCCTGTGCACTGGGTGACACAGTGACGGGTGATTGGGTGACGTAGCTAGAAGAAGAAGGAAAAAGATGGGGATGCCTGGTGCTTCCTCCACACGGATAAAGAAGGAACTTCAGAACTGTGTGGGATCGAATGAAAGACAGGATCTACAGATGTAAAGATAAGTGGGATTTTTTTTTTTTTTTTTTTAGTTTTGCTTGAATGTAGTGCCACAAATACAAATTACCCAGATTTAAGAAGTTTGTATATAGACAGTAAAAATAAAAGCTAAGGGAACAGAATAAAAAAGTTAATGGGGGGCTAAAGTTTTTTTTTGGTGAAAATGTAATGCTTTTTTATAGATGGAGTTTACAGATCCCCAGTATGTGTGGGCTCCACTTTCACTTTAACAACTGGTTCAATGCCCTCTGAATTAGAAGTGTTATAACTGTCACATTATACAAGTAAAGCTCTGATAATTGTATTAGCATAGCTCCTTCCCACTTAATCTTCGGGACTGGGCTGTAAATATAAAAGCTCAGTGCTGAACTGTGCAGCAAATCAGTAGAGGATTGTGAAGGTGGAGGCTACTGGCCTGGCTGTTTCCACCCCCAATCCCCCCAGAGCACACTCGATTCTGCAACTGCCTCTGGCAAGCCTTGACTGTGACAATCAAGCAGTTCTTTCTTTTCAAAAGGCAGAAACAAGAAAAGGGAAATAAAAATAATATTTAAAAACTAAAGAAAAGCAGCAAGAACTTTGAAGTGTGTTAAGCAACTGCTTTAAGTTTTGCTGGGTTTGGTATATTTCGTCTTTATAGAAAATCTTTTGTAAAGAAATGTTGTCAGAAAAATTGAGAAAAACAGAACTATGTTTCTTCCAAAAAGAGCAAGATCTGAAATATATAATTATAGCTCAGGACATCTGACATACTACCACAGAAAGTCTTTATTTATAATTTAAGGAACATAAGGCTGAGGGAGACCACTTAGATTTCGACAAAAAATTGTCAACAGCAGAAAGTGAAAAATTGGAACTGGAAATATGTCAATGTAGATAAACATTCCCAGTGCAGCTGCCACTGGGAGGTTTAGATAAAAAAAATGTCTTCCATGCTTCCAAGGTGGAAAAATTGTTTTTTGAAAATGTAACAACATTATTTTTGTTACTGTAGAAAATGTATTTAAAGTGGATCCCTGGGAAAAAATATATACAGGTAGAATACAAACATTTTGGCAAAATAAAGACCTGTGATATTAGACCTGTGAAGTACCAGCCAGAAGACTACTCCTAAAAAGGTATGTGTACATTAAAAAAGGTGTTGGGGTTCAGTAAATTAAAACTGTAAGGCCTATTTCAAATCAGTGGTAAGCCATTGCATTCCGCTATAGGCTCAACTGCAATCCTAACCTCTCCCATTCAAGTTAATGGGAGGGGTTGAAAACCATTTAGTGCATGCGGCCACAGCCATGGCAGATTGTGGCACATTTGTTGTTTGAAGATTCCTGACACATCCATATGGAAATCTGGTTACCTGTGGGGTGGTTTGCCATTCTGCATGCACAGTAGCAGTTTCCTGTCCACTTGGGAGCTGCCAACCACACAGTTCCATACCATGGGTGTAAAAGATCCCTAAATGGGCTTTATACTCTCCACTATGAAAAGCTGCATTCTGCAGAATATTCAAGAATATTCATATTGTTTTCTGTAATAGGGTAGATGATTTAGCAGATTAGGAACGGTAACAGAGTTGGGGCAATTTAGGTTTACTCACAGCAAACAGGAGCACAGTTGAAATACAAATATGTGATCTGTTTTATGATTATTTATTATTCTGTCCATATACTTTTAAAATCCCCATACTTCTGCTAGACAGAACATCAAGGAAGGTTACACTATGTTCTCTGTTAATTCACTAAAACCACACAAAAACTGAGAAATTGGGGTTCACAGAAGATAAGTGGGCAGCTAAGTGTGACAGGGTAGCACAGCATTACAGGTATAGTTTTTCGTATCTTTTGATGGGGCCGTAGTGGGTAGAGTCCTGCTCTTGTAGTTACGTTAGAGTTCATAGAGGGGATAGCTATGTGTGGCAGGGTAGCGTGATATGATGGGTATAAAATGGTATTGGGGGGGAGGTATTACCTACTGTCTCCCACTTTTCCAGTTGCCAACATCCCTCTGCTCCAGAGAAATTGTGGTTCAGAGGTAAGTGTCTAGCTATATGTAACAGGAACCCACCACCTGCTCAGTCCCTCACAGCGTTTAGAGATTTGATTCCAGGCGGCAGTGAGTGGTACTGGGCGTCCCCCCCTAGGCAGGGTTCTATGGTATGAGGAAGGGGTAACCACACCGCAACCTTATCGCCAGTCTGAATGCAGCCTTAAAGTTTTGTGAGCGGACAAATTTATATTTTGGGCACCACAGCACTAAGTGAATTGACAGTACTCCAATGCCCATTGCCACTGAAGTGGCCCTGGGGGGTCCCTAACATGCAAACTCATTTTGGGAACCCTGGTCTTGAAATTGGCCCCCTTAATGTGAAAATATCCCTGATTGTTATTAGGATTTTATGCCTGTGTCCGTATCTGTCAACTTGTTATGTTTAGAGTGCTGAAATTTGGTTAAGTAGCAGCTCTCAGGGTCCCTTGTGTACCCTGAAAACCTCACATTTCTATGATAATCAGTGAAGGAGATTTAAAGGATTATACATGGGGGTAATGACAGCTGCATGGACACAGACACAGCTCTCATGCTGCTGCTGGGATTATCTCACAGTACAAGGTAGGCATGGAACAGCCCCAGTTGATTGCTGAGGTCTTTAGGACACGTCCACTCAGGGAGCTCACGCTGAGCATGGTTAAGAAGCTCCCTCTCCTGGCAGCATGATCTTCATAGAGAAAGATAGGAGATGTGTGCGCCCTATTCCTGTAAGACAACAAGTAGCGAGAGTGAATGAGGAGAGGGCCAGATCTAGCAGCTCTGTGGGTCGGATGTGGCACGCGGGCCATGCGTTGGGCACCCTTGCTCTAGATTATAACATCAATTCATAATCCAAAAGTGGGACTCACAATTCATCTGAACTGATTTTGCTGCATTAGAAAAATTTGAAAGAAGTTGTACAAGATAGCATGGTGGCTCAGTGGTTAGCACTCTGGCCTCTGCAGCGCTAGGTCCCAAGAATTGTGACCAGGATCTGCATGGAGTTTGTAGATTCTCCCCATGTTTGCGTGGGTGTCCTCCGGGGTCTCTGGTTTTCTCCCAAAAACATGCAGTTAGGTAAATTGGCTTCTCCCAAAATTAACCTTAGACTGTATTAAAGACATATGACTATGGTGGGGACATTAGATTGTGAGCCCCTTTGAGGGGCAGCTAGTGACATGACTTTGGAATTTGTACAGCGCTGCGTAATATGTCAAAGCTTTATAAATATTGTGTAATAATACATTTAGGATCTGCATAACTGGGCAGATGTCTTACAATGACAGATGGTGTGACGCCTGCAAATCCTAGGCCTTCACTAGTAAATGTAACACATTTCTCAACAGAAATGGCACCAATGACACCTGATGACAGGCATTTCCAATAAATGAAATCACACCTCATTACTTATTGGTGTGTCCCATATGGCCCAAGCGATGTTGGAACTGGGCAGAGATTAGCTGTGTATGGCCACCTTCACAATGTTCCCTACATTGCATAGAAAAGTCAGATATTTACAGAATAACAATCACACATTGAATAATGAATTTAATTTTCCATTTCTGCACCCATGCTCTCTGCTAATAACAATTAATAGTTTTTAAATTAACTTTCTGTTTGTTTTTCATTGTGGAAGGGACATTATTTGGTGCTCCCAAAGAAATGGATAACACTTTTTTTATCATCTTTATAATTGTTTTTAACATCTTTATCATTGTATTTTATGTTTTGTTTTTAAGGATATCTTCTTCATCAAAGAAAAAAAACTGAAAGAATGGTACCATGACACATAACATAGCAAGCAGATTGGAATGCTCTCATATGGACTACACATGTGGATACTGTATGGAATGCCCCTTATTCTTTATAAGTTATATTGACAGTTTAAACGTATATGAAATATTTATCATTAAAGCACCAAGGTTTAAAATACCTGTACTGGAAATATTTATAACCTTATAAAAAGGAAAAAAGTAAATAAATGATGTCTGTGTTAACCTACAATACCAGACGAATAATATTTCATGGGATCTAGTAAAACTTTTACATTTTGCAACCTACACCTGCAATAATATTAGTTTAACTATACCACAACCTAGTAAAGACAATTTTACTGCAATATTTTAATATATTTATACATGAATGTATACTGGAAATGTTTGTGTGACGTTATTTTTTACAACATTTACACAATAAATCAGTGTCTAGATCTTAAAAGAGGTGTTTATTCCAATTCTTTACATTTTTCAACATCTGGTTTGTGTTACTATTAAATATATTTAATGTTCACGAGTATATATATCAACAAAATGTGCAGAAATGGGTTCTTGTAATAATATTTTCAATAATAATCAGTTGTAAGTCAAATTCAAATTCTCCCAAGTCTTGATACATTGATCCAGAAGAAGGAAGTACCCCTAAAGTGCATTTAGATAAGTTATGTGTGTGGCATTATTAGCAAAATAATATCATCTAATAAACTGATAAAACATGGGTCTAGCACTGTTCCATGTTGTGCATTTTGCTTATACTGCACTTAGAATCGTGGTCACAGAAGGTCCTTTGTGTACACCTATTTTCCAATGTGCACCTAGTCTCTCTTGATTCTTGTATCCTAAACATCTGTACCTGTCTATTATGGGAAATATCTTCATATCTGTGGCATATTTAACATCCAGAACTATCTCCTCACTGTATTTTAATTTAATTGTAAACATATGCAACAATCATGTTTTTTCCTAATGGTTAACACGGTTTATTAATTCTTTCCTAAAAATACTTTAAAATATTATACATACCTAAAAAGAAAAGTATATATACTTAAAAAGATATACAAATCCTTTGTTTTTTTATGTAAGGAACAAAAAAAACAAAACGTTTTTTAACAATAAATGCATTTTTAGCATTTTTATATCCAGCCATCAAGTGGTGCTCTAGTCACATTTTTACATTTCTAGCTGTGTATCCTATCTGCTTTGCTGAAAGAAGCCTTCTATTTGCAGAGCTTTGTCACACATTCTAAAATTTACATGAATCAGAGCCGTGACTCTCATTTTTTCGTTTTCAGTTTCTGGCTAGCTCTGTAAAAAGTTTTATTAAGAAAGAAATTAGAGATGAAACAGCTTCATGATTTCTCCTTGTCTCTATTTAGATAGCCCATAGTGCTCAGAGAATCACATGTGCACTTGTATTACATTTTTAGTTGAAAAAAAATATTTTATATGAAGAGCAATCTATCTATCTATCTATCTATCTATCTATCTATCTATCTATCTATCTATCTGTCTGTCTGTCTGTCTGTCTGTCTGTCTGTCTGTCTGTCCGTCCGTCCGTCGTCCTGTTCTATCTATCTATCTATCTATCTATCTATCTATCTATCTATCTATCTATCTATCTATCTATAGATTCTTATAGATCTATATGCAAAATATTTAGGAAAGTTCACCCTTTTTATTTTCTTGAGAGATCCTATATTATTAAGCTTTTTCCTCTCATAATTTTTATAGGTGTACATGTTTCAGGATGTGATTTAACCGGTTTCAGCATCAGTCTTTGCAGTACTTTTGCATTTTTTAGAGACATGCTTGCTTTTAATTTTCAGCCTTACCATTTAAAAACCATTGTATTGTCCATGAAAATATGTGTATACTCCTAATAATTTTTCTAGTTACTACAGTATTTGTAAAATAATTATTTTTAAAATTTGCTGCTTTATTAATAATTAGCTCCAGTCATGTCCACCCCATCCTTTGGGCTTTTGGGCCACCCATAATGGGCCTGTTTTATTAAATCTCGTCAAGACTGGAGAGGATACATATTCATCAGTGAAGCTGGGTGATCTAACAAAGCTGGAATAGATCTGGTCCAGGACTCAAAACTTTTTTTAGCAAATGACTTTAAAGAAATCCATTCCAGGTTTACTGGATCACACAGCTTCACTGATGAAAGTGTATACTCTCCAGCTTTGAAGAGCTTTAATAAATCAGGCCCAATATCTTGAAGCTATGTCATTTTTATGTATACAGTTTACTAACATTTTCCAGGAATCAAAATCAAACTTATGTTTTTAGAGGAGACCTTGTGTATTACCAACTAAAATTAGTTTCAAAGAAAAGAGGGGTGCTGCCGAGTAATAAGTCTTATTCCCCCTTTTCTGATGTCTAATACTTGATGAGGTGTCAGGGGTGGACACATTGCAGTGAAGTGTGCCTCTGCACAGGGGCCCCTGGACAATCCTCAACCAGCAGGGGCCCCTGCAGTAATTCGCATGGTACTTGCGTGCAAGCCCACCCTCAGTTGACAGCTTGCATCGCAGTCCTTGCAGGCAAGGACTGTGCAAGCTGCTGCATGGACCCCCACTGCACTCCCTTTGGAAAAGGAGGACTCTACACCCTCTATTTCTTTGACATCTCTTTGTAAATACATAATGTGGGTTTTATTCCCTGTTCTAAATAACTAAATACAGGTAGTTCCTGGGTTAAGAACATCCGACATACGGATGGCTCCTAGATAGGAACTGGGCTTCCCTGCTCCCTCCTGTGCAGGAAGGAGGGTTGGAGGGGCATTTTGCATGACTTGCCAAAGAAATCTTTTGCTAAACACAGCTGAGACTGAGCTGTTCTGCAAGCTCTTGCAACTTTTTAATGACCAAGACAAACTCTGCAGTTGTTTCTTTTTGCTTATCAAAGCACAGCCTGCTCCAGAAGTTAATAAATGTCTGGGGCTCTATAAAGTTTTTTTTTTTTGCTTTGTTTGTGATTAGCTCACAGTGAGGTTTTTATACAGTAACTGACATCATGATGTCTAATATTATGTTGGGACAAACATCTGTCTCAATTGCATTTATTAAAATAATGTAGCTGTTCTGACTTATATACAAATTCGACTGAAAAACAAACGTACAGTCCCTATCTCGTATGTAACCTGGGGACTACCTGTAATATGTGCACTGAACAACATTTTTTTTATTTTACTACTTATTAACATATTGTAGTCTGTGTAACATCACCGGCAAGTTAACACGGACCTTCCAATGAACACATAGAGGTATAAAGCAAGTGTATGGTTATCTTTACAAAATAATTTTAGACAGCTATTACTAATAAACCCACATAAAAGTTATATTTTTTATAGGATTAGTAATAGTCTTTATCACAGAAAACAATGCCCCCAGTGAAATATTTTAGTAAACCACACCACGCTGAATTTTGCAGCTTGCTAAACAATCAAATTTATGTTTAAATTGCTTTCAATTATGTTTTTGTTTCTTTTTTCCAATGTGTGTGTTTGTTTTGCGTGTTGTAACATTGTTAAAATGTAGACCCCCAACAAATTTTAAAATTTGTTAGTTCTTTTACAAACAATGAATTGCACCCATATACAATTAGTTCTGTGTAGACTTTAGACATTTTCACTTTTATTAGAAACTTTAATAAAATGGCATTCATATCGTAAAGTATGGAGCAGCAATTCACATACAATATTATTTATAGATAAGACAATAAAAATGTGGCATTGACAAACATAAACAAAGGCCTTAGGCATAGAGGCTTTACTGCAGAATTTTTATCGATTTTGTAGTCAAATATGTATAATTTACTATGTTTGAGTTGACCAGAGTTTGTTTATACACTAGTAATGGTAAAATGACTAGTTACTAAGTAAGCCATATTTCACATAAGTCTTTTATATTCATAAAGCAAGAAAGAGAGAGAGAACTGACAAATTATAAATATTCTTGTTACATAATTAGCTTGGTGTGTTTTATTAAAAACACTTTTATAACAGAATACAATGTTTCTCCATTCAAGAAGATCATGGAAGCACAAAAACATTATTAAGAGATACAGACTTATCCATTAACTGGAAAAGTGTTCCTCATTAGGAAAACATTTCTATCAGCAACTGAAAAGGCACAAGTGATCTATGTGATTCAAACAACAAGAAATACATTAATTCCGAGTACTCTTTCAATGATAAAATCTATTTCTTTGCTTCTTCAAGTAGTAAGGTAAGATAAATTGTGGTAAGTGGAGCACTTTATATTTTAAAAAGTACATAAAAAATGAATTATGTTATAGTCGTCTTTCTGTAGGAATAATGAAATGTTTAAGTGATTTTACATGACATAACCTGTGGCTTAATAAAAGGGACCTATTGAGTCCAGAACTTCTTATTTACCATGCAACTCAGGCTAGAAAGCACTAGACCTGCATTAGTATACCTCTTTCTTGGCACCAAGAACAACTCTATTATTTTTGGCAAATGTTCCTGGAAAATGTTCCAGTTCAGTTAATTTATGGTGTGCTACCTTTTACATCTCTCTGTAAAAACCTAATGTTAAAGAATTAGCTATAAGTTATACACCATCACAAAGACTACAATGTATCCGATGTCTGAATGTGAACAGATGCTACAGTTATATACGAAATGTACTGAGAGGTCCTGAAATGTTTCATACAGAAAGGCACTCTTTATGCACAACCGACCTGCTTGTTTGCAGTTTAACAGACCCAATAAATTTTACTGGATTAGACCAGGACAAACCTACATCCCATAATGCACTGCATGGCCTTTGAACTATGTCAGTAGGTTACAATGGCCTTCGATAACTTAAAAAGTCCCTGTTGACATCAATGGCAAGTGGTGGTCAGATAGTTCAGATTGGAGTTGATTCTGACTCTTGGATATTTGTATTGGATACCCACTGTGTTGGAAAAGTGCCTGTACTCCGCGGATCATCTAATCATAGGCTGCTCGGTGTGCATACCTGTCTCCAGGCCTGCAGCCGACGTCAGGAATGATGACGCAATGTTATCCAACCCCTCCACTGTAAAGTCGATGGATGATCAAATCAGCCACTTTTTCGCAGTGAACCAAGATTCTCCAAGTTCACCCATTTTTTTGTGGGACGCACATGAGGGACAATTTATACAATTAGCATCTAGACAGAAGATAGCCAGGCTTGCCAGAATACAGGACCTCCCAGCTAATCTGGAGCTCTTAGAAAGTCAATGGAAATGAAGGTCAGATAAACAATTGTACTGGGCAATTCAAGAAAAGAAATCTTAATTGAATATGTTATTGGATAGTCAGGTCGAGAGACAGATGAGATTGACTAGGCAGAAATATTATGCAAGTGCTAACAAACGCAGGTCTATGCTGGCTAAACTGCTTAATGCCAAAACGTGTCAATCTTCGATCCACCTTAAGTTGTCTAACGGGTCAGTAACGGCAAATCCCATAGCTATAGTTACCAAATTTAAGAAAATTTTAACAGAATTATTTTAATCTCCTTCAGGTTTTAATAAATCAAAGGCAGATGAAATATTTGCTGGTGTACAATTACCGATGTTGCCCAGTGAATTAGGTGAGAAACTAGGTGATGATATTACAGTACCAGAAAGTCCCTGCAGTCATGAAAAGTGCTGGGACCTGATGGCTATACAGTTATGTATTAAAAAGGTTAGTGTACAACTAGCTCAGCATTTAGCTAATTTTTTTAATACTTGAAAAGCCACCCTCAAAGTCAGTTCTCTTCTCTTTTAGCACGTGTCTATGTTGCCTAAACCCAACAAGGACCCGCTAGATCCACACAACTATAGGCCTATCTCCTTACTTAATGTGGATGTCAAAACACTAACAAAGGTTCTGGCATCTAGATTGAATACATTTCTCCTAACACTGATCCATAAGGATCAGAATGTTTTGTTCCTGGTAGGCAAGCTCCTGATAATAGTAGAAAGGTTATCAGTTTGCTTCAATTTACAAGTTCTCAGTGCATACCTAGTATGCGGACGTCCGAAAGGCATTTGATTCCATTTTTCGGAATTATGTGTTTTATGTACTCTCCAGGGGGGAGATTCGGGATTCATTTATGTCACGGATGTCTGCTCTGTACTCCAGCCCAACTGCCAGAATATGCTACGTGTCATTCTATTCATCTAGGTTTGCAATTTGTAGAGGGACAAGGCAAGGGTATCCACTTTCACCGTTACTGTTTATATTAGCTTTGGAACCTCTGGCCCAATTGATCAAATCTAATCCAGATATTCATGGCATAACTTTAGGGAATCATGAAAATAAATTTATTCTATTGGCAGATGATATTTTACTCACCATTACTCAACCTTTGCTATCACAAATAGCTCTATACTGAGTAAGTTTGCAAAAGTGTTGGCTCTGATAACACTGAGGAACAATTTTGAACCGATTTTTTGTTGACTTCAATTTTTAAGCTTATTTACACTACAACAGGAATGCTGATCCTGAAAATGCAGTTAGTTTTCTTCTATCATGTCAGTTTTTTTTCTAAAGCCTATATTAATGTGATTACTGTAGCGTGGATTTGTAGGCTATTCATTTACACGCAAGACAGTGTGGTCAGAGGTTGTGCACTGCTCTACGTAGTGAATAAGCAACATTTATTTTTCTACTTACACAAGTATATCCTTTCTTTCAGATCATGTCTGGCTGTCTGTTTTTCTTCGTAGGTGTCTAAACAACCTCAATTAATTTTGTTATATCTGTGGTAGTTTCACCATTCCCAGTCAAAGGGCAAACATCAGCACATTTGTAGAGCAAGCCTATTTGGCATATTTCAAAGTTAAACCTGGTGATCAAGATAAGTCCTGGGCCCCTCATAAGGTGTGCAAACAGTGTGTCGAGGGTTTACGGGTGTCGACAAAGGGAACACGTGATAAGATGTCATTTGGTATACCTATGGTTTGGCGAGAGCCAGGAGATCATTTCAGTGAGTGTTACCTTTGCATAGTGAAAACTTCAGGATATAACAAGAAAAATAAATGTAACATAGAGTATCCTAGTCTACCATTGGCTATATGCCCAGTGGCTCATTCAGTTGAAATCCCAGTGCCGGTTATCGTTACACTACCCTCTCTTGAAGAACATGATTATGGTGATGGACTAGGTGACAACAATGATGAAGAGTTTGAAATTGAAGAGGACTCTGTTCGTAAGGGATTTGATCAGCATGAATTGAGTGATTTGGCACATGATTTGGGACTCTCGAAGAAGGCTTCAGATCTCCTAGTATCAAGACTGTGTGAGAAAAACCTACTTGTAAAAGGAACAAAGAGTTTGTACTTTCGAAACCAGCAGTTCTGCAGTACTTTAGAACTAACAGTGGCATTGTGTATTGCCATAACAAACCTGGGTAATTGGAGGAATTGGGAACTTACAATATGTAACTCAACTTTATGGTGACTATTCATCGATAGCTCAAAGCGGAGCTTAAAGTGTGTCCTCCTTCACAATGGAAATATATTTGTGTCAGTCCCAATTGGACATTCAGTTTCTATTTGTGAAGAATATGCAGACATCAAGAGAGGCATTGAGTTGTTGCAATATCACCAACACCATTGGGTCATCTGTGTTGACCTTATAATGGTATGTTTCCTTCTTGGTCAGCAACGTGGAAACACCAAGTATCCTTGTTATCTGTGCATGTGGAACAGCAGAGCTTGTGGCATTGGGTGGAAAGGAATTGGCCTCCAAGATCTGCCCTAAAACCAGGTGATCCAAACATTCTACATGAGGCACTTGTTGATAGAAAGAATATTATATTCCCGCCTCTGCACATGACACTGGGTCGGATGAAGCAGTTCATTAACGATTTGCAAACTGAACGAGACTGTTTCAAGTACCTCATTTTGAGCATCAAGGTGCATTGTTTGGATAGCCATCTTTCTAACTTCCCGGAAAACCTTTGTGCAGTCAGTGATGACCAAGGTAAA
This sequence comes from Pyxicephalus adspersus, assembly GCF_032062135.1. Lineage (NCBI taxonomy): Eukaryota > Metazoa > Chordata > Amphibia > Anura > Pyxicephalidae > Pyxicephalus > Pyxicephalus adspersus. Next base: position 71,420,808 of record NC_092858.1, on the reverse strand, counting down.
TGATTCCACCAAGATTTGAAGGTCATGGAAGGACGGTATCAGGGTAGATGGGATGTACATATGATGGCTGACTATTGTTGGAGGATCCAGCGGGATTGTCCTAAAACTGAACACTCACGGAAAAGCTATAAGCGTAAATTTTTACCTTAAAAACCGCTTACTCGATTAATTTTCAAATGTTTTACTGTAAAAAAATGTCATAGAGTAACAATGAATCCTTTGTATGAACAAAAGAAATTAAGATAAACAGTACATTTAAGTTATTTTATTATTTTTTCTTTTTATGTAAAATTTGTATGTTTTTTGACAAAAATAGAGGGTACCCTGTATCATAAAAACTGGATGTGATAGCAAAAAACTGGGATTCACCACCCAAAAATTAGTAAAAAACAAGTGTAAGATCTAACTCAACAAAAAATGTGTTCCCCAGTGTAATCAATGAGGAAAAATCAGTGGCATTGAATATTATTTTACCCCATCAAACTCTGAATGTGCTACAGCAGACATTTCAATTTAAATGGGCAAAACATCATATGAAATACCTGGGACTCAAACTAACTGGTTCCTGTGCAGAACTTTACAGGGCAAATTAACAACCCCTTTTGAATCATCTCAGAACATTATTGACCAAGTAAAGGAACTTGCCTTTGTCTTGGATAGGTAGAATACAGTCGTTCAAGATGTCAACATTACCAAAACTTTTGTATTTATTTAGAACACTCTCAGTTAAAGTTCCCTCGAATATTGCAAAAGGCTGTTCTAGCGTAAATATTTCATGATAAAAAAACAAGAATTGCCCGAAAAACATTATTTATGATTAGGAGACAGGGTGGCCTAGGGGTCCCGAATTTATTAAAATACTATCAGTCAGCTCATGTAGCTTTTATCCCAGCATTATTTGCCCGCCGCTTTGGGTTTAAATTAAAACTTATTTATGTAATCTCGTGGCAGTGACAGCCTTACCTTGGATATCATCAAAATTACGTCCACCAGGTTTAAGTGTCCATCTAAAACATGTTTTGGGGATTTGGGATAGTATAAAATACTCTAGTAAATTATTGTCACTGCATTGCCCATTACTTCTCATACAAAATAATCTGACATTTCAACCTGGCTGTGATTCCTCAACAGCGTTTGCCTGCTGGATAGCCCATAAGTATACTAATGCATATGCTTTGCTTAATGGTTCGAACATGTGCAATAGGAGGAAATTACAGTTTCCCAGGATGCTCCCAGTAGGGAGTATTTTAGATATTTACACCTTAGACACTGGCTTGGATCGTTACTTAAAAATAACGCTTGCCCGCTCCAGCTATCACAGCTAGAATGGATCTGTTTAAGAACCCCTTTAACTAAGAAACTGATTTCAAGCCTAAATTTAGAGCTGGTTAATATATCTGACCCATATGTACATAAATATGGTTCCCAATAGGAGAGAGATTTGGGTGGCTCTATGTCCACTGAGGAGTGGTTCCGCACTTGGTCAAGGATGACAGGGTGTTCCAGGAATGTGACAGTATTGGAATCAGCCTATAAAGTTATGACGTGCTGGTATATGGTTCCCTCTTGCCTCAAACATTGTACGAACCAAGGCTCCAGTTTGTGTTTTAGAGGCTGCATGGAAGACGGCACAGCAGTACATATATGGTGGAAATGCTTGTTTGTATACAGGTTCTGGAGCAGAGTATTTAAGTTTCTGAAAAGTATGTTTCAACTATTTCTCCCAAAAGATCTTTGGGTTGCTTTGCTGCATTTCAAGCCTTCAAATATTACCAATAGACAGTTCCAGTTAGTTGCCCATTTTTTGCTTGCGGCAAAACAAGTAATAGTACACCATTGGAAACACCAGTCTTTACCTTTCTATGAGTTAGAATCAAATGAACAACGCATTAGTGAATGTAAAACTAACAAGTATTTTGTCTGATTCTCATGACAAGTTCATGTCAATATGGGAGCCATGGCTACAATATGCTAATCCATCCATACCCCTAACAGCTTTATCTGGTTGGTAATGCTTTGTTCTGTAGTCACCATGATTAGTGTAAGACCTTTGCCTTACCATTCAGGTTGTTTATCCCCCTCAATTTTTTTTGCATTGTTTTTAAGAGTAGTTTATTTGTTTATGCACTTTATGCATGGATAGGAAATGGTCTGTTTAGTGAAAGAAAATATGCTGCACAGAAGGTTTTTCCTGTTACAATTATCTCTGCATGTATAATGAAATTATTATTGTATGGAACTTACACATAATCACAACTACATGTTCTGCTTTTTTTGTTCCTCTACTTTATTTTGTGGATCTATGCAAATGTTTATTTGTTTATAGTTTTTTTTATAACATTTTTAAAAATCAATACTAATTATTGAACATAAAGTGAAATCACAGCAATTAGTTCCTTTTATACACAAGGCAAAAGTAATGCTTGTCACAATAGCCTGTCTGTTGTCCATATAATTGGCTGTTTGTTGCCAACTTGTTTCCACAATTGCCACTTGCCTATTTGTTGTTCACATATTGTCATAATTGCTTGTTTGTTGACTGCATATGGTTAAGATTGCTACAAAATTTAGATATAAAGAAGAATATTGAAGAAAATGTTCACCTATTGTTGGTATTCATTAAATTTTATGATTACTACTTAATTAATATAAGAACTTACCAGTATACCACTGGTGACACCAGGTATAAAGACTTACATTGAAAGACATTACAACCATTTTTGTGTTCCTATTAAAAATATTCCTTCATACATAAGTAAAATGTTATTGTATAAATTCCACATTTAAGCCAGATATCAATCAAGACAACCATCAGTGCTTTAGGTTATTATGTAAATATATATATTTTGGAAAGGAAAGTTATATTCCAGTCAAACTCTAGAATTTTAATGTGCCAAAAAAACTTGGCGTCTATGAAAAAGTGCATAGAAAAGTTCAGTAAGGAAATACAGTTAACGTCATGTATTTAGTCTTGTTAAAATATTCAATGCTGTGGAACACATGAGATTATTTGTATAAGGGAATAATAAACTGCCTAACAGAAAAAAAGACTTTTGGAGCTGATTGGCAGGTTACTGAAAAGTTTATAGGATTTGATGTTTACCTGAAGCCCATAAATGTTAAGAACTAAAAGTTCAACAATTCACTACATTTCCTTTCTTTGCATATAACCAGCTTTGTTTATAAATAAATATCATAATTGTATCATAACACATTATGCTTATTTATTATCTTCCCATATATTAAAAATAAAAATAAAACATTGGGCAACTGTATGTAATGGGAGTCTTGTAGTCTGATTGTCTATACCAATATTAAACGCCATCTAATACACAGAGCCCTTTTGGCTGGGGCCAGAATTCATAGCATATTCCCATCTTTGGCACGTATCTGTACACTACTGCTGCAAAGGAAATACTTTTTTTCTCTCCACTAAATGTTTGAACAATTATTAACAACTAAATACATAGGGGTGTCACATTGCTAATTTTATAGAGCCCAATATGGGAACCTTTCATGTTCACTTTACCCACTGCTCTACAACACTCTATGAATTCTCAGTGAAGAGGT
>NC_092858.1:71354478-71412638 GCF_032062135.1 Pyxicephalus adspersus | reverse complement strand
AAAAAAAAAGAGTGTTAAAAGAAAAAAAAAAGATATTTTTTACTTTACATAAAAAGGTATCTACCCTTTAATGTAAAATAAAAATTGAGGGGATAGGTCCACTTTAATGGACAGAACAGAAACGTTGTTATGGATAACAGAGGGAGAAAATTTTGCCCTGACATGGGCTTTACTGAAAACACAAATAGATACAGCACAAAATGTTATGGTATAATTAAACACAACGGTGCACAGTTTCAAGGCACATAATTACTAATCTTAGTTGGGTTTTAAAAAGTATATACATTTTTTTTAACTTGCCACACAAACTGGCAGATTGTAAGAGGTTAAGTAATGTTCAAGCTAGTTCTACTTGAAGTTTTTTCTTATACTGGGTAGCTGTTTCCACGAGATGGTGATATTAGCCATTACCACAGCTTGATGTAAAATCTTTAACCACTAATGTGAACATGCTAGGAGAAAGAAAATAATGACTGAATCTGTTTAAAGAAATCTTGCCCAGTGGCTGGTTGATTTATCCACTAAGTCATAAGCTAAAATTCATGTGCAACAGTAATTGGTCTGTTGAGGCTTTAGACTTAAATTACCTAGGTTCAGTGTAAGATGATTGGAATGCAATATTCCATAAGATGAAACTGTGTTCTGGCAAGAAAATCTAGAAATATAAGGCTATAATGCATGCTGGTATGAAGAAGACTACATATCAGCAGGCTAGCCAGTCTGAAAAAATGGTTTTGACAGCTTGGATTACCTATCAGCATTATCTGATAATACCTTGGAGAGGGAGACTTGGCAATTATTGAAAGTGCACAGTGAGCTTTGTTCTATACTGTGTGATGAACAAATGGAACATTAGTGATCATGGCCCATAAAATGAGCTTCAAGGAATAGCATTCAATACTTGGATTCATTCCATTGGAGGAGGGATTACTCAGAATATGACATGCCATGTTTGTTTCTAGTCTGTTACAGTATGCTTGGTGGGAACAAGTATGAGTAACATGGAATATTTACGTCAGTCAAAATATACCTAAAAAATGATCTTGTTAATCCTACATTATATAGAACCCTTTAATAAGATGTGTTGTTTACATTTTAAGAGTGGGTTTAAAATTTATTTTGACTGGAAATGGATTATACAGGTAAAAATATACCATAAGCAGTGTAACTGCATATTGAAAGTTATTATCATGTCAAAGAGGGATGGATAAGAATAAAAAAGAACAAAATATTATTGCAGTGTTTACTCTGTTTACTCCTTGGCAGGTTGTTTAGTACAAAATATGTAAAAGGGATTGTATAAATCATATTAAAGAATTAGATAAATGTTGGGACAAAAATATGATGAGAATTTACTTGTACTATACTTGAATTCTAGCAACTGTATAGATAGCAGTTTTGCATTTTTATGGGTATTATCAAAATATAAAATTTAGAATTTTTTTCGATTTGTAAATAAGGAAAGTTGCATCTCAACAATTTGTTGTCTTTTTTGAACCACCATAGCTGAACTGTAACTTCCTGTATTTTGTTTAAAATTTCAATTTCATTGCTTCATCAGAAAAGCAAAGCAATGCAAGGTTTCTAAAAGGACCAACTAAGCCACTAAGCAAGCAGTGCCTGCTGTCCCTTTAGCTTACATATAATATATATTAGGTCCCTATAAAAAGTATTTACTCTTTTGTAGTTTTTCTTTTATTTATTGTCATTCCACAGTGGACTTAACATTAATGATTATGCACATTTTTGTTACTGAGGTGTTTTACCAGCTCAAGCCTAATAGGAGATCAGAAAAAAACAATGATTACCATAATTTGTGGAGTATGTCGACTATAGTTTTTAAAAAGACACATGGGAGACACAGGTTAAAAAAGATTCTGTGGTTTAATAAGACCCTAATGGGCTGTTTAGCCACCAGACTAAACACCATAATTAGCCAAATACATGACATTATCAAAGAAAAAGAATTCCACATTGTAAAGCAATGGCACATGCTTGTAAGTCAAGTATGAATGCAACAAAATACAAGCTGTAGGTAAACTTTATGCAGTCTGCAGGAAACCAGGGTCTTAAACAGTTCGAGACACTAAAGTTGACAGTAGGGACTGTTCACTATAATGTTAACTTTGGAAAAAGTATGTTCACTGAGCTTAGTTCATATTTTTAAAAGTTCCACTATAAGCCTTTTTATTTGGCAATACCTTTATCATAGTTTTATTATTAAAAAAAAATGATAACATTCTATTCAATAACTTTATCAATACTGAAGACAGCAAAGTTGTAAAGTTCAAAGTTAGAATTCAGGTTTTTTAAAGTAAACTTTAAAATTATTATTTTAAAATAAACACAATTTTTTAACATCACATTATTAGTAGTGATTTTCACCTGGTTAACAGTCAACAATTGTGACTGTTAACAAAGTCCAATCACAACATTTATTTCCAGTTATACACAAGTACATTGTTTTCCCATTTTAATATACAGTTTTGCCTGTTTGCTCATTTAGTGACTGTTAACCAATACATTCATTAGTTCCCGTCACACACATTTGGTAGAAATAAAAACCTTTTTCATATTGAAAATCTGTCAGTTGTAATATATTATAAATATTATATTGATGACACTCTTACATCACACATTTATATACAGTCTAATAATTACAATATGGTAAGTCAAATTATTTAAGGGAAAATATAGTGAATTCCAAATGTGCACATACTGTAAATAGGGTTGACTTTGCCCAAACTGGCCCCAGTGCTTTGGTTTATTTGTAGAATTTTAGGAATTTTATATCAACTCTTTCCTTTTCCTAAACAAGTGTGGGGTCCCTCCTAATATCAAAACATTGTTGCTCCCTTTCTTCCTGGCAAAACCAGACCTCCCCAATGGTGACAAGCACCAACTTTGTGGAAATGGGCCTCATCCCCACAACATAACCCCTGTGTTGCAGTGTCCTGCAGACGGAGAGCTCATTAGGAATCCTTCTTTAATAAATGGGCTCTTACACTGGGAAATGAGTAGAGGGTACTTAAAACACAACAACAATAAATCCTTTTTTGTTAATTTTTAAAATAATATTTACCTTGCAGGATCCAGCAAAGTATATAAGAGATCTTTCCTGTTAAACACTTGCCCACCTCTTCTCAATCACCTGGATAGAGAGGGAGGGAAAACTTCTGATTTAAAGACAGGAATAAAAAAAAACAAAACAAAAAACAGACAGATGTTCTAAATTATCTCTATTCCAATGGTGATGGTGAAAATAGAAAAGTGATGGTGAAAATAGTTATAAAACAAAAGTTTACTAGGGTTGTTACCTAGTGTTGGTCGAATATCTCACTATTCCATTCGACAGCTATTCGATTAAATAGGGGGATATTGTTCAGGTGATGGAATGCCAAATTTGAACACCATTAAAGTCAATGGTGGGAAAATTCGGGTTATTTTTCAGGACTGTGAAGAATTGCAAGAGCAATCAGGGGAGCAGAGCTGACAGCTTCACTCTCCTGATTGCTCTTGCAGCCCTTTACTAGTTGTATGTGTTCTTGGATAAAGTTATTGGATAGATTTGTCCTCATTTAACATCTAGTGCCCCGGGTTCCCACACTGAATGGAGGATTCCCACGGCTGTGCAGCCATGGGAATCCTCCTGTCATTGTGGGATAACCTGTAAAAAAATAAAAGTTAGTTACACAAATCACACACATTTAATAAATTATTTTAACATTATTTTTTTAACACATTTTTTACACACAAATTTGCGTTGCTGAATCCGTTTTTTTTTTCGGGTCGGGTCTATCCAAATTTGAACAGCCATATTCGGGACAACCCAGATATAGGGACAACCCAAATTCGAACACCAACACTAGTTGTAACCTTTGCTCGCCCTGAAAGACAAAATAGCTAAGGTAGAGCTTAAATATTTATCTCTGTCTGCATTGCCCTAAATACATTCAGAGATGATAGGAAATACACAAACACTTCCTGAACATCAATATGCAATTTTATTCACATTTTCTCATTGTCTCTGATAGGTAAAACATGCATATTGCAAGCAAGCACAAAATGGAAATTGCCCAAGTAATGTCACATATCAAGTGGAAAAACATTGATCTGCATAAAATTTCTTTTTCACATGCAAAGTAATTTAAGTTGTCAAGAAATATTTCATGTTTCATTTGTAGAACAGTACCAAGTATAAGCTATATTGACAGCTCATTTTTCAAATAAACTATAATTGACCAACTGCATTACATTTTCTAAGTGTTTAATGTTAATGAAGTTTCTGTCTCTGTATTTTATTTTTGAACAAATCTGTCATTGGTGACTACATTAAATCAGTTACCAGGACATAGAATATTATGTGATGCACCCACTTTTTAATTATCATTTTATCAAACTGCTTAAAATGTATATGTACTCAAAGGGCTTGATCCTATAGTTTGTTTGATGGAATGGCGTTCATTCTAATACATGGTAAAGTACAGATAATTTCTACATCAAAGTAGCTGCTCTCCAGCCACACTCATTGAAGGATTTATGTGTATCAATGCTATAAATCTAGACAGGTATAATCTTTGGTACAATCCTCCAGTACTCTGCTACTTGAACACATCATGTTCTTTGACAGTAGGGGTTATACATGTGAGAAAGAATCATTTAACTATATCTGAAGCTAAATTTTTTTTGGAAAGAGTAATTAATATTAAGTGCCATCAAGTCCACATTGAATATTGGCAACTACACTGATAGTGTTTCTCTAGAGTTATCTGTTTTTACAATCACATGTTCATGGTTTCTGTGATTTTAAATCACCTCATTATTGCTGATCATCTTATTTCGCCTTCAACATTTTGTAGCATAACTTTCTGTTCCTGTGAGTTGATTTTGTTTGTAATATGCCCAAAATAGGACAGTTCATTTGTTGGAAGGGTTCATTTGTTTACTTTTTTAGCTGTCCACAATAATCATAGAATTCTGAGCCAACACCAAACTTCAAAGATGTCAGTGTTTTCCTATCTTCCTTTTCCAGCGTGTATAAAATGCCATAACCTGAACATTCTGATCTTTGTACTTCTGTACAGATTATGCTTTAGAATATCTTTATCCATTCTTACTTTTCCAAGTACCCCCAAGTACCAAGGCCCAGAAGGTACCTACTATTCCTATGCCTTTCCCATCAACATTAGGGTAGGTTGTCTTAATTGTTGTTATATCCTTATTTTTATGACCTTTACATGTGAGTTCTATCTTTTTATCTGGCTATATAATTTTTTTTTAATTTTTTGTGTGTAGACTCATCAGCATATGGAAGGATTGATGTTTCTCATATCAGCTTTAAAGCCGATCAAGATGGCCATGTTCTGATCGGTCTCCAACATCAGCTGGTCTACGGCGCATAAGTGACCCACGGAACTCCCTCCAAGCACTGTGCAGCCTTTGATGGGGAAAATTTCGGCTCAAGCCATTCTCAGCAGCATGTTACTGCGACTCCAACCACGAGGTCTCAACCTAAGATGGCGGATGTAAGTGCTGCAGCTGAGTATCAGGGGTCATCCACTGCTATTCAGCTGCCTGTTGATGAGAACTCTCGTGACCGTTCCTCCCTGTCTTTGCCTAGTACACTGCCAACTCCTACTTGTAGAGATGTAGCATTAATGGGGAAGTTTAAACTGCTATTTCAGCAGGAATTACTCCAGGCTACTGATAAGCTATCCCGCAACCTGACTAAAGACATTAGAGATCTGGGGTCACGAATTATTGATCTGTAGAGTAAAATGGATGACACTGTCACAGTGATTGATGCTCATGAGCAAGATCTTACTACCCTCCAAACAGATTTACAAGCGGCTATGCATAATATTAAAGATCCCAAGAACCATAACCGCAGGTGCAATCTCCGTATAAGGGGTATTCCTGAGTCTATTCCTCCCGATAGATTGGAATTTGATCTCATACATCGCACGCTGGGCCCCAAGAAATTGAGGACCTCCCAGAGATATAATTGTGTGCTCTACCTTTTATAAAACAAAAGAGGAAGTCATGAAAGCCACCTGGAATTAGAGGGACCTAACCTTCCAATAGCATCCCTACCAGAGTTTTGCGGATCTGGCACCTCAAACCATTCAGAAAAGAAAGGCTCTGAAGCCATATCTCATCACTCTCAAATGTCAAGGAATCAGATACCAGTGGGTGTTCCCCTTAAAGCTCCATTTTACCTACAACAAGCGTATCTACACCAGAAGATGTGCAAGATCTTTTTGAGCATCTAAAGTTGTGCCTTCCTGATTCAGCCTCTCTGGCCAGGTCTTTGCTGCACCCGCAGCATTCTCCCCGTCTAACACCTTTATGGGAAAAAGTTGTGAGAGACAAACGTTTACCTACTAAAAGACTTTCTCTGCGTCAAGGAAGTTCCCCTCTGCCTGACGGTTGAGGCAAGTTGATATCATCATATCTTCATTTTGTCAAGAGTACTTTTTTTTCCCTGCCTTTTTTTTTTCAAGCTGTTTCTATTTTTCGTGCATTTTTGCAGGTTTGAGAGTTCCTTTTTCCAGTGATGGATCCCGAGGAGACTGTATGCATATCAAGACTTCTTTATTTGCCTAATACTTACCATATGATTAAGTTTATGTTTGTATAGTTTGTCAATCTTTTAACCCGGCAGAGGGTTAACCTGCAAGGGGTTAGTATATTGCGTAGGTTTAAAGGTGCTCACATGTGTGGGCAATGGTGACCCCCATAGTTAGTCTTGCTGATAGGCATGACGGTTATCTGCTTAGGCAGATGGTACCATACTGGTACTAGGAGGGGGTGCTGAGAAGTTCCTGGCTTTGCCCAGAAAGAAGAGAGCCAGAGTTATAAAATACCACATTTATTCAACATATTACCCCCTGAGACTGATGCACTTGGTACAGCGTAGTTGCAGTTTTTTAGACCGTTCAAATAAAAATCCATTGTTTGGGCCGCAAACCAGCTCTTAACAGCATCTTTGACGTCAGAAATGTCCTCAAAACTTTGGCCCTTCAAGTGTTTCTTCAAATTTGGGAGCAAATAATAGTCCCAAGGGGTCAGGTCAGGTGAGTAGTGGGGATGGTGGACCAATTGGAAACCCAGGGTGTTTATTTTGGCATCCACAACGTTGGACGTGTGCGCAGGTGCACTGTCCTGCAAAAAAAGGATCCCTTTGGTCAACTTTCCACGGCGTTTCATCTTAATTGCCTCCTTCAGCTGTTCCAGGAGGTTAGCATAATACTGTCCGGGGAAATTGGAGCCCTGAGGTAGGTAGTCCACCAACAGAATACCATCTTTGTCCCAAAAAACAGACGCTATGACTTTTTCGTATGATTTCTGGGTTCAGAACTTCTTCAGCCACAGGGACCTGCTGTGGCGCCATTCCTTTGACTGTTCCTTGGTTTGAGGATCATAGATGTGGAGCCAGGTTTCATCCTCAGTCACTAACCTAGCCAAAAAGTCCTGTGTAGCTTCAAAACGGGCCAAACGGCTTTGGATGCTTCAACTCATTCCTTCTTCTGATCACTGTTCAAACATTTCAGAACCCACTTCGCTGAAAGCTTGTGAATTTCTAGGAAAATGGTGATAACAAATCCAACACGATCCCGTGAGATGTCAAGTATCTGGGCTATTTTTTTTGCGGATGTTCGCTGGTCCTCAATAATCAGCTCATGGACAGCATCGCAGGTTGCCGGGTCAGTTGAGATTGGGAGGCGCCCACTGCGGGGCTCATCTTCAACGGTGAAATGCCCAGTCTTGAAATGAGATATCCAGGTTTTGACAGTGCTGTAAGAAGCACACTTCTCTCCCAGTGTTTGTGACATCTCAGTGTGAACGTCCTTTGCTGACTTTCCCTGGAGAAACAAAAACTTCATGACGGCCTGTAACTGCAACAACCTGAAACTTGCTTGTGCTTCTGCCATTACAGCTTTTCACTTAAAGAAAAAACAGTTTTAAGAATCGCAAAGACCTGATATTTGCAGTTACATACTAAGATATTAGGCTGTCATATGCCCCACACTCATTTTTCTATTTTATCTGGGAGGGGGCGAAGCCAGGAACTTCTCAGCACCCCCTCGTACAATGTTGTTCCAGTGTATGACTGGGTTGCTGTGGTTTTATTTTTTTGGGTTTTTATATTTTATGTCCTACAGTTTGTATTCTCTGAATGCTGCCATTGCTAATTGCGGTCATGTTCTGGGTGGAGCTCAATGGATATGTTATACTATATCTTCTTCAGCACTGTTCTGGTATTCCCTTCTATGACAATGTCCAATGTAGTGATTGTTTCTCAGAAGGTACAAGGCTTCAACTCTTCCAACAAGAGGCAGAAAGTGTTTATTATTATTACTCCATCCATGAGGGCATTACTGGGTTGCAGGAAACAAGGTTTTCTGCATCATTACGGGTGAGATATTTTCACAAAAATTACCCACAAGTTTTTCAATCTGTATTTACTGAAAAAAAGATGGAGGTACTGCTAACAATCCATAGATCAGTACCCTATAGTTGTGAGTTGGAGGTAGCAGACCCTACTGGCCACTACCTACTACTACAGGGAAAAATCTATGATGCTGAAATTACTCTGGTAACTTACTATGCACCCAACAACCACCAAGTGCGATTCCTGACTCTCTTATTCTCTGGTATTAATAAAGGTGAAAGATGGGAGACTCCAACTTGATACTAGATCCCAAACTGGATCATTCTGATCCAAGTGGTGCCAAAATTCTATCACCCCAGTCTCAAAACTTTTCAGAATTACTTTCACAAAATATTATGCTTGATGTTTAGAGAGAGACCAACCCCAGAATGAAGGATTATATGTTCTATTCATCGTCATATGGGAGTCTAACTCATATTAATCATATTTTTGCTAAGCTCTCAATTCTTCACTTGGTGCGTAGAACAAAAATTTTGTCTACTCCTTGGTCTGACCACTCTCCAGTCTTGATGGAATGTGTCTCGCTAATACTCCAACCAACTGAATTCCATTGGCGCTTAAATGACACACTACTATCCACCCCTCTAGGGATTCTGGAGATGGAACAAAAATTCAGTTTTTGTTTGAGGTCAACAGCTCTTCTGTGACCTCGGCAATTACGTTGTGGGATGCCAAAAAGGCAACCATTAAAGGCTTTCTAATTCAAATGGCCTTGCGCCAAAAAAAAGAGAGGAATAGGAAAATTGCAGAACTCACAGACAGATTAGAGAGCTTTGAGACTCAATTAAAATGTAGCCCTTCCAAACATTTGGGAGTGGATATACAACAGACCAGGGTGGAACTAAATGCTCTGTTGGATTACCAAGTGGAAAAACAGATCAGATGGTCCAAAAGACATTTTTATGCTGGAGCAAATAAGCTTTGCTAGCCAAGGTGTTAAAACCCAGATTGTCCTCTGCGACTCTGGTTAAACTTAAACTTCTCAACGGTGATGTCACGGCTAATCCAGTGATAAAATTCTTTCCAAATTATTAAATTGAAGGTTCAACCCTAACCATCATAACCTTCCGGTACTAAATACTCATATGATAGACCTAATGGAAGCAGAGATCACCACAGAAGAGGTTATGGCGGCCATTAAAACCCTTAAGACCAACAAAACCCTGGGCTCGGATGGGTTATTTGCCCAATACTATAAAAAGTTTACGAATATTTTGGCCCCCAGATTGGTAAATGTTTTTAATTATTTGAGAGTCTACCCCCAACATTTATGTCCTCCATTCAGACCCATGTAGTGATGTTCCCCAAACCAGGCAGGGACCCCTGAAAATTATCGGCCTTTTTCCTTACTAATTATTGACATTAAATTGTTAACTAAAATCCTGGCCACTAGGTTGAACAAGTTTATAGGGTCATTGGTACACAAAGACGAGGAAGGGTTTGTGCCTGGTAGGCAGGCCCTAGACAGCACCAGGAGGATAATTAGCAATATACAATACATCGCAAAATTACTGGTGTACTCTTAGTTGTAGATATCCAGAAGGTGTTTGATTCCCTATCGTGGAAATATCTGTTCTATGTTCCTACTAAATGGGCTTTCCAGACAAAGTTCATAGCCTGGATGCAAGCACTATATTCTATACTTTCAGCAAGGATTATGTACTCCTTCTATTACTCCACCACTTTTAACATCTGTAGGGGTACCCATCAGGGATGTGCCCTAACACCGCTTTTATTTATTTTGGCTCTTGAACCATTGGCGTTATTGATTAGGGCTCATCTGGATGCTCATGGGGTCCAAATAGGTTGAAATGAGTATAAGCTCAATCTATTCGCGGATGATATATTATTACCCATCACTCAGCCATTGGTCTCTCTCCCGAATCTCCTTCTCATACTCAAGGTATTTGCACATATCTCAGGTTTAGTTGTGAATAAACAGAAATCTATGGCACTAAACATAAATTTGCCATCACAAAATTTTCTGGCTCTGCAGGGGAACATTAAGTTTGTCTGGGCTCAGAACCACTTTGTTTACTTGGGGATTAAAATCACCCGAGCTCCTGAGAAGCTGTGCACATGCAATCACCCACCCCTGTTTAACCAGCTCAAGACCACCATATCAGGGTGGTCTTCCCACCCGATATCATGGATAGACAGAAACAATTCAGTGAAGATGACAATACCCAGAAAATTGTTGTATTATTTTAGGACATTACCTGTTCCAGTGCCTACCCCTATGATCCAGCCTTTACAGAAACTAATTTTTTCCTTTATCTGGAATAATATGAAACCTAGAATATGTCAAAAAACTATGTTTGTACACAAACGCAATGAGGGTTTAGGAGTGCCCAATCTGCTGAAATATTACAAAGCGTCCCAAATTAGTCCTATTACCTCTCTTTATGCAGCCCCAATACTGGTACAGCTAGAATCCTTTCTATCTCAACCAGTGGATGTTAAGGCTCTTCCATGGCTTCCTCCAAAATTATGTCCACAACACATAAGTATACATTTAAAGCAAGTGCTAAAATTGTGGGATGGAATTTGCTATTCTAATGGTCTTCTGTCACCATATTTACCTCTACTTTCTATTCAGAGCAACCCTCTATTCCCTCTGGGGATGCAGTCACTGGTGGCATTCAATTGGTGATCGGTACATAAATATGACACTGTCTATTCTATGCTTGATAGGAATAGAATGTTGAAATGGGAGGCTATTAGTTCAGTGCATCAGGTCCCGGGTAGGGAATTTTTTCGGTATCTCCGGCTCAGACATTGTCCACAGCAGAATCGGGATTCTGTTTTAGAGGCTGTCAAGAATTAGATACTGAACTTCATGTATGGTGGACTTGCCCTTCAGCTATCAGATTTTGGGGCAGGGTGTTTAGACTGTTGAGCACCCTTTTCCAGAAAAATGTGGCCTTACTACAATTAGGGCCTCTGATTCTTACTAAAATCCAGTTTTCCTTAGGGGCACACAGTATTTTGGCAGCTTAACAAACTATTGCCAGAAACTGGAAGCAACAAGCTATTCCCTACCATGAAGTGTTGCTTCGGCTAGATAACACTTTCTTGAATGGATGACTGTCCAGTATTTTGAATGACAACCTTGGGAATGAGAACCTTGGAGAGTGTTTTCATTGCCTAATATCCCCCCATTCTGGTAAAGTCTAAGAAAGGGTATGGTGCTGAGGGAAAGTAATCCAGGTAACCATGATCACTGATTTTTTTTTTGTACCCAACACCCTTTTTTGGGTGCTAGGTAATATCCAGAGGCATACGATTTTGTTTTACCTGTTTGGTGGTAGCTAGTTTGTTCCAGGCTCATACCAGTCCTGTATACCAGCCTAATCCAATTGTACGCAGAAATGTCATGATACACTGTACTGGTTGCCACTTTAATTTTATTTGTTTTCTGTTTGTTATGTTGTTTGAATTGTAGCTTATTGTGTATGATGTGTATTTCCACTGTTTGTAATGTTTTTCTTTTTCTATAAAAATTGAAAAAATTATATAAAAAATCTATTGAAACAAAAAATCTGACATTCTTCCATTAGCCCTGCCACTTTTATTACATGTTTAGCATAGTTTATGATTCAGCATGTTGATAGAGTATGGTGTAAGTATGCATCCATATTTAACACCTCAGGTGATATTGAAATATTGTTTTTCCATTCAGTTTCTGTAGGGACTGGGAATTTTTCATCATACCATCTCTTCTACGACTTATAGGACTCATTGTTATTTTTACATTTATTTATGTCTTCGCATGTTTGAGATAATTGTCCTGATTCAAAATAAATTTAGGACCAATCAGACATCTCCCTGGTTTCTTGAGGAAACTATTAGTATTATTCTTCACCAAATCATGCAAAAAAAAAAAAAAAACATTCACAATGCTTTACCATTGCCTGTAAATACTCACATTCTGTGCAAACTCTGTGAGCCTTTGGTCTAACTTCCTTCTGTTACAAGAGTGTAATAGATAGGTAAGGATTCAGGTAATCAGCCCCACTCCCAAACATCCACTTCCAAACTTTGGATTGTTCAGATTCATGTGGAGTATCTAATGAGAGATTGTGTTACTGACAGTAAGTATCAATGGAGGCTGAGTTTATGTTTAACCAGATTTAGATTTTAATATGCAATAGCTTGATATACAACACCGACAAATATATTGCTAAATAGAGACATATTAATGTGGTGTTTTATTGCAAGGTTCCAGCAACATCTTAAATTACATTTTTTCTGAACTGGATCTGAATCTTCTCCATATTTTAATATATAAAGGGATATTAAGTAACAAAGCTGTTATTCCATAATTGCAAATTTTGGAATTCCATTTCTATTACTTACATATCTTTTTATATACTTATATAATGCAAGTGTCTAGTTTTTTTAAATTGTTCCTTTGGAATACCATACCATGTAATAAAAATAGAAAGGGATTTTGTTCAGAAATCTAAGCACGGACAATTCTCTTTTAAAGGGCTTTAGCTGACATGGATATATTTGCATTTCCATATAAAATATAAGTACAGAAAAAAACTGTTTCATGCTATGTCCATTGAGTGCATGTCCTTTGACTTAAAGGGCTTAGCATTAAAGCTTGTCACTGATATGTTCTTGTTTTTGTTTCTTCATTGCTTATGACCTTTTCTAACTTTCTGCCTAATCATTTGTGATAGATTACTACTCACACACACCTCTATGACCTTCAACCTAGATGCTTTGCAACCTGATTACCCAGCTATTCAACCATCATATCTGAATTTCTTAATATGTTGGCTGTATATATTAGATACATGACTGTGGAAATATCATTCTAGCTGCTGACACCAGCTGAAATGCAATAAAAAATGCACTTTTTATGTCTTGTTACAGTTTGCATTGACAGTCCTTAAAAACAGGAATCTTTGTTCTCACATCAACAATATCCAAAGAGTTGCTTTTGTGACCCCATAACTTCTTAGTGGAGGTTAACACTGATCATTCTTCTCTGCCTCATCCATTATTTACTTTAGGAATCACACCTTGAAGTCTTGGGCCCTGATTCATTAAAGCTCTCAAAGGCTGGAGAGAATACACTTTCACCAGGGAAGCTGGATGATCCAACAAACCTGGGATGGATCTGGTCCAGGATTCAAAGCATTTGCTAGCAAATAGCAAATGACATTGAAGAAATCTATTCCAGGTTTGCTTGATCACACAGCTTCACTGGTGAAAGTGTATTCTCTCCAGCCTTGGAGAGATTTATTAAATCAGGCCCTTGGAATCAGCCTCTTAACTACTGCTACTGATTGAATTGCTTACCCAGAACCATCTTCCCATCTCACCAAGAACTAAGCCACTTATCAGTCAACTATGTCCAACTGCAAGGAAAAGAATGAAATAGAAAAAATACTGTTGCTTTTTAAAATAATGAATATGATAAAATAACGAGAGTATGCCAGAAAATAATTCCCCCTAATTCTAGAATGCACTTTAAAACAACTAGTAACTATCTAAGGGATATATAATTAAATTGAAAACAAAACATATTTATTAGTTTTAACCAAAAAGACAAAATAAATAAATTTACTTTTTCATAACCATTTATTGGCTAGTAGTTCACTAAAACTGTCTTTGTTCTTCCTGATGCATAATTGCCCTGCCACTGATTTTAATTCCTATTAAACTTTTTAAAAAATGAAGAGATCACGGATGTTACCGCAGTGAAGCAGTGAGAGACAAGTGGTCAAAATGTACCAAAGGTTAAGGCCTCTTTCAGACATGCAGTCTAAAACTGTGTGGTTAGCTGCTCCCAGGTGACCCTATATGCACCAGGAAGCAGTTTTTACAGTAACTGCAGCATTTTATGCACAATTTGTTATGCAACTATGGGCCATCTCTGGTTCTCCAGCAACAATTACAAAGCAACCACATTAAACTGCTGCTCACTGTGGTCAGAACACTTTTTATATGTACCAATAGATTAGAATAGATAGAGATAGAATAAATTAAATTATTCAAGTCAATAGAAGATGGCTGCTCAAGGGTAGTTAGAAGCTACATGTCAGGTCCAGAACCTGCGCCACAAACTACAGCAACGCGAATGCAACCAAGTGTGCAAAGAGAATCCCTACTGCTCCCATTCAGTAAATTGGAGCAACTGGGAGTATGGAGCCCTTTGTGCATTAGAACTACTACATCTACCTCCTTTGTTGAGCAATACATTGAGGTACTATTACTAGATGTCTTACTAAAATTATATTTTTTTTGTTCTCCACACCTAAACCTGTTTAACACTTTAACATTGTCAGGTTTGTCAAAAGAATAACAAGTTTTATAAAAATTGTGTTTGAAACACCCTGTCACTATTTTCTTTTTCTTTTTGTGAAAATGGATGATAAATGTGGTAACATACTCAAGCAAATATTTTCAAGCAAATCGACAATTGATAATTTTATTGAAAAAAAACCTGTGATAATTACCATAGTGTAAATTGTTACCATAGTGTTAAATTATCCATCATGGATAATTACCATAGTGTCAATTTTACAATTCAACATTTAACAAATGTACCCCTCTGTCTCTCTTTTCCTCTCCCTGAAGTCTCTGCAAATCAGTGAGTGAACATTGTGAGTAAATATACATTAAATGTATAATTTTAAATAGGACACAAAGCAGGAGAGCACTTAAAGAAGAAATGTTAGACAAATTATGGAGTCTAAGGTTTTCACTTAGACAAATCTGGGCAAATATTGTTTGAGGTTACTCTGAAGTAAACTTTGCTTGAAAATAGGTGAAAATCAAATTTCCAAATACAGGACATGAAAAGTCAATATGAATCAGGAGCTGGGTGAAAGATTTATAAATATACTCATATTTCTCTTGTTATGAAATCTACATGATGCAGTGACAACTCAAGTACAAAAGAAAAAAAAACTTAGACATAGCTTTGAGTGAAGACTTCAGTAACAGATGAATTTAGTCCCACAATCCAGTATCATCAAAACCAAGACAGCTTCATAAATTACTTATCATACCTGCTTCATATCTCTGAACTAGTTGGCAAGGCTGATATGTAACTGGATAACTCCTATATTTAAACTAGTTGTTTAAAATCCATTTATATATTTTATTGATTTGGTAAAACAGTGATGTTCTTTTCAAGATGTTTATTCCAGTTAAGGTGTTTAATTTAAAATTTAAAAAGTTTTGTATATCCTATACACACATTTTCACATCTCATGGCCAGACAGGTCACACAGATAATTTATTCTTTGCTTCCAAGTGAATCTGCATCACAAATATAATTGAAAGAGCAGAATTAGCAAGCAGTAATGGAAAATCAGGGAGTAGCATAATGACTAACAGTATGGGTGTATATACGGAATACTGAAGGATTTTGGGTATACTTTTGGGGATGTAATGGCACAGTCCATTAAGAATTAATCAAGTGCTCCTGGTGGTTTTCTTTGACTAAACAGTACAGGACTGTTTACACCTGTAATTTTAGGGTACAAATGATGACATTTTGAGAAGTGCATGTAATATAGCTACATGCATTAAGGATATGCAACTCTCTTCAAAGCATATAACAAATTTTATAGGGACTAATTTCTTGTGTGTTAAACCAACAGGGGCAAGGAAGACATAAAATAAATATATCTTATTTAGGTGGCTTGATGTGGCAGCTGTAGAATGGGACTGAATTCAAAATGTTAAACTCTGACTTGGAAACTTAATTTTACTTTTAAAATAGACCCTGACATTAATGAATGCATTTCTCTACCCACTCAAATAAGAATATCTGGCATATATTTTCACATAACTTTACAGATGTTCAGTTACTATTCAAGAAGACTCAACTCTTTATTATTGGTAAAGTAGTATTAGTAGTAATAGGCTGCAGACATGCTCCAAGCACAAAAACATTCAACATTCTACTAATTCCCCAAATATTTTATCCCTATTATCAAAAACTGTCATTTAAAATGTAACTATTCAGTAACTAATACGAATGTGCATTCTCCATGATAGGAGAAAAAAAAAAGCAATCCACTGGTGATACATCTAGTATATAGCTTGTTTGCCCTAGGCTTACTTTTGTGAGACTGCAATGAGTATTGCTGCCCAAAGAAATCATAGTACAACAATACCACAAAAAACTATTTATTTCTGTGTACAGTTCACACCAAAGCTCTTTGTTGGTCTTATTGAGAACAAATGAAGACACGCTGACTTTTTATGCAGCAAAATCCCAAAAACCTGTTTTAGCGTCAACATAGCACATCTGTCAGTACATGTTAGTCCACCGGCATTTTCTTTTGGTTGTTATATGCATTTTGTTGTTAATGAGTCCTAGTCCTAGTCCCCATTTAATTTAGCCACCACAAACTGTTTGAGAATGTATTGCTATAGCAGTAATTATAACTACAGCTGATATTTAAAGCACAAAGCAGGAGTCGGAAAACTCCAGCCTTTAGGCCAGATATGGCCTAGCCGGTAGTTTGTTCCGGCCTAACGCCCTCTGGCCGATCCGGCCTAATGCCCGCCTGCAACCAGCGGCTCCGGAGCCCAGGAGCTCCAGAGCCCCTGGAGCTCCGGTGCCGCCCCTTGCAGTTTCTTCCCTATTTACTGCGGCCGGCGTTGATACTTCCGTCTGCGTGGTAAATAGGGAAAGCTCCCTGAAGGTAAATCCCTCTCCTCCTCAATGCATACGGAGGAGAGCGATTTCACTTCAGGGGGCATTCCCTGGGGGTGGGTGGAGCCATTAGGGCAGGTAAGGCCTAGTGTGCTCCCACCCACCCCATAAATGGCCTAGTGGCCATAAAACTTTGCCGACCCTGGCATAAAGTAATATTCATCACATACCAGTGACATTCCTGGGGCCTGATAGATGCATCATAAGTGGATCTATGAGTTTTCCAGCTGAAAACAGTATTCCAGAGTTTTCATATATTGGATTTACTGCTTCAAAATATATTCCTGTACATATCTTAGCATATAATGGATATCACACTTTCAAACCATATAAACAGTAGTCACTCCGCTGGATGTACAGCATACAGTATATCAAGTATAAATCACTTCTCCTTGGTACCAGGTGGCTTGTTAGTACACTTAGTAAACTATTATATTATGGATTGGTTAAACCATCTTAGTTGTATGCCAAATAATAGAATATAACTTTCACAAAAATATGTGGATAGGCAACCTAGGCAGTCTGTTCAATCACGTTATAAACTCAGAAAACAAAGCCAATGTACATGTACAGTTGTGTTCAGAATAATATCAGTGTGTTTAAAAATGTGAATCAAGCTCAAAATTCTTGTAGTTGTTTTTATTTCCATGCACACAAAATAAAGTCTGGGGAATGATGTTACTCTTTTAGAAAACAGAAGGATGCCTGAGGCCTGGTGCTCAGAAACCATGTTGGTTTCATGTGTTTCACCTAGATGTTTCCTCGGCATGGTTTTAATGAGCACAGGGTACCAGACATCCACCTAGTATTAAACATATCCTATCCATGCATTTGTTGTCTTGTGGCAGTGTACTTTGTCCTAAAGATATATACTTTGTTTGTGTACTTCTGCTCTACAGTAATTTTCTTCCATTGCAGTATAAACTTTTAACTCCATTAGTTTAAAAAAAATGGGGACAAGAATTAACACAAGATCAAGTAGTCTTTGTATTAGTATGTTAAAAATGAGTAAATATTGCAATGGGGTAGGGGTCTATGGTTAAACAAGATGAGGTTGAGGACCTCTGGAATATTATCTCTGTACTGTACTCTGGCCTGGATCTTTTATCTTTCTTTTTTTTCTTTTCTTTCTATGATGTTTTTGATGAGTTTGTCAGTAGGCAATAAAGACTTATACTCAAATGTTTTTTCTTTATCTGTTAAAAATGTAATCCATGGCTGATGTAGTTCTTTGTTACTCTTTGCTCTCTGTTTTTTGTTATCTGGTATAAACTAAATTTTATGGTGCCCATATCCTTGTTTTCTTTTGTTTGTTTTTCTTTCCTTTTTATGGAAGAAAATAACTTCAAAAAACGTATATGTCGATATTAAATGATACAATTTATGTTGTACATTATTAAACAATCACCTTATAAACAAATGTTCTATTTCTTAACACCACATAATGCCCACCTTCTAATCATAATGATGAATCCTATAGCCTCTTCTAACACAACTCTCAGATAATGCCAAGCAATTATATCTCAAGTGATCTTTGCTTCGCAGTTCAACATCAAATATATTTCATATGCTAATGAAAATGTTTAAAGCAACTAGATTCATTGAGTTATAGTTGAGCTATTAAATTAAGTAAATGTGAAAATGCAGCTTTAAAATCTATGTTGAATGATAACATTCAAATACAAGGGAATATGTATATTTTAAGTTGTCTAAAAAAAGTGAGAAATATGGGGAATGCCATTGTTAGCCTCCTTAGGAAGATATAGCTTTTGGGCACCAAGAAGTTATATAAGAATATAAATGCACATTATAGCAGCCGTACGTGAAAAAGTGAACCCCTCAGCACAGCTCTGTCATACTTCTATCTCTTACAGAGCACCCATCTTCACCCAGTCTTCTTCCATTCCTCTTAAGCCTCTTGAATGGCTTAACAGGCAGACCTTAGCTCTTACATATAGAAGTTATTTCATCCTTGCTCAGAATCGTACTGAGCATCTCTGTGTACAGTGCTAGAGACAAACACTGAAAGGTCTGTAAGATGGTAAGATGAACTTTGACAAAAGTTTCATCTCTTTAATGTTTTTGAGTTGCACACCCAGAAAAAGTATGTTGTTAGCAACCATCCTTGTATCCTTTCTGTAAAATTGTTCTGGGATTGCAACACAGGCTGCATTGAAGACAAAGGATCAGCATGGAAGTCAGTGAACTGTTGATATAAAAAAGGCAGACTCATTCAAACTGTTACTCCACAGAACAACTGAATGCATTATTGAGCTGCTAATGCTATCTAGTGACAAGAACAAATTTAAATAAACTAAATCTTGAATGTGGGTTTCCTCCCACATTCCAAAAACATGCATTTTTTTTTTTAAATGACTTTCCCTCAAAATTAGACTGTGCTAATGAGGTATAACCATGGTAGGTAAATTAGATTGTGAACCTCTTTGAGGTTCAGTTAGTGACATGACTATGGACTTGCAAAGCTCTGCTTATTATGTCAGTGCTATAAAAAGGTATTATTATTATTATTATTAATATTATTAATAATAATAAATATAATATTAATATTATTAAAGTGTGTAAGGGGTGAAACTTCATCTGAGCCTCATTAGGGTGATTCCCCTGCCCAGCAGACTGAAAGAGAGAGGGTAGCATTTCATAGCAAAAAAAAGAGGAAAATATACATATGGACTAGTGCAGACGTCAGCAAACTATTTTGGCCACTAGGCCGTTTTAGGGGTAGGCAGGAGCACACTAGGCCGGACTCTCTCTCGAGTCCCGCCCTAATGACTCTGCCCCCTGAAGGGTAATCCCTCTCCACCGCAATGCATATGGTGGAGAGGGAACGCCCCTGAAAGGAAATCCCACTCCTCAGCAATGCATGAGGAGAAGGAATGTTCCCTATTTACCCCGGAAGTGTTAACGCCGGCTCTTGGCCCAGTAGTTTTTTCCGGCTCGGCCACGGGTTGCCGACATTAGGCCGGATCGGCTAGGGCGCGTTAGGCCAAAACAAACTACCGGCTACCGTATCTGGCCTAAAGGCCGGAGTTTGCCGACCCCTGGACTAGTGTGTCAATGGGAAGATTCCTCTTCTATTCCTGTACTGGTGGCAACTCAAAATTTTGAATTTACCCTCACTTTTGTCCTTATAACAAATAACAATTATGATAGATTGTAACAGGGAAAGAGGAAAAAGAAACTGAGAGTGGTTCTACCCCCTGACCACTATATCCATAACTTTTACCTTTAGCTACACTTTAGGTCAAATATGTTTACACAATTTTTTGGGTTCTCTGCAAGCCACCTAATTAACAGCACACAAAGACCACTTTACAGGCTCTGTAGCTGGGCAGTTAGGAGTGAACATTCTAACATCTGTGGTAAGTAATGTTCTATCTGCTTTCTGTATCACCAGCGCTGAACTACAAGCAAACATCTATATAAATACAGTGAAAATGCAGATACATGGGCTATTTTATATGCTCTGAATTTCAATTCATTTAGTCCAGAGATTTATACAGACCTGTTACAATGTATAGTCAAATGGATGGCACCATTTTCTCTATTTAAGAATACCACGGTGTCATCCGTGTTTGCTGATGAGACAGGAAAGAACAAGCAGCAGGCTGTTGATTGAAAGCATCACTTTTCAGACTGCTCTATCTTCTTCTAACAGCCTATTCCTTGACATATGGAAATATGTACAAGACAAAAAACAACTTAAGTTATGACCTAATTGTACCTTTAGTTGTAGTCAACTGAATCAAATGTCCTTAAAGCTGAATGTTGGGCATATATGCAAAATATATTGTAAAAGCTTTGCTGCTCTGTATTCATTAATACATGCTGGAATTTTGTTTTAATGCAATAAGTATAAGCAAAATGTGGTATCAGCCTCCTGCAGTTTCTTTGCTGAAGTGGTCAGACTGGAAGAGAGAGAAGCAGTAGAGAAAGCTGGTCAGTTGTGACAGAGCTCAATCTGTGTGCTAACAGGAACAGAGCATAGAGTAGCAGAGATGAGCTCATTGGTCTACCCATTCTCCTTTCAATGTCCATTCACAAACTGGGGGAGGGACAAGAACTCTATGTATTATTGAAGGGAAGCAGAGAAAAATCATGTCTTCTACCCTGAGGACCATGCTGTGTGGCAGGCATAAATGTGTAAATTAAACAATTGTATAAACGAAAGTACATATCCTGGGGTAGGTTAATCATTGCTTACCTATGAATTTAATTTCTGTACTTGGCTGTTTACCTGGAGCTCAGCTTTAAGTAATATAACAGTTCTTCCCTTACTGGAAATATATCATACAAAAATTGCATGCTGTCTATAGGAATGTAGGCTGCATATTTATTTAAGATAAAAAATGCAAGTGACAATATAGAACCTTAGCCTGTATCATTCATTTGAAGTGAAATAGAGGGTGCTCAGCTAAGTGGTTCCTATCCCATGGGCAATGCTGGATGAACTGAAGTGCACTCATGAATAAAAGATTCAGATTACATCTGCTCAGTGACTGATTTCTGTGGTGCACGCAAGTATAGCAACTACAGTTTATCTTACAGTCAGAGTTATATCATTTGTCCACGGGAGACTAAAACTTTTTTTATAGCTTCTTTGCTTTTGCTTTCCTGGCCACATTTATAAATAACTTTCTGTGAAATAAAGCATCTGGTAGGCTCACTTCATTAATTCCTGTACAAACTAATGTTGCTGGGCCTAATTTCCTAAAGCTTTTAGCCAATTAACGAAAGCTTGAAAATGATAATTACTTGGTTTATAAACCAAACATATATCCATAAATTCTCAATTTTGTGGGGAAATATTAAAGAACATTTACTGATGAGGCTTCATTGTTGTTTTATTCTAAATCGATACGTCATAGATGGAGTTGTGTTATTATCCGTATCTATGAAGTTTGCATATTAGTAAGGATATGTGGATTGCAAAGTAATGGTGAGCCAAGAGCTTGTAATAAAGAGTCAGCAAGAAAACAAAACGCACTGCTATGACCTTAATTGCCATGAAAATGTTTTTGTTTTGTTTTTTGGGAGGAGGGCTCTTGCTAAAATACATACATACACTTTTTTTTTGCCAAACTTTATTTTATTGGACCACCTTAACCTTTATTAGTATGTGTAGACCACAGGGTCTGGACATGTGTGAAATAGATGTCTTCTGAATCACTATTCATAATCTTGCCATAGTGATCTTGGAATATGCCTGTGCGATCAGGGAAGAAAATATCCATTAATGGAAGGTAATCAGCTGACCTTGTCCAACTGAAGCAACCCAAGATCATAACACTGAAGTATGATTGTTATACTTAGAATGATAGCACCAATTACTGCAATGGAGATTTTGAGGTCTTAGCAAATTGCCTGGGTTGTATGCCCAGGGTTAGCAACACCCATGGTCTACTCTTCAATATGTTCCCTCTTTAAATCATTTGTTCCTTGTAGAACTACACAAATGTATATATATTACACATACATACAGAGAGATGGGAGAGAGAAAGAAATTAAAAAGAGGGGCTATTTATCTCCCTCTTTCTTCTTCTATTTAACTTTATATATATATAACCCAACATTGTAGATTGCACATCAGTGAATCAGTGCTTTGCTGCTCAGCAAATAAAATCTTCCCAACTAGCAGCTGCAGAAAAAGATAAAATTACATCCTCTTGGTACAGCAAGAAGATAAGAAGGTTGTTATTAGACATTTTGAGAGACATAAAAAGATTTTCATTGTTACATATTTTAATCCATTTTTAGTAAAATCTATGTGCCTTTTGTAAAACATTGACATTTTTGAAAGAAAATTATTATTTGATTTCAGTTTTTAAGTTTCTTCCATTACAGTCTTTCATACAGAAGAGTATTATTAGAAACAAAGTGGTAAGAGGGGGTTCTCACGCCTACAGATTAAAAAACCACTCATTTTTGGGATCTAAACAGAAATGTTTTATCCCTGCTTAAGCTGCATTTATTGCTCCAATTTAGTCAAAAGGCAATCTTTCTTTCCCTCTCATAGGGGACCAGTACCAAAATCAATGGGTATTACACATCAGATCTGTCATGTAGCTTTTCTAGATAAATGTGCATTTTATCTGATAAAACTGATACCACACAGAAAGCCAAAATATGCTTTGCTAGGCACAAATATCATATTCAAAAAACAACCTGTATACTGTTTGTGGTATATGATTATTATTAAAAATCATGTACCTAAACACAGAAGTGCGAGGAAAATGGGAGGGAATACTAAAACAGAAATGTAGAATGAATAGTGTGCATGGTTACCCATTGATTTTGATTCATTTTTATGTTTATGTAGTTTTAAACATTTTTATTATTTTACAGGCACATTACCTGGATGTATGTTTTCTGTTCTTCATTTATGTCCGAATGGATATTTGCAACAATGATGAAGTCAGATATGTCTATATATGCTGTTTCTTGATGGTGGCTCAGTATCATGAGTAACATGAGTTTTATTGGATCATGTGTTTATATTATATGATCATGGGACAGGATCATTACCTAAGTATCATTAACATAATAGTAATTTAGCATTATGGAGGTTAGATATGTGATTTTTATATGACTCCCCATGCATATGAGTATGATACATAAAAGGGACCCATTCACCTTTATTCAAGACCATGCAAGTACTGACCTACATCTAATAATATTGATAACTTGTAAAACATTATCATTCAAATGCAGAGTTTTGTCTGTGTTCTATTATTTTCCTGAACTCTGGAAATATTCCAATTAACAGGGATATGTTTAGCTCAGATGAATTGCTACTTTAAGCATATCTAATTTATATATTATTAAAAAGGATTGTTTCTAAGGACTCATGAGGAACATTTAGTTTTCATTATTAATGCTCATGTTCTGCTACTCATTTGTAGTCACTGAGCTGTTTGTGGATTCTGGGACTAAAACCAGCTTGTCATGAATATTCACCCATTTTTGTTCATCAGCTCTTTTCAAACTAGTCTTTATCCTATGTTAATTGAGTACAAGCAATTTCTTTTGTGTTAAAACTACATTGCAATAGTCATACTCATTACAATTGTCCCAAACCATTCAATGTAATACAAGTAGCTACAAACATAAAACCATTACTCTGATTATCAAGATTTGGATCTGTTATATAATGTAACATAAATAACAATGGTCAATAGCATATACTGTACTTATTTTTTTTATTTTATCATCTTATTATTTTGCCGTTTACAGTTATATTTTCTGTATGTGACCAAGGTGTGCTTGCAATCCTGAGGTTGTGGAACCCACATTACCTAATAGAAAATCTCAACATAACAATAATTTCTACCTACAAAGCTGAAGAACTTCTTCTAAATTGTAAGCTCTTCTGAGCAGGGTCCTCCCCTCCTGCTTCATTATTTGTATCTGACTGTCATTTGCAACCCCTATTTAATGTACAGCGCTGCATAATATGTTGACACTTTATAAATATTGTTTTTAATATTGTTATATATAAATATATATATATATATATATATATATATATATATAATACTAATAATAACTGCTGCAGATTATGGCAGCCTTTCCCATTAGGCTTCGTCAAACTGACTTCTGACCAGCCTCAGCAGACAACTGCATTCACTTCAATCCTAACTGAGTTTCTGGAAGTCTATTTGTTGTGTTCTGTTGCCTACAGGATCTGTACTTTTCAAGGTTCCTGTTCAAGTGCAATTCCTGTCTTCATTTTTGATAATAATGTTGCCAGAATTACCAGTCATAACTCAATTTCCTTTAGTCTGCTTAGTAGCTGGTTGTTTTGGGGGTTATTTTCCCTAAGGTAAATCCCCAGGGCATTTATTCAAACCTCAATATGTTTGTCAGTGCTTTCACTGTGTGTGAGGCTATGCCTAATGGTACATAGTATCTGGAGCCAAAGACCTGAAAACAATTCATGGGTTCTATTTGCTCCAGATGCAGGCTTAGGGGACCTTGGTAATAGAATTTCCCTGTTGGGTTTACAAAATGTGAGCACTGCATCTTCCTCTTCCGGGCTCTTGCTTCTTGGAATACAGTAATAGGCAACATAGAAAGGCTACTTTATAAGGAAAAAGTGATGTAAGGAATCCCACAATTCACTGTTTTACCCGCTGGTAGCAATGTATTGCTGGTCTGTCTTGCAATTCTGCCGGCCACTGGAAGGTGGCTTTCTGCAGCTTCAGACCTGTGGAAGTCAAATTGATCAGCATTTACATTTAAGGTTCAAGGTCTAAAGCTGCATACACATGTGCAATTATAGTCGTTGGAAAGGATCTTTCACAATCCTTTCCAAGGACTAAGCACTGCACAATGCATGAATGAGTGCTGTACATACAGCACCGTTCTGCTCTATGGAGAGGGGAGGAAACAACCGAGCGGTACCCTGCTGCGTGCTCTCCCTCTTCCCTTGCATTATGATCATTCGTCATCCATCGTCCGTAGATCCGTCAGGATGGTCGTTCGGGCGATTGACGACAGGCCCTGTACACACACCAAATTCTCGTCAGATATCATCCCAGAGCCAATTATCGGGCGAGAACTATTGGACATGTGTACGTAGCTTTACAATTATATTAAATCAGACAGGATAACACACCATGTCACAAAGCTCAGTTCATAAAAAAGTGGCTTCTTGATCATGACAGTGAGTTTACTGTACTCAAATGGATTCCACAATCTCACCAGATCTCAAATCAATACAGAATCTTTGAGATATGGCAGAATGGGAGATTCACATCATGATTATGATGCTAACAAAAATGAAATTGAAAAAAATGTAATGCAGTCACTATTGACTAAAATTCTTTAGGAACATTTCAAGCACTTTTTTAGATGTATATAATAAAGAATTACTGCAGTTCTGCTGTGATCCATGATCAAACTGGCAAATGCAGTTGCAATCTAGTTCATTAACGAACGAAAGGAAAAGAGAATTTTACAGCAGAGACATGTATTATTTAGATATGACGAAGTTAAACATTTTATGATGCAGACTAACCTGTAATATTAATTGAAAGTGCTGTAAAACAACTTCTCCTGGCAAATGATACTGGCCTAGAAGATCCTGGCATGCTTTTATTCCAGACTGAAGAGGAATGTTGGCAAAACAACCTTCAATCTCTTGCTGCCAAAGTGAAATCTGGTAATGAACCATGTCATCCAGCTAGTTCAAAATCTGTGAAACAATGCAAAAAGCTGCAGTATTTTTATATGTATTACATCATAAGATGTTTCCTAGTTAGTGTAATAATATTTTAGGTAATGTACATGGTGGCAAATTCTTCAGGGTAAAATAAGATATGGTAAATATGTAGCTCAATATATATTTCATGATGTCAGCTGCCAAATATTTACTTTCCATGGCATTTAACCAAGACTGGATGAAAAATATGATAATATGTAATATACTGTATAATGCTACTGAGATTGCCTCATCCTTAAAATAAAAGTCTGTGTTTTGTTAAGGTTAAATTACCCTAGATTGCCTACTGCAGATTAATTCTAAATATTACAAGTATTTAAATAAATGTTAGATTACTTCTGTAGATATTGAAGATAAGTAGGAGGATCTGCCTTTGCTCTAAGTGATAAGTGCGGAAGAAGTTGAAATTTTTGGCAGTAAATGAAGCTGACTGTGAAATGAATAATAATAACTTGTAAAGTAAAAATAAGCCTAATTTTAATTCAAACCTGTTTTATACATTTTTGGTTTTGGGTAGGATATACTGTTAAAGGATCAGCTTTTTATTGCTGTTAGCATTAATATATTGGAGATTTCTCTTTACTTCTTGTCTATTGGGGGGTGTAAAGGTACAGAATGCTAAGTTGGAAAAAATATGTCCACTTTAATTTATTCTACATTAATCAAACAAAATGGGAAGTTAGGGGACATTACCTGATCCCTCCTCCTTTTTCCCTTATAGAGACATAGGCAGCAATAAAACATTTTCTAGTACATTAAAAAGGTTTAGAATTTCTACCAGAATGTTAGTGCTGTCTAGCCTTAATGAGGGCAATTTCCACTCACTTGCTGTCCAAAAAATAGGTTTCATACAGAACAGTGTAAGAAAGATCTAAAGAGTCACTGATGACATTTAGAATCTGCCAGGAAAATATCCTCAGTGAGGATACTGAGACAGTATTCTAAACTGAAAAAAAAAACTCACTGTGTTTAAAACCTAAAAATGTTTTAGACAGAATAGAAAGTGAAATAAAAAAAATGGCCTGTGTAGAAATGGCATATGTAATAACAATTTAGATTTTTTTTTATTAATTAATTATGCCAAAAACTATGTTTTCTTGGCATCTGTAATTCATTGGGGAGGTTTCCTTTTACTCCATGTCTTTAGCTACAAGAAGAAGGTAAAGGAAAACTATCTGAAACAGGGGGTGGAAGAAAAAATAGAGGTATGACTAAATGGATGGGACCTGGCACCATCACTACAGAATATGATAAAAAAAAGTGTCCTTGTAAATTTCTAAAAGGTAACCAGGTCTCTAAATGATCTGTTCAGGTACATAAGTAGGAAATATAATGCAACATAATTTAAAACTTATAGACGTATTTTTTTGAAGTAAATATTAAAAACAAACATAGTAATAACAAATAAAGTAGATTATTTGTCAGGAAATTATTTTTGTGATTTCTAAACATGAGCCCAAGAAGATCAAGGATGGTTAGGTTCCAAGGTTACATGCTACAATAACAAATGAATCATAGTTTTGTCAAAAAAAAAAACGTCAAAGCAAAAATAACATGTGTAACACATTTTTTAAGACGCAATATTATACATCTACATTCACTTTCAAACAATAGGTTATACATAAATAAAGATTGGGCTTAATTTGCTAAGTACGTTATAGGTATTTACTAGCAACGTAAATGATCAATCTGAAATTTACCTAGCTTAACAAAAACAGTGAAAATTCACTGTGCAAAAAAGCCTACCATGTGTAGGAAATAAAAAAAAGTACTTGTACACATAACTGGATGCTAAAGTTGACAGAACCTTGCCTCATTCACTAAGTTAAGCAAATTAACTCAAGTTTACTTAAGTAAAATAACTAAAAAAGTTTACTTGTTGATAATTAACATAAACTATATATTTCAGTTTAATTTCAGGGCACTCTGCCCACTTTTATTCACAAAACAAAACTCTAAATTCCAGGATTTTCCCTTAACAGGGAATCAGTGTCATTATCGCATGGGAACTTCCTGAGAACTTGCTATCACTGACAACTGCCAATACCAAACGAATTATTGGGAGCCAATTACATTGTTTTCAATGATATGAGTACCACGGCAGCCATTATTGTTAATTTTGAACTTTTTTTAAGAAGTGCCAACATATTACACATTAGTGCTGTACATTAAATAGGGGTTGCAAATGGCAGATCAAACAATGGCACAGGAGAAGGAAAGTAAAACCATGTGTAAAATAGGCAAAATATGTTTTGTTTTTAAATTTTTGTCTATGGTCTTTATTTATAAATCAGGGAACCTGACATTCCTACAAACATTCCCTGGTGGAGAATGAATTACTGCCATTAAAACACATGAACCTGGAAAATACCCACCAAGGAATGTTTAAGGGAATGTTAGATTCCCTGTTTTATAAATAGAGTCCTATGTATTGCCTTTAGTATAAATTAAAGCAACACACCAAATATACCTTGTTTTTTTTTTATGTAAAAATATTTGGGCAAGGGAGTCAAAGAATTAGTCTATGCATATTGAAGCCTTTAAACTGTGACTAGTCATCTAGGGCCTAAAGAAAGAAGGTAGCCAATGCCTACAACAGACAAGTAACACAGAGAAATGATAAAAATGCAGAATGCATTTTAGGTAAATGTTGCAATAATTCTTGAAAGCCTACTAACTATAAATTTGTTTTCTTTTAAGAGCCCCAAGAAAAACATTTGTCCTCAAAAAGCAAGCAACAACGTATTGTGTTTTTGGTCTTTGTATCTGGCATCAGAAATCCGTCCCAAAGTTGTTCTTGTTATTGTACATTGCCATCGTGACCTTTCAAAGTAAAGTTCAATATATCTAATGCTGCCATAATGCACGACTCTTGGCCGCTGATACAACTCAATTTCTTGGACAAGTCGTGCTGCTCGCTGTGAAACGCTCATTGCAGTACATATAGCCATCGCACACACATCTCGTAAACTAAATATAGATAGTAGCAATTTTCTTCCTAAGTAACACAAGGTTTTCCCTATTATCGGAGTATGACTCATTTGAAAGATAACTGCAGGAGAAATTGAATTCTCAAGGTTTAGTTACTGCAGTGCTTGGAAATATTATGTCTTGTTGATATCAATAAATATAATATTAAGGATTGTGATACAAACAATATTTCTGGAAGTGAAAGCCTCAAGCATTTGGTAAAACATGTTGTTTATAACGTTTTCCCAAACACACATAATGCTGCACTATTTATTGTCCCCATTCACTCTTTGGAAAATTATTTCATGTTAATACATGCCAGAGAGATGCTCTTTTATAACTAAGATTTGTCTTTGGGGTACATTCCTAAAGAGTTTTTTTTAGAACATTTGTTACCAATCATTTACCTTATTTATCTGTTGTGCACTTGCGTGAATGTTTTATGGGTGAAAAGAAAAAACTTTTTAATGCATTCACCAACATTTGTTCTGCAATGGCAAGACACATTAAACTGACACCAATAATAATTGAAAGAATCCTAAATTCACTGCATATTCACTATTTATTTCAGTACGGTTACCAAGAAAATGAGACCAGATATCCATGATGCTACATAGTTTTATGTAAATTTAGTATTTGAAGGGTTCATATGATTTGTTTCATGATTATGATTTGATATGTTTTTATCAAAAATTCAACATTTACAAAAGCAAACCCCTCTCAACACTATCAGCTTTGTGCATAAAACTTGGGTGATCAATTTTTGGGGGGACCCTTCTAAAAACATACCCCTTAATGCCAAAAGGCAGGGGTAGTATGCTTATAACCTCAATGTTATTGGAATGCTGACTTTAATCTCTGATATACTGGGCCGTAGCATTGGAGTTAGGGGTTTTAAGACATGCCATTTTTTACAAATAAAACATACATAATGCACAGCATACCATATATACTGGAATATACAAAACAGATACTCAAATACTTGAAACTGATCAGGATTTAACCTACTTTTATCTGAAAAAATAGTATAGGTTTTCACAAGATTCATTCTCTCATGGCACTTTGGGTGCCAAAACTCATGCTTCAATCTTAAGTACATTTCTAGTAGCCTACAGTGGTGAATATAATTTTTATTACAGATGTTTATTTCCATTAGTTGTAAAGGTCATTGTCTACCTATAAAACATTTAGTTTCCCTATACCCAGTACTTGTCATTGTCGGTATGCACCCCAAACATCTATTTATCCCCCACCTAAAAAAATCAACACCTAACATACTCACAATATAACCTATTGCAATGATTCCTCTTTTATTATAATAGGGCAGAAAACATATAGTAAGTGTTGGGCACACCAGATTCATAGGTCTGGGTCAATGTTTTTTGTCTGTCCAAACAAATGTTATATGAGTTCCACATGTAAGTTTATTTGTCCCAATAGTAAAAGACTATTCCTAAACTCCTAATTACTAGTCATTTTTTATCCTGTTTTCCTGGCATTCACAGCTCTGATCCCTTACAGCTGAACTCCAAAGTAAACAGCTAAGACCCATCTGAATAAACACATGAATAGGTTCTAAAACTGCCCTGTCCCCTAAAAAAAATAAACATAAAACATAACAAATTAAACCTGTGATGGTTTTGCTCAAATTCTACATTAAGCAAGACAGTGTAATCAACTCCAGCCTAATGACCTCTTTTTTCTCTACTACAATTATGAAACCTAGCTAGTTCAACTTTCTGCTTTTTAAGAGGACAGTGAAGGTACAATCGGAGAGTGACAAAGGTTATCTCTCTGCTCTCTCTTACTGTTAGCATGTGTGAATGTACTTGATTGACTCTTAATGCTGCACCTCGCTTTTTCAGTCTTAGTGCTGCTATACAAGATAAATCAATAACATTTAAGTATTTACACTAACTGCATTTAAATTACAAGAAATACTTTTTTTCATAACTACTAAAATGTAGTAATTAGTGTTTAAAATCTGCTATATTGTAAACCCACACTAAACATTAAACTGCTTAAGGAAATTAAACAATCACCCCTAATTTTAGCAGCCACACATGCCACTCAGATCACTGTAATATGAAGTAATTAACCCTCAAAGATTACATCAGAGACCCTGAAGTTGAGTTTCAGTTGGTCTCTAGTTGATAAGCTTTTGTTTGTTTACATTGGAAAGTTGTCAGGCTGCTAAATAATTGCTTTAACAGAAAAAGAGATGATATGTGATTTTTAGTGCATCAGTTATAAGCTTTAAAAATTAATTTCTCCATAATGCCTATATCTAGAGACATGAAAGAATCTTGTTTTAAAGTGCTTTTCTGCAGTGTAAAATATATAAATACCTTACTTTATACATATTCTGGACACGGGGCACTTTAAAAAAACAGACCCCCACTTTTCTCCAAGAAAACAACACAAAGCTTTCGTTTGAGAGGAGTATCACAAGTTCACCATATAATAAAAGTACCTCTAAAATAAAAATGTTATTCAATGTAAAAAGTTATAAAATAACATTATATGTTATATAACAGTATACAAAATAACCTTGGAAACTTAAAAAAAACTTCCAGTAAAAATGAACAAAACCATTAAAGTTATTATCTATGACAAGTTAGAGAAAAACATTGCCTAGTAAGTGGCATTAAAGGCATGACATATTTCCATTAAATCATTATTGTTTAAAACTTTAGTTCATGAAATGAAAAATGTTTTGCACAAAGTTTGAGGAAAAGTATTTTTTGCAGGGTATAGATGAAAATTTGTAAACTCTTTTTTAATAAAATGCTTCAATTTCATTCTAACTGACCTAGTAAAATGCCTTCCTGATCCAACTTATCCAACAAATTTTACTTCCTTCTTTTTAGGTTACGTATGTGTGAACTGGTAAGGGGATTTTTAGACTGTCAGGAAAATGAGGAAGAAAGGAAATGCAAACAATAACACATTATTCCCCTAATCATTTTAGAGTATGTGAAAGAAATTAAACTGTATTTTAAAAAAAAAAGACCAGCAAAATGTGCGCACATGTTAATATTATTATTATTATTATTATTATTATTAATAATAATGATAATATTAATAATAATAAGCAATATTTATATAACGCCAACATATTACCCAGTATCATGACAGATACAGACATAGACACAAGAGGGGAGAGGACCTAAATTAGACAAAATGTGTAATGATCAGGCTTTGATTATCTGGTACTGAATTGTAAATTAGGTTTTGAATATTTGCTACTGAATAATGGCCTTGTTTAAACACCAGAGACACTATTAACAGGCACTTTATATGTTAATTTCATGGTTACTTGGGTTATTTTCTGGATATGTTGGTTTACCCGCACAGTCCAAAAGCATAATTTTAGGGTGATTGACTTCTGCTTATAATTGGCTTTAAGAAAGTCTTTGCATAAATGTAGTGATTATGTTGCTTGTAAGCTTTTTTTTAACATCAGGGGCAGGTCTGAATTATCTTGTTTTTGTATTTGTATTTGTATTTGTAAGTTTTATTTATTGTTGCTACAAACATTAATAAAATAACTAATTGTATTTAAAACTAATTTGAATTAAAAATCGTTTGCTAATGGGTTGCTTACATACTAATATTTAGTGTTGGTCGAACAGCTGAGTGTTCGATTCGGCAGCTATTCGATCGAATAGCCAGATATTTTTCGGGTGATTGAATGTCAAATTCGAACACCATTAAAGTCTATGGAGTGGGCGTATTCGTTTTTTTTTTTTTGGGACTGTGTAAAACTGCAAGAGAAATCAGGGAATCGGAGCTGACAGATCCACTCCCCTGATTGCTCTTGCAGCCCTAGCGTAACTGTAGTATGTGTTCTTGGATAGGGATTCTCTATCCAAGAACACAGTGTTCTTGGATAGAGAATCTCTATTCAAAAACACATACGGAACAGCAGTTCATCTGCAGTCACAGCTAATTGGAAACATTCGCATGCCTCCTCCAATCAGCTGTGACTCCAAAGTTCCTGTGGTCACCGGGCCGTACTTATCAGCCTGGTGACCATTAGATCTGACCTCAAGTTCCCACGCTCCCCAGGCTGTACTTATCAATGATAAGTACAGCCTGGTGATCGTGGGAACTGAACTTGGATGAACTCTCAATGGAGAAACTCCATTGAGAGTTCATCTGCAGTTCCACTGAGATCCCGGGGCACTAGAGGTTTATTAACCTCTAGTCCCCGGGGATCACAAACAGGAGGATTCCCAGGGCTGCAAATAATATCTGTAAGTGCTTCTGAATTAGCTTTTAAGAAACACTATATTGTAGTGTACAATTTCCGTATAGTAAATGTAATTTTCTTTTTCTCCTACATTCTTAAAAAGTGTTTTTCAGCTTGGTATGTTATCAGTAACCACCCTGAAACTAATTAAATCAATCTGCTTCAGTGTCTGCAAGGCAAACGTTTGTTCATGTTGGTGCCAATCACTAGAAGCCTACTGCTGTTGTTGTGATTCGATTTCACTTTCCAGCTAAAAGGTGTGAAAAAAGAACATTTTAATTGTCTATCTTATTCCTTCTTGAAAAACAGAGCTTTGCTAAAATGTACAGAGAGCGTGTTGTGGCTGTTACCTAAAACAGAAATAATAAACCCATTACTTCTGCTCATAATAAATTGTTAAATGTGTCCTAAAACACTGCTAGTGTAATGGCATGAAATCTATTTTACATTATCTTTTTATAATCCAATGTACAACAGAAACCTGAATCAGAATTAAACTAAAAAAATAAAAAATGCCCAGGAGGTAGAGATTTCGGGCCAAAGAGACATGCAACTTTTTCCTGGTTCCTTATGGCCTTTTTTATATGTTTACTGCACAGCCATGTGCCATTTATTGTAGTGCCTGACTCTTTTCATGGCACCACCGAAAAAGACCCAAATGCCAAATATGGAGGAGTTACATCATAAATGGCTGACCAATGGCTGAAAAAGATTGATGCAAACCTGGAAGATTAGGTGGTGAAGATAGGGGTTTCAGGGGGTGCAGCCGTAATGGGATCCTGTACCAATGAAGGATGCTAAGAAAATGGTAAGTGTGTGCCATAGTCAGCAAGTATATCTGATTATTGCAAAAGCTCACTCGCACCAACAAGAGTTTAGTTCCACTTTAAAGGATAACTGCACCTTTGGTACAATAGTTCTTTATTTAATATCCAACTCACAGGGTGCAGCCCATCAGATAAAATACCTACTTTCTCTGCAATTTAGCTATATTTTTTGCTATATAGTTCTGCATGTCATTCATCCACCCACCATTGTTAAACTGAAGTGGGTGTATGGGTCCACAGCATTTGGAATGCTCTGTGCAGTCTCTGTTCAGCCCTGCCTAATATTTCACATTTATAACTTTCTCTTCATAAACGCAGAGAAGTCTTTGTAATGGTAATATGGGAATCTATTCCTAGTATGGGCATTAAAGTACAATATCTGACGACTGATATTCATGATCTGTGATCCATGAATACAACACATCCTTTAAAACAATACCTGTATACTTGTCCTTTCCCTTTATCTTTGTTTCTCCGACTTTTCTTCTCTATTGTTAATTTTCAGTTAATTGAAATATAGGTTTGGGTTAGGTTTTTTTTTTATTTTTGTAAATGCATTTCTTGCAACTGAAAACATTTGCTATTGGTAATTCATGTTGTGTTGGAATCTTTTTTATGGTTAATTAATTATTAATAAAATATTGAAGTAAACACCTATGTTCACAAAGCGTTTATTCAATGAATCATTTGTGAAATAAGTTTTGTATGCAAACATAATCTGTATTTCAATCTTTATACTGTTTATGAAGACGAGGGGAAAAACATAAAAATACAGACATTGGGTACAAACGAGGTTGTACAGGTTCAGAAATGGAGCATTCTAACATGACAAAAAAACTAAAATGACCTTCAGATAGTCAAAAGTGATTACCAGGCATGAATCAATGACATCCCTCATGCAGAGGAAACCTTTCTCTATCTACCACCTAAATAAGCCACTGTCCATCCCTGGGGAGCACTCAGGGTTGTCCCAAAGAGGTGTAAAGCTACGTACACACGTCAGATTTTTATCGCCCGATAATCGGCATCGGCCAATTATCGGGCGAAAATCTGCCGTGTGTACAGTCGGTGTCGTCCATCGTCCGGACGACCGACCTGCCGGATCCACGGACGATGGACGACAGCCGATCGTAATGAAAGTGAAGGGGAGAGCGCACAGCAGGGTGCCGCTCTGTCGCTCTCCCCCTCCCCTCTCCATAGAGCATGAACGGTGCTGTATGTACAGCACCGTTCATGCATCGTGCACTCCCTTGTCGTTGGAAAGGATCGTGAAAGATCCTTTCCAACGACAAAAATTGGCAGTGTGTACGCAGCTTAAGGGGGAGTGATGAGAGCAGATTTTGGGATTGTTCCGAGGTCTATCCCATATAGATAGTGAGTAAGCCAACATGGGGCAACGCACTGAGGGACTCGACTTCTAAATCAATCCACATTAGGGATTCCTGGGACTAAGGGGCCATAATGCACCCCTGGGGAGAAATCAAGGTTGTCCCAGAGAGGTGTAATAATTGGGGGCAAAGTTAGTCTGGTATGAGGTTTAGTACTTTGGGGTATGTTGAATCCCCATGTATTGGAGGGACCCTTCACCCTCCAGTAGTTATAACAAGTTGGCTGGTAGGTTAATGTTCAGTGCTTTAGATTGGAACAATTCATGTGGAGACCTGAAATCCCTGCAAAATCATCCAACAGTTTGAACAGATTTGGGAAAGTGATCAATAATGACAAAATGTACATCAGTATGTTGTCCTCAAACAGGGCACATTTGTGTCCCACTAGCCTGCACTGGATGCCTCTGATGTTCGAGTTGGAGTAGATTGCTGTTGCTAAGGGCTGTTCTTTGTTTATCTTTATTATACTGCATGAATCAATACTAGTTATTTATTTGGATTGTAATGTAAGTGATGTGTGTATCAGTTTACATCTACTGCTAAATCTTCAATTTTAAAGCTGAAATTTAATCTGCCCATATTGCTTTCCCTAGTTCATGCTTTCCCTTCATCAACATGTAATGACTGTATTAAAAAAAAATCCTCTTTTATTATATACCCAGTTTCAGATCCAATGACATTATCACTAAGTTATCTTGCCTCATCATCATAATGCAGAACATGCCTTGTGTGAGGGACCTAGAGGGTTCTGTACATATGTGTCCCTGACTCATTTTAGTATTTTAGTAACTTTTTTAGTTTTACTTAGCAAATAACATTATTTGTTTTTATGATGGTAAAATATATAAGGAAAAATATGTTTAGCTAAGTAAAATACTACTCTCTCGATCTATAGGCCAGAGGTCCTGGCCCTCAAGGTCCTTTTTTTTCGGCCCTCCAAAGAATTTTGAAAATGAACTACATCTGGCCCGCCTGCCCGCATACCACCTCACATTATTATATACAATACATGCAATACATAGACATTATTCCTGTACACCCATCATGTGACACAAAGCCTAGGCATTGATTACATTGGTGCCTGACTACAAGGGGCATTGTGTTTGTTTCAATCCAGTAGAGATTGCATAGTGTAATATTTAGTGTCAGACAAACTTGTGATGTGAGAGGATGAGCAACACACAGCATGCATAGATAGATAGAAATTAGTCTTTTCAACCCTAAAGTGTGTGTAAAGGGGTTTGTAATTGGTAATTATGGATGAAGAAGTAAACTTCCTAATTTTTTTCAATAAATTTTAAGTTTGGCCCCTGACTTGGTCTAAGTATTAAATTTCGACCCTCTGTGTATTTGAGATTGACACCCCTGCTATAGGCTATGCATTACATCCCAGGCCAAGCTTAACTGTTCTGTTAGAAAGTGTTTCATTTACAGAGCTCAATAACTCAAGCATAGACTACTTATTTACTCTTTACCTTACTCTTCTCCATCTGCTCTGTCTGGACCCACAGAGACTTTTCAATTTTAACAAATCTGAAACAAAACAAAAACCTTTTTCAGTGTTGTCTCTGCTGTAATAACATAACATTACACAAAAAAATGTTTTCCCTTTAGAAGGATATTTAGTCTTCCAAGAATTCACAAAATACTTAAATATGTCTATATATAGAGAGACGGAAATATTATACATGACTAGTTAGCCTACTAAACAATAATTAGGCTAAACTGCAAATGTATGAAAAGTGTCTATGTTTTTGCTGAAGAATACATTTTTAAATTGTATATCCATTCATTGTCTATTGTGGTGTGATTTAACTAGACAAGAAATAAAGTAAAATCTTTAGTGGAGAGATAGACAGCAATAAATGTTACTTGTAGTTGAAGATTTTTCCCTGCAACCATGTACAGGCAAGTATGTTTTATTGCACATTGCACAAGTGACATCACCTGTTCCTTTTCTGTACTATACACCTATCTGATCATTTTTTTTCTGCTTTAATTTGTGACACCTTACATCCCAATGAATGACTAATAATACCTTGTATAATGGGACATAAATCTATATCCAAGCTAAAAAAAGGAGCTTTATTCCAGTGACTAAATAGATACTTTTTTAAAGACCATTTATTACAGAGGTGCTATAAAACAATGATATTTTCCAATCGGCTTTAGAAACTGTATGAAAAATAGGGTTCCAAATCATTCCTTTTAGGGCTGTAACATGTGAAGTGTTCAATGTGTTATATTAATGGCAGATGTTTTATCACTTTAAGCCCTCTGGGACTTAAGGA
The DNA here is from genome assembly GCF_032062135.1 of Pyxicephalus adspersus. NCBI lineage: Eukaryota > Metazoa > Chordata > Amphibia > Anura > Pyxicephalidae > Pyxicephalus > Pyxicephalus adspersus. Next base: position 71,374,519 of record NC_092858.1, on the reverse strand, counting down.
AATAATCAGGAAAGGGTATTCAAAAGTTTAGTAGACTTGAAATGTAGCACCTTAATCTCAGTTTCCCTAAGAGAGCCTTTTAGTGCACAGTTGAAACAGCACTTAGCTTTAGCACAGGTAAACATTTAAAAAATAACATGGCAAGAAGCAAAGCCCTCCCACATCTTTTTATTATGTTGCTCTTTTATAACTTTAGATGCACTATGGCATGTTACTGCAATTTAATTTATAATTGGCTTGTCTTATCCTTGGCTTTTTTGTTCCTTTTGGTAAGTCATTTTTATTAATCTGGAAGTTTGCAAGCCTTTTCAAAAAGACAGACATTGCTGTCCTGAATGAAACAACCTCACTCCACAAAAGAAAATCCGACAATTCAATTTCCTCAGAATCATGTGTCTAAAGGCATTATTGGCTGATGTTTCCCATGTCATCTGAGTTGTATCAGCAACAAGAAGAGACTCAAGTCATTAACATTAGCAATATACATTATATACAAATGTAATAAAAAAATGCCAATGTACAGTTGTGCAAAAAAGCCTTCCTACTATTTGCCCCTGGATATTTTAGTACATATACAATTAAGTAGTCTAGTAATAACTAAATATCTATATGCAAAGTAATTTATTTATTATGCATATTAAAATACAGTGTAACCTAAAGGCACCAGTATAATAAAAGAAGAAAACAAAACAAAAGTAGTTCAGAGAATCCTCAGCACGGCAGCTGATGAATGTATGACAATCTGCCCCTTATGACTTACTCACACACTATTCACTTTAACAACTTCACCTTTGTGACACTAATTCTCTATGTCATGAACCATGAAACGACACATGCATTTTATGCATATCTCTGGATTTCAGACTTCCTGTAGAGAGAAGGAGAGCAGATGGGAAAAAGACCTCTGCAGATATCTTTACTTTCTAATCTCAATTGTAACTGCCGTTTCATATATTACTTGGCATAACTAACAACTCAACTAGGGTTAAAAATGATATACAATCAGATTGGCAATATTATCAAGATGTAACAGTTTTGGGTTAGTTTTATTTTTTGATTGTGTAGGCAGGCAATACCCCAAGGATATGTTCAAAAAATTATAATCCATGTTTCACCTGCATTGCATGTCAAGCAGATTAATTTAATTTATGTTTTCACAAATAAATAAAAAACGTTAAAAAGGTTACCAATATATTTTATAAAGTATAATATATAGGGAGATACATGAAAACATTTTTAAAATACAAAAAACATTGTAGTTAAGAGCTCATTACTATCCTGTCCTATCCTTCAAACATGTAAATTTATATATTGGATGTTAGACCTTGAAACTAATGTTGACTACATGTTTTCCAGAATGTGTCCCAAAGTGACCTAGCACCTCTGCCAGGAGAAAAGTCAGTCAGCAGAGTGCAGCAAAATATGGAAGGTAGAGGGGTAGAAAGGAGAATAAGGAGTGGAACAATAATATAAAATAGTTGTATAATCAATGACTTTTCATTTCAGCTGCTAAAAATTTCATTTCAATTTCATTTCAACTGCTAAAATTCAATCCTATTAGTAGCAACTCCCAGGAGGTTCTTGGGCCTTCATGTTTGATATGGCACCCATACAAATATAAGGCTATGTCGTTTTGGTAGGAATTTTATCTCTACTCCACTGTGTCTTTTGCAAATTATGTTGGATCATGAAAGCCTTTTTTAAAGGGCTGACAGTTCCAAAACGTATCACTAACATCCTGACACTTCTGCTTCCTTCTGTATTAAACAGAATTGCCGCTGACCATACTCCCAACAGGTACTCACTACATACCTTTTCTTAGTTACTTCACCCCCCAGGTCTATGTTGTGCTATGAACTCCCCTTTCAACAGAGCCAAAATGTAAAAAAAAAATGATAACTACTATTCACAGAAGACACTTTTTTTCTTTTCTTTTTTTAATTTGTTTGTTTTACTATTGTTATCCTAGTAGTAGTAGAATCAGATTTTCGTAGTGTATGCTTAATGGAATATGGTTGCCAAGCACAGGAAAGAGGATGGTCTCTTACTAGATCTACGTTGTAAATTTAGTAACCCCAAAGTGATGCTCTCGGGCTAAGGATATGTACCATGAGTGGAGAACTGAAAAATCTCTGAAAATATACCATATATACACTCATTAAAATGATTTGCTAAAACTCTCTAGAAGCTTACAACACAATTCTATTTTCTATAAATTATAGAATAGCCATGTGCTCACATCATCTCTCATTATTTTCTGGTCGAACAAGAAGGTCAAAAGTCAATTACTATCCAAATGATTTACAAGAAATTATGTACCTGGTTTAAAATACTCATAAATATTATATTATGCAAAGCATCTAGCAGTTCTGCTCTTCCTAATGATATAACTTGCCACAACATATTTTTATCATAAAGTTATATGTCTTCATGCTACTTATTGTAAAGCACTCAGTCCCAGAGAATTATATTGTTAAGAAAGATTTTCTCACTTTAGAGGCTGTTATGACGCTTGTTAAATGTAAGCCTAAGGGGCTGTATTAGGCATGCAGAATCAAGCACTCTGGATGTGACAGCCTCAAATCCTTAATGACATCAATGTTTAAATACTACATGTACATGTCCCACTTCAATGATTCACCTATACTTGAATATTTCTCTAAAAAGTTGTGTATTGATTTCCACGCACTTTGCAAAGTTTAAAGTAAAGGTTACACAGTTTTGATATTGGTCTTTAAAAAATATGCCAGTTATTTCATTTAACCATAAGACTTCTTTTCTCTTTGCAATGAGTTTTAAATATGTATCCATTGTATTTGAAATTGGAATATTAGTGTAAATGAATGAAACTGTCTGTCTCGAACACTACTGTCTTCCAATGCATGGGAAGCTGGCCAATGTCATAGCAGACATGTAAAGTAGCTCCAACTGGCTACTGCAGTGCAACATTTTCTTAAAAGTGTGCTGGGTTATCCATTCTTTCAAATGATTAGCTTTTGTGACTTTTCTGACCTAGAAAAATGGTCAGTTGATGATTGTGCTGATTGCTCTTTATTTCTGTTGGCACCCCTTTACGCTTTTTATTGAAACGTTTCTTAAACTTTGTAAACTTGTGGGATTTATTGAGCACCCATGATAGCGTTTCTTCTATCTGTTATATTTTGTTACCCCCAGGTTATGCTGTCTGACCCAAATCTACCTCAATCTTTGACTTGTTTCTTGAATACAAGTTTTCTTTTTTCTTTTTAATAATTACTAGTTTGCTACTTTAGGTCAACCATGGACATGACATGCACTCGGAGGGAAGGCATGATCTGACTACAGGGTAGAAGAAGAAGCTCGTGGCAGACAAACCCTAAAGCTGCGTACACACTTCCAATTTTTATCGTTGGAAATGAATGACGAACGAACGACGAACGATCGATTGGTCAAAAATCGTTCGTAAAAAAAGTAACCAACGACGCCGACGAACGAGAATAGTCGCTGGAAATGAACGACCGGACCGGCGGATCGGATTGGACGACGATCGTTTTCCATCTATCTTGTGTACGGTCGTTCATTGATCGTCCATGGTCTGAGCATGCGTGATGAACGAACGTTCGTTCACTTCCTGTCGTGCACGTCACTTCCTGTATCGCTCAAACGATCGCATCTATTGTGTGTACAATATCTGCGAACGATCGTGTCGTTATCTGCATGTACAGGATCGGTGCTATACGATCGTTCGCCGATATCGTGCAGGATCGTTCGTCGTTCGTTTACCAACGATAATTATTGGAAGTGTGTACGTAGCTTAAAAGGAAGCTCATTTAGATTAAGCAAGATGATCATAAAATATTCTTTCAATTGTCTTCCTAGGAAGTAGTCCACTAGTAGGCATTTGCTCAACTAACAGACATGAGCTCTTCTTCCAATCCAGCCTAAAACAATTGAATTAGGAGACTTTCATGTTATGTTTTTGGTGACCTTATATTAGTTGTCTCTGTGAGTTGAATTAAAAGAAACAAAACTTTTTTTGCATTAAGCTGTACACAGCTGTGGCAAATCTTGGTGCAGTTTCCAAAACCTATAGGTCACTTTTGGTCATGCAATTGTTGTTTGAAAATTTGCACAACAGCTGCATGCAAATCTGGTTACCTACAGTGCAGTTTGCTGCTCCTGGGCACACAGCGGCAGTTTTCTGTGACCCTGGGATCACCTGTTACATACCTTTCAAAGGGTCTGTGACGATTTACATTTACATATGTTACATATTGCTGTGATGATTTACATATGTATTTGCAAATGTTTATATTGTAAACCTCTTCTTACCCAGATTAAATGAAACAGATTAGTTAGGTTTCTTGTTGCTAATGAAAAATAAAGGAAAAATGCAATTTCCCTCCTTTGCTTGTGCAAATTTTTAAAATTAAAAAAGGAAACACTCAGATTTATTTAGTTTTGCCATTTTACATTGTATTTTCATTAAGTGTTAGTGCTTCATCTGATTTAAATGCTCTGCTTTACAAAAAGCTATACAGATGGAGCACTGAGACACGGATTATGATGTCATGTAATGTTGTTCAGACTCAAGGCTGTGTATTACAGTTATTATAAAAAGCATGACCTTGAAATAACAAATAGTTCAGTAATTCTTTTTTTTAGCTTAATCTACATTCTGCCTTGTTAAATAGGAACATATTTCAAAATGGGGAGATGGAAGAGTCCCTGTTGGGATGTTCTCAAGCGTTGAAGCTTGAAAAGGATATATGCAAACCATGATATTAGACTTTTAGATTATTTCTTATTCATTAATCAAAAACGCAAACAACCATAATAATGGCTGTCATTTCTAGCTGCTTCCACAGATGTCATTTGGACTTTTGTTACATACATCTTATTACTGAGCAAGAAAAAGAGCATCCTCAGAAAGAATGCATACATTTTTAATCTCAATGTATCAATAGCTTGCATGTGAATCATGCTGAGTATGATAATGTTATCAAGTTTGTTGAGTTGTTTTGAGTGTTATTAATCCCTCACACTTATTATGTAATAGCATACCTCTTATTGTTGTTTTCTTTTTTCATTTCTGTTAAAGTTCTCCAAGGCTGGAGAGAATACACTTTCAAAAGTGAAGCTGGGTGATCCGGAAAACATGTAATTGATTTTTAAAAATCATTTGCTATTTGCTAGCAAATGTTTTGAATCCTGGACCAGATCCATTTCAGGTTTGGTGGATCACCCAGCTTCTCTTCTGAAAGTGTATTCTCTCCAGCCTTAAAGAGCTTTAATAAATCAGGGCCAATGAGAGAGAACTAGAGGAAAATAATAAATTAATTAAAAGTGTAATGTTTCTTAAACCTTAGCATGTTACCTTCCACTTATGAAACTTAAAGATATCAGTACAATGGAATACCTGTATTTTAAAAGAACTTTGTAAATTGTATATTTTTAAGAGTTGCTATTGATCAAGATTATTGGCAGCTCTTGGAACCTATTTCATGTCTTCATTTTCTGTTTAATGACAAGGCTATGTTTTTTTTCAGAAAGGTTTTGGCATTTGATTTTGACTTATTATTGATAGGGTGTCATGTTTGATAACATAAGTACTGAAAAGTGCCAAGCAGGCACAAATATTCTTTCTTTATAGATTGTTATCAAATATCCAGAAAAGAACAAATATAAAATGTTATAGTACATAGAGATTCTGAGTAAATACATTAGACAAACCCCATTATAAACAAATTATTTATGATAAACAATATCACAATCTGTAATTTCCAAAAAATAGCAAGGATATGATTGTTCACAGAACTTGGTAGACCAATGTACTGACTACAGTTGTAAAGAATTTTAGATTTGATAAGTGACCACAGCTTACGAATGCCTAGTTTGACGCATTATTATTAAATTATTATTAATCAGGATTTATATAGCGCCAACATATTACGCAGCGCTGTATATTAAATAGGGATTGCAAATGACAGACTAATACCGACAGTGATACAGGAGGAAAGGACCCTGCCCCGTAGAGCTTACAATCTAGTAGGTGGGGGAATTTCACACCAATAGGATGTGACGGTTTCAAATGACAGAAGAAGACGGGTAGGCAAGTTTGAAAAAATGGGTTTTGGGCGCTCTTTTAAATGAGCAGAAAGAAGGAGCAAGGCGAATAGGACGAGGAAGACCATTCCAGAGAGTTGGGGCAGCTCTAGAGAAGTCTTGTATCCGTGCGTGTGATGAGGTTATGAGTGAGGAAGTCATTAGTAAGTCATTGGAGGAGCGGAGAGAGCGGCAGGGGGGTTATTTTTTGACCATGTCAGAAATGTAAGTGGGACAATAACTGTGTAGGGATTTGAAGGCAAAGCACAGGAGCTTAAATTTGATTCTAAGGTGAAATGGAAGCCAATGGAGAGAACTACAAAGAGATGCAGTGGAAGAGGAGCGGAGGGAAGGATGGATGAGTCTGGCAGCAGCATTCATAATAGATTGTAGAGGAGAGAGTCGGGTTAGTGGAATACCAGCGAGAAGGATGTTACAGTAGTCCAGACGGGAGATGATAAGAGCATGTACAAGGAGTTTGGTGGTCTCAGGGGACAGGTAGGGGCGGATTTTGGAGATGTTGCGTAGGTGAAAGTGACAGGACCTGGAAATATTCATTTACTGTCCAATAACATCTGCACACATGCTTTAGGATGAATAGAAATCACCAAATCAATTTGTCAGGTTGGCTAACACATGGAACCTGGGATTCATCAAGTATAGGTATTTGTGAGTCCGCTTCTGAATGAACAGTTATTTGACAGTGGATTGGAAATATTTTGTTTTGAACAACATTTATCTAGCTTCTAAAAATAGAATGGTCTTTAACAAATAGGGCACTCTAAAACTTTTTTTGAAAAGGTTTTTAAGTTTTATTTAGGTTTATTACTTTGACTTTCTATAGTGTGCTGTTTGATAATAAGATGTACTGATATGTATAAGTACTATAAATTTTCTAAACCTCCAGAAAAAACAAATTATTTCAGTCAAGAATAATTGAGTGAAAAAAAACTGTATGTAACTAGGTTTGCCCTTTGGCCAAATACCCTTAATGTCCTTCAGGTAAAACTTCATCACCTGTATGATCTAGCAAAAGATTTTTTCCTAAAGTTATCTAGTGTAGTCTTGCATACTCCATACAGGAGTTGGTTTAAAAATAGGTATCCATCTCTTGCCCACAGCTTTTTGTCAATGGCACTATAATCTCTATATCTCATTGACCAGTCTCTGTTTTGATAGGTCATTCAAGTGTTAGGGTCATATTGTTAAAAATTCCTACCAACCAAATTCTCCAGATATAGTAAGCCAAAACATTCAGTCTGCAGACAATAGCAAAATGGGAAGCCATGCCCTATTTCTCCTAGTTGGCTTATATAGATTAACAGACACGGCACGCTTCCTGCTCAGTGGTGGGAAACTTGTCTGTACAGCTGTACAGAGAATTCATAAGGCCAATGTCACTTCAAATTCAGGTAACAACCCTTCTTACAATAAAAAATACACTGAATGATACATTAAAGATATATAATATATCAGATATATCAGATATATCATTTCAAATATTTGTGTACTTTATATCTGTCTAAAGTTTATTTTTTAGATTTTTTAGATGTATATATAAATATCGAATCATATCTATCCTTTCCCAAGGTTCTTAGAGGCTAGATTTGAGATACTACTTACTTTAAAAGGCAAATGATCTTATATATTGTGTTACCTGTCCAGTCAGTAACAACAACAATCATTATCTTATGTGTGCAGCATTTATATGTTGATCATTTCACAGAAAAGAGTTGTATGTCCTGTTGGCCTTGTGACAGGTTAGAGCGGCCTTTCTTAACCTTTTAACATGTAGGAGCCTTCAAAACAAGTTTCAGGTTTCAGGGACCCCTGACAATAGTAAGAATATCAACAGTTCATAGTACATTTTCATAATGGTCAGTGGGAAGAATGTCTCTTACATGGCTGGTCAATGGAAAAAATGCCACTGTTACAGATAGCCAACAAGATAATTGGTGTCAGTAGTATCCAACCTGAAAGGCACAAATTGCTCATTGCTCAAGGAACCTCTAGCAACCTTTAGAGGAAACCTTGAGTTTTATTATGTTTGTTATCTTTTGTAATGAATTTAATTCCAACAGTCTTGCTAATATAAATACATATTAAAAAAATTGAAATATTATAGAGACATAGTTTAACCTTCCTAACATTTTTAAATATTGTGTGCATATTTACATCTAATCATGTAAAAAGCAAAATCCTGTTTACTTATAGCATCTACACATGGTTGGATAATTAGGATGAATATTCACACATTACTATAGTAAAGCAGCCCATATCTCCACCAATGTCCTCTGTCATCACATATGTTAACCTACTACATACTGAATCAGCTGTTGTTTTCAACAGTGGGTCTTTTGAATCTGCATTTACAATGAGAAAATGCATTTATAAAAGAAAAAAAGGACAATACTTCTAAAATAGGGTTTTTTCCACTGGTGTATTTCTGATTAGTTGCACTGTGTTACTCACTTTCACATCACCACAGCACATGCACATGATTGGCCAGGAGGAAAGACCATCCTATAATGCATTCTTTTGTGAGAGGATCATGAAGACTGCCTTTGTTAAATTTTCATCCTGCAAATGTTAGTTGTAGAGGTACTCGGAACAGTAAAATTCTAACTCAAGAAATACAAGCATAGTTACATAGTATGTTAGGTTGAAAAAATACATAGGTCCATCAAGTTTAACCACTAGGGAAATAAACATATTTCAAATATAAACCCCATAAGACATAGTTGGTCCAGAGGAAAGTAAAAAAAAAAACCCTGGTACAATTTGCTTCAACAGGGGAAAAAAAATCCTTCCTGATTCTATGAGACAATCAGATGTTCCCTGGATCAACAGTCACTGTTATCTTTACTTTAATGCCTTAATACCCAGTTATATTCTTTGCTTCTAGAAAAGATTTTTCTTAAAGCAATCTATAGTAGTTGCTGAAACTACTTCCTGAGGGAGCCGATTTCACATTTTCACAGACCTTACAGCGAAGAATCCCTTCCTTATCTGGAGCTTAAACTTCTTTTTCTCCAAACGCAAAGAGTGCCCTCTTGTTCTTGGTAATGATCTCAAAGTGAATAATTGGGAAGTGAGTTCTCTATATGGACCGTTTATATATTTATACAAAGTGATCATATCCACCCTTAAATGTCTCTTCTCAAGGGACAATAGATTCAGTTCAGCTAACCTCTCCTCATAGCTGAGCTCCTCCATTCCTTGTATTAGTTTAGTTGCCCTTCTCTGCACTCTCTCCAATTCCACAATGTCCTTTTTGTGAATCAGTGCCCAAAACTGGACTGCGTGTTCCAGATGTGGTCTGACCAATTCTTCGTACAGTGGCAGGATAATGTCTTCATCTCTGCAGTCTATTCCTATTTTAATACAAGAAAGTATTTGACTAATTTTAGATATTGCAGCTTGGCATTGCATGCTGTTATTAGGTCTATGATCTACCAGAACCCCCGGATCATTTTCCATTCCTGACTCCACCAAATGTATTCCCCCATAGACAGTATGAAGCATGCATGTTGTTAGCCCCAAGTGCATAATTTTACATTTATCTATATTAAATGTAATTTTTCCACTTGGCTGCCCAAACAGTACATCCAGGTCTGTTTGTAGATTATAAACATCCTGTATGGACCTAATTCCATTACATAGTGGGGTGTCATCTGTAAACACAGAAATGGTACTTTTAATCCAAAACTCCATATCATTTATAAAGATGTTAAACAGTAAATGTCCCAACACTGAACCTTGGGGTACACTGCTAATAACCTTAGACCATTCAAAGTATGAATCATTAATTGCAACTATCTGGATGCGATCTTTAGGCTAGTTCTCTATCCGTTTACAGATTGACTTTTCTAAACCTATTGACCCTAACTTCCATAAAAGTTGTCTGTGGGGTACGGTTTCAAATGCTTTAGCAAAGTCCAAGTACACTATATCAACTGCTATCCACTGTCTACCTGTTTACCTACTTTCTCATAAAAAGAGAGTAAATTTGTTTGACAACTTCGGTGTTTCTTGAAGTTGACTATCACTTATAAAATTATTTTCTAGCAGAAACTCCTTTATGTGGTTCTTAATCAAACTTTCTAGGACCTTTCCAACTATGGATGGTAAACTAACCAGTCTGTAGTTACCTGGCAATGACTTTGCTCCCTATTTCGAAGATAAGAACCACATTGGCCACCAATCCATCGGTACCATGCCAGTGACTAAAGAGTCTCTAAAAATGTGAAATAATGGCTTTGAAATAACTGAGCTCTGCTCTTTGAGGACACGTGGATGTAATCCATCAGGTTCTGGTGATTTTTCAACCTTAATTTTGCCCAACTGTTTCTCAATCATATCAATTTTGAGCCATTGTGACTCATTTAAGGCAGTTACATTGCTATTATTAATTTGGACATGAACTCATTTTCTTTTGTGTACATAGAATCAATTTCGAAAATTTAGAATCCAGAGTCAAAATGATGTTTTCCTTATTAAATAGTTGTATTAATGACAAGTAAGACTTAACTAATCTGGCTGCTGGACAATGACAACTGTCACAGATCAGTGGCTACATTGGCTGACAGGTTGACAGCTGTCATAGGCCAGTGGTCAACTCTCTAATGGTAATACTGTGGGGTTGATTTACTAAAGAACTAAAGACTTAATCAGAAACATGAATTATCCATGGAAAGGGATTGTGAATTTGTTGATAATTCATTTTGTAAAGATTACCCCATCTTGTAGATAGTATTTCAAGAAATACCAGCTTTTTTTTGTTTAATATAATTCGATGGTTGATGTCAGAGAACCTTCACCTAATTCACTTAGCCAGGTGAAGTATCTCTTTTAAGAGGACAATTTACTTTGCTCAGTGAACAGCTTATATTCCTTTAGTAAATCAACTCCATTTAGTCAGCATAACAGCCTGGTAATTGGCTTTTTCAGAAAGAGGTCAGCAATGGCAGTCCCTATATTTACTACAAGTATGAATTTGGATGGCCCATCTGCTTTATAAAACAGTAAGAAAACAGTTAACTCACCTAACCTTTCTGAGGTCTAGAGATCAATTACTGAACATTTTCCAGTAAAAGCCTGAGTGAGCACATTTCCTTCTCTAGCTTTACCTCTTAGCATCTCTGCTGGCATTCTCCACATAACCAGTATACTGAGAAAATGCAGAACACATTTTCCTACTGGCGAGTAAGATCTGCATTTTGCATCCTTTATTTAAGAAAGGGTTGTATTGCACAGAACTTTTCTGTACTTTTTAACTCTTACAACTAAAGTTCATTGATAGTATGAAAGCTTATTTCCACACCAATCCTCTGATGCTGGTATAGTATAAGTTTATACAGTATGTACCACAAGAAGCTTTTTCATATTGTATTATGATATTTTGCTTTATTTTATGATTATTGATGATTTATAGTGTGATATGATTAAACTGCTTCTCCTATTACATGTGAAAACATAACGGAGGCCTACTGGTGTAATAGCATTGTCTGCCTCCTGTGCTTTCCAAGTACAGTTGATGCGCAGTGGCCATGTAGACACCTCCAGTCAGCCTTTGCTTTAACAGGCAGCCATACATTCCCGTACACCCCAAGGGGCCTAAGTGACAGTGGCTCTAAAAAGGAGCAAAAAGAAACTCAAAGTACTTTTAGGTACATGAAATATTTGGGGCCTGCTTTAAAATGCAACATTAGATTCCTAAAAAACCTATAGCCAGGCCACAACAGTTTTCTATGGGTCAGGGAGAAAGCCCTTAACATGTGTGACCTCTGTCCAAAGCAGCTTGGAACTTACATAGGTGTTTATCCCGATACCATAGGAAAACAGAATGGTGGCAGACCAAATATGAGCAGCTGTAGAAGGTGATATTGAAGTGAATTTGTTGCTTTCCCTGAAAGAAACATGCTTCTTATGGGAGAATATATTTATTTAAATCAAATTTACAGTCTACAATAATCACTATGGAACTTAGCAATACAAAACAATTATTTTGAGAAAAAAGTTCCTTCTTTGAAGAATTAATAATGGATAAGGTGCTGTCTGGATAGGAGGAGATGTTCATGTTGGGGATGTTCATAAAATCAGTGACTGCAAAGAAATTGTTTTGTTCAATCAAACAGACCTAATCCCAGTAACATAAACAAGGTTCAGCCACTCCACACAAACCCTAGGCAGGACGCCGATTCACTATATGCTTATATATTATACTATATAAGGCTTAGGAAGCTAGACACCACAATTGGGGACATCTACCAATGTAAAACATTTCTTTAAGTAGTTTTTTTATACATGGAAAATAATAAACAAAAAAAAAATACACAAATCCTTAACGTTAAAACTTAGGGTATGCCTTTTCCTGTACATAGTGTTAGTGTACATTATGCACAGATAGTTTCAATGATAGTGTACTCTGGTATCATATAATTGGCTGTGGAGTTTATTTTTTCTTTTAACATTAGCCCTGTTACACAACTTTGCCCTGCCTCAATTCAATTAGAAGAAAAGGACTTTTGCAGATAATTTACTAGGACAGTGGTTCACTGCGGGGTGTCCCTGTTTAGGCTGAAGCAAAACTGTCCTGACATTGGACGATTTCTTTCAAATTCTCCTTCGAGTTAACAGATCGCAGATGATATACCAGAGTAAAATTGGTCTGCAGCAGGGCAGCATAATGAGCAACACTAGACCAGCAAGTTGAACTCATTTTGTTATTTTTATTTTATTATTTATTCCTAACCTCCTGCTGGAAAAGCAGCTTATAAATAACCCTATGTGAAATTTACACACTTAAATGTAACAAGTCAAAAATCACTGTCACTCCCACTACCTCCTTGTGTGACATGGTACATGTGAGAACCCAAGTCAGGCCTGGAAGCTGTTTAAATACAAACCACTTTGTTAGACTGAAGTGTAACATTAAATTCATGATTTATTACTGCAGCTGGTGGATAGTGCCTCCGCATGTCAATGACTCTCAACAAGAATTTATTGGCTCAGCCCAGATGATTTGAATCAGAATTTTAGAGAAAAAAGTCAAAAGCAATGTTAAAATCTTTATAGTACCTGCAAACACAATTCCTCCTGGCAGTAGAAAAGTAAATTATTATTATTACTTTTATTATCATTATTATTAAATAGTATTAGTATAGCCCCAACAACAAATTCACAACATTTACGGTACACACTTCAGTTACACATGTCTGGGGTGATGTTTTTGGCCATGCACACCCCCGAGGAGACCTGATAAATGGGCTTAAAGCTGCAGATGGCCCTGGAAACCAAGAACCTTTGAAGCACAGATAGCTCATTGACAACTCAGAAAATGTTTCAGAAATAAAGTTCATTTCCCATTAGGGGGTACTATCTTTAACCAGACAATTGATAAGAATCAGAATGCTGGTAAAATGATGACACAACACATTATGGCATATATAGTATAATTACTCTGTTTGCCTATCACCAAAAGCTAAGTCACATAAAAAAACTTATTTTTCCCACTCCAACAAATAAACAATAGGATGGTGGTCTGAAAGCAGTTTTCCTTAAAAAAATGGGAATTTTGTGCCTTACGTGTTTTGACCTTTAAAGGAAATAAAGCTGTGATCACACAGCATACATAGCTCGAGGAAAGTAGAATATATAGATGAGAGCAGCACCGATGGGTTAGAGACCCTGCCTAAACACTCAATGCTCTAATAAAGAAATTTAAAGGATGACGACAATCTCTGGTAGAGAAATCTTTACCTGAAACTAACCAGTTGTGCAAAACCAGGTCAGTTTCAAAATCAATAGCCTTGCCTCTGGGTAGTCAGATTATGTGGCCCAAGCAGTCCTAGTATGCCTATGGTCAGTCAGTATTTGGTCAGACAGTAATTTGATGCCTTTATCAACCAGGTTAATGCAGGTTAAAAAAGAAAAACAAAAATCCTAGTGGTTGCTACATTTATTTTAATGTACAAGTTTAATAGAAACTCTGTTCCTGTTGGCTCAGATATTTTCAGGAACTGATTTAGTCACTTCTTCTTTATAAACAAGGAGCTAATTATTGCGAGTAAAGATGGGACAATCTTTTTTATGGGAAATAATGAATGTAAAAACAGAGGAAACAGGATTGAATAAAATACCAGTTGTGTATAACTGAAATCAATGATATGGTTTTAACAAAGGGAAATGGCAAAATCACTGGCAATAGATTATATTTTTCTGCAATGGGAAAATACCTAAATTTACTTCTACTTGCCGTCTGTACTCTTCCCCATTACTAAATCATTCTGCTATATCGTCAAGTCTACAACAAGAAGGGGTAGATTTAAATCAGCAGTAGAAAGTTGTTTTTTCATGGTTTATATCTTCTTATCTTTGACATGCTAAGAAGAGTAACACAAACAGGGATAAAAGCTGAATCCTTGCATGTATCATTGATGGCAAAAGGACATTGTGTTATAAAAAAAGTTTCACTGAAAAGGCATTCATTTAAAGTAGACCTATCACGAAAATTTGTACTTAATATAAAAGCAGTTAACCCTTTTGATAAGGTAAAAAAAAATGCTGGTCCTGCCCCAAATTTCTTCTATCGGGTCTTAAATACTGTCTGTGACCTATAAAAAAGAAATAGAATATGATAGCATGGACATAAACTCACTGTAGGAAATGCAGAGTTGGTATAAATACTTCTTCTTGGTCACAGTACAGTAATTTCAGTATGATAGATCAGATGATACTTCTCATGAGCCTTATACATGGGGACAAATTTCACTGCAAATTGTAATAATCAAAATGTAAGAATCATAATCCACCCAATGTTTGCAAAATTGATAATCCACAATAAAAATCATTGGATTGTAGTGCTCAAAAGAAGATTTAGTGCTCCAAATTAATCTGCCAAATATTTGGAAACTTGTTATTCAACAGTGGTAATTTCAACACAACTTCAATCCAGAATCTTACTGTGTACAAAATAATTCACATTCACTTTCAAAATTGTATTCATTTGAGTTATTCACACTTTTGTTTTTCACAATCTCTTTCCTGTACCCATGTCTGTAAAAAATCTCTGTAGAATATCTCCATGGAGCCAAAGAAGTG
This sequence comes from Pyxicephalus adspersus, assembly GCF_032062135.1. NCBI lineage: Eukaryota > Metazoa > Chordata > Amphibia > Anura > Pyxicephalidae > Pyxicephalus > Pyxicephalus adspersus. The sequence goes on along the minus strand of NC_092858.1, from coordinate 71,359,333 downwards.
TGATCATATATTGCAAAAATTATTAACACTTCCTGACACCTCTGCAGAGTACAGTGCTCGTTGTCAAAGTATTATATCGCTGATAACATGTACATGTAAAGGCTATGTTTATATTGTGTGTTGGTGTTGTTGTATTAAGGGAATAAACTGAAATCTTGATTGGTCACATTCCTTCTGACAAGAAGAGAATAAGCAGTCCAGTGTTACTTTCACTTGTATTTGAATTGCTTTGAAGCATCAAGTTTTAGTTGCTCAAAAAACTGCCCCAAGCTGCTTTGTGCTGCTTTGGAACTAAGATTGACCTGTAAAAGGAAAGAAAGTGGCTCACACACAAACAAAGGCTCATGAATCTCACGCCTGAAAATGACCTGTGCAGAGAATATTGGCATTCAAGCTGTTATATATTCTTAACAGGCCTTAAAAAAGATTTAAAACAAGCTGTCATCAATCTCCATAGCTGTATTTACTGAACTAGATCATTCTCAGAAGGCTAAAGGCTGCCAAAGGAAAAAGAAAAAAAGAGCTGTGATTTTAGGACATCTGTGGTGAAATTTTAAGATGAATATCTCCATAATGAGTATACTAACAGACATAAATGAGGACTTGGTGGTTTGTGGTACAAATCGTAACCTTTCATTTGGACACTGAATTATATACAATATGAAATACTCAGCATCTTAGGATAGAAATTAAGGTAGATTCAATCAGGGACCTATAAAAGAGATTTAAAAAATACTTCCCCCTGTTCTCCAATCTTAGTGAGTTAAGTCAGGGAAAATGTCTAATGAATTTATTAAACTATTCGATGCAAGCCATGGGCAGCTAGTGTTAGAGGAAAGGAAAATACAGAGAGGCTTTAATTTACCCGTTCATGGGCAAATCTAGCACAATTTGGGTATCTTTTTCCTGTTCACTATACTTTTTCTGCCTAGGAGGTAAGTCTCACTCCAAAAGCTGAGAGACTATTGTACAAAACATTTTAGTGCTATGTAAAGTGGAATTACAGTCTAGCTTGACAAACAATAAAAACCTATATTCCAACTCCTTATTGTGCATATAGTTATCCTACCTGTCACTTTCTCACATGTTTAGGTATTATCCTTCTCAGAAAGAGAGTTGTACATATCAGAAAAAACACTTTGTTCCTTACAGTCATTTCACTTGTTACTCCATTGTTCATATTTTGTTTATAGAGCGATTAAAGGCTTATTTCCTCCTTCCCATACATAAAAGAAACCTTCTCCTCACAGGTGGGATCTAAGTCTGGCATATTTTCTGCTAGATAAAAGCTAAACCAACTTCATTGACTTCTCTTCAACCTGGGCATTTCACAGGATTTGTCCAACAAAGAATACATTTTGATTTGTCATTGAAAACATAATATCCATACAAAATAATTGTGTTTTGTATTTACATTTAGATTCTGTTAAATCAATAGACTAGATTTCCACAGAGTTGTATATTCATAGTCTACTCTTAACATTCTTTTCATTCAAAAATTACTTACTGCTCACAGAATTGAGCTAGGATAGGACAGTTCACAAATATGCTCCTGGAGCCTGAATGTGGGCCATTGGTCTTCGACCTCTGAAATTTAAAGCAATCCAAATTCTATCTATAAATAACATATTGGCATAAGGTAACATGCAAGCTGGATTTTTCAATTTTCTGATTGGTTTGTTCTAGTGTGGGATGAACAAGCAAATACTTGAACTGATAAGGGGGTCCAAAAGACTGGTAGATATGTAATCTTTTTATTTTCGGCATTAGTCATGTGTTATCATGAAACATATTACACACTATTTTCAAAAATCCAAGCAGGGTTTACAAAAACAGCTATAAAATGATTAGTCTATCCAAAATGGATAATTCCATTATATTGTACCAAAAAGTTTAATTGGGAGTAGGGTATGCACAAACATATAAGCATGTTGTACTTTCCCTTCCAGGAAGAAATAAACTAGAACCATATAAATATACATAACCTATGGATCTGCTCATGTCCATCAAACCAAATGACCTTATGATCACCAGAAGACAGTTTGTTCATCTACATAAATAGTTCAGGAATCATATGGATATTTTTTATGCACAATTGTTGAGACTACCTTTTGATTTCTTGCTAAGTAAGACAGTTATGGAGCCTTACAAAGCAAGAGAGAGGGTGCAATGAGGGGCAAGTCATTAATCTAATCCATTTAAGTGAATGTCTTTTTTGAGAGCTACTCCTCTCTAGCCTGGTGAATATATGAAAAGAGGCCTAAAGCCTGATGGCTGGAAACAGTAAATATATGATACTCATAATAATATTGATATTTACCCACATAAAAACATTTTTTCCCCAAAACATAATATATATATATATATATATATATATATATATATATATATATATAAAATGATAAAAGAAGGAGATTCTCATTTAGTGAGAAAATCACTAATAACAGAGTCAGTTCAGCCTTCACATGCATTGAAAGCAGTGAAATCAAGGAAAACAAAAATATGAGCTAAACAGGAGTTTAAAGTCTTCAGTGCCTCCAAATTTATATATTTATGTTTATTTCAGGTGCTATTTTGTGTTTTATCTCACTAATAGCATCAGGAGACATGAATTTCAGGCTATGGTGTTTAGGCACAATGAACCAGTTCCTTCCAGCTGGAACTAGGTTGTTACCATGGAAACAATCAAATGATAGACAGCTTTTTAAATGTTCTGCGGTGGGCTACTTAAAAAAAAATACAGCCTGGATTCCTAGTAGGTGTTTTAAAATTGCGGGAATTCATAAGCCACACAAGTGAGTCAAATCATTCTGAAAAAATACTTTGTTATGTGAGTAGTACAGACATTTAACTGCGTTTCTGTGCCAAGTTCTTACGTTTGCTTTATATTAAGTCAGTTTAGTGGCTACAATGAAATATTTACAATTTATTTTACTATAAAACATCAAAAATGAAATACACATTTTAATTAGATTCCTGTGTAAAATAGATGTGAATGAATGCCGAAAAAGCATTTTCTATAACTTACATGGAATGTTACTTACAGATATAATTATAATTTGACCAGATCTTTTAGTACAACCCCTCATTTTCAGACTGGTATAACTTCAGTCACATAAAATTAAATAGCCATAACAGTTTTTTTACTTTGCCAAATAAATTTTAGGGAATGGAATTACAATCCCAGTCCTTCTGGCAGCAATTAAAATCATTTTTGTGTGGAAAAGTTAGCTTAGGGATACGTATAAGTACATTAAGCAGGACAATGATTATTTTTCTCAGACAGAAAAAGACTTAATCAAACACATCAGTTCTGTCCAAATGTGTAAGCTTCCTAAAAAGTTTGGAAAATATTGCTCTATGTGTATAGGATGATTGAGATTTCTCCCATTTCTTCCCAAAAAAGTAGTGTGGTGTGTTTTCCTATTAGGGTTTTGAAGGCAGCTGTTTGTTAGTGACGGGTAGGTCTTGAAGATAACCAAACTTACTTTACCCTAGCCATGTGCTTATCAAGAGGACATACCGTATTTTTCGCCGTATAAGACGCTCTGGAATATAAGACGCACCCAATTTTAAAGGAGGAAAATCTAGAAAAAAAAGATTCTGAAAGATTATTCCCCTTCTGATCACTCATGTGCCATTCATACCGGTATTCCCCTTCTGATCACTCATGTGCCATTCATACCGTAATATAACAGAGGAGAGGAAAATCTAGAAAAAAAAGATTCTGAAAGATTATTCCCCTTCTGATCACTCATGTGCCATTCATACCGGTATTCCCCTTCTGATCACTCATGTGCCATTCAAATTCCCTTTCTGATCACTCTGTGCCTTCAAATTCCCCTTCTGATCACTCTGTGTCATTCAAAATTCCCTTCTGATCACTCTGTCATTCAAATTCCCCTTCTGATCACTCTGTGCTTTTTTCCACTGTACGGCAGTTAGGACAGGGAACAGCAGGTGGCGCTGTGCCGGCTTCTTTCGCTCTGCTTTACAGACAGGAGAAGACACGATGCTGGCAGAGGAGAGACACGCTGCTGCAGCCAGAGACAAGCAGGATCGGGTATCGGGTGAGTATATTATTTTAATTATTTTATAACACATTTGTTGTATAGTTGTTTTGAGAAGCCAACTTAAGCTGCGTACACACGTCAGATTTTTATCGCCTGATAATCGGCATCGGCCAGATATCGGGCGAAAATCTGGCGTGTGTACAGTCGGCGTCGTCCATCGTCCGAACGACCGTCCTGACGGATCCACGGACGATGAACGATGACGGATCCTAATGAAAGGGAAGGGGGAGAGCGCACAGCAGGGTGCCGCTCCGTCGCTCTCCCCCTCCCCTCTCCATAGAGCAGAACGGTGCTGTATGTACAGCACCGTTCATGCATCGTGTATGGGAAAGGATCGTGAAAGATCCTTTCCAACGACAAAAATTGCACGTGTGTACGCAGCTTAAGTAATAGGCTTCTCAATGGGCCAGATTTATTAAAGCTCTCTAAGGATGGAGAGGATACACTTTCATCAGTTAAGCCTTGTGACCCAGCAAACCTGTAATGGATCTGGTCCAAGGATTGAAAACATTTGCTTAAAATAGCAAATCACTTTTAAGAAATCCACTCCAGGTTTGCTAGATCACCATTCACAGCTTCACTGATGAAAGTGTATCCTCCCCAGCTTTGGAGAGCTTTAATAATTCAGGCCCATTGAGAAACCTATTGGTAAGTCATAAGTCATAAGACCTTCAAAGGCCTTCAAAACTTTCCATGTAGTGACCACAACATATTGGACTCCCTACTTAAGTAGTGGGGAGTCCAATATGTTGTGGTCACTACATGAAAAGTTTTGAAGCTCT
>NC_092858.1:71243855-71354357 GCF_032062135.1 Pyxicephalus adspersus | reverse complement strand
GGTGGGCAAAAAGGAGCATCTGTGTGAATTTCTCAGTGATTTCTCAGTTGATAACATCTACTCGATGGGCTGAAATGCTGAGAAAGATAGGCATGTTTCTTGTACTACTCTAGAGTGAAAACCTGTGCGAGAACTTGTATTGAATCCCACCACCAATATACTTTGTGTGTGCCTCATTTTGGTGTAACAAAGTTTGTATAGCTGCACACCGTGCCATTTGTTTTTTAAAAACAATGTAACATTGTAAAAAGTACATTTCTGTTACTGAGTTCTTGTTCTAGCACTAAGAAAGTTAGTGTAAATGTCAATGAGGCGTTTTATTTAGGTCATGTATTATAAAAACACATGCATAATAAACTTTTGTAGAGTAATTACAGGACAGAGGCACTAGGCGTGGGAGAGGTGAGGAGGAATAAAACTGGATCCATAGCATCTAAACTGTAATAGGCAATAGCAGCAAGTTGAAGATGTTATACAGAAGATGACCTAGGACCACAAGGGTGAGAAAAGCAAAAGCTATCATTTTTTAGGAAGACTCACCCCCCAAGGCCTTCTTCCTCTACTTTGAGGCCTGCGTAATTTTCAGTTAGTAGGAACCTTCAACCAAAATGTCCTTAGTCAAAACCGGTATTCCTCACCAGGGGCACTTTTCTGAACTGAGGACTCAAATAAGAAAATTATTACTAAACTGAGTCCTTAGAAAATGTTACCAAAATGGCATCAAAGCAACAAAGACAAATAACATTAAAAATGTTGTTTCTTTTAAAGTATAGCTCCTATTGTTTTCTATTTTCCAAGTAGAAAAGTGGAAAGTCAACTTACTATTAATCAAACAGGTCTATTTTCAAACAAAGAAAATGTTCCTGAGTTTCATTCCAATGTAAATGCTTATGCATAAACAAAATCCATTTACAGCGGAACTTAGGGGAGATACACGCAGCATAAATTAATGTGGTTTTGTATTTGTCTGTGCTGTCACTGACCTACACACACAAAAACTAAACAGTCCCATAATACAATTTTTTGTAAAGATGTTAAATGATCAAACAATACATAATATTATGTTAATTCTTTGTGTAGGTAGATACAATGTTTTTTATGTAGATAAAGAAATTCTTCAAAAAGTTTTTCTGAATTAGCCTAGTGTAATTAATCTCTGTCTTTGTAGTCCCATTGTAATCATGATTTAGATGTCATATATATATATATATATATATATATGTGTGAAAATGTATTACATAAGTATCATTATCAGTGAGTATTTATCTGTAGCACTGCCTTATATCCCTCCAAACTATAAACCAAAATAAATCTCAATACATTATAAATGTATAGAACAGTTACAAAAACAGAAAGAACAATACTAATATCTACTATTAATAAAAATCTTCCACTCCACCCTTGAAGTATATCAAATCATATTTCCTAAACTGTATCCATTCACAGTGTTTCCTTTCAGTTCAGTGAATGTGCTCTCAAATCAGACAGATATTCTCCCCGCACTTCAGCCAATACAGAAAAGTATAATATACTTGTTTGAAACCCCAATGCACTTTTCTCTTAGCTTTCTTGTTTTCTGCTCATGTTGTTTTGAATGAAAAGCAGCCACAAAAATTTTCAAGCATCAGGTTTTAAAAAAAAATGTTTTACAATTTTTATAGAAAGAGCAGGTAAGTCCCTTTCTGATTTGAAAGCACAATCATTGAAGTGGAGGGAAGCATTGTGAATACATTCAATTGAACAGATCAAGAAAATATGTTGATATACTTCACTGGTGGATTGTAGGATTTATACTCATTTACCTATGCATTTATATCCCTTAACTGACCTTAGGATTACCTTCTAAATGAATGAGAGTACCAGGTAAATATATTAGTTTCTATTTATGAAGAGCAACCAAAAATATTTAGTTTTTTCACAGTTTTCTAGGATTTATCTGTATTTACTACAGTGTACATGTAACAGAGTCTGATAATATTTTGTGTTTTTCACAATTTACACACAAATGTATACACGTATACACCACAGATTCAGCAGTTGTGACCTGGAAAGTCTCCATCCCCATCCTTAAAACAAAATAAAATATCAAGTTTGCTAATCACATGTAAAATTACATTTTAATTACAGGTGCAACAATATTCAATACCATAGCTATCAGCAAACACTGACCAATTTCCTCCTACATTTTTATGATTTTCAAGATGAACATAAATACCATGCATTTTGTACATTTCAAAATATATTCATAAATATGCAATTTTCACAAAAAAACATTAAAATGATATTAATATTGTCACATTTTGATCACCACTTATTTTTCACTGAAAGAAGGTGCAAAAATACTAAATGGGATAAAACATACAAAGCTCAATGATCCATTTATAAAACATGACACATGTAGTGATTAGTTAAACATACTGTACTAAGTATGTATTTCTATTGGTATGCTGGTATACACATTGACTTCTAAGTTCTTATAAAAATGTCCCCATTCAGGAAGGCCACTAAAGCTGCTGTTATATCACACAATAAAAGGTTAATTCCTTTACTTCTGGCTTTGAATGCAATTTTATTGCTGCTCCCAGGAGTGACACAGTCCAACATTACTAATCTCCTAGCAATCTCATTACAACTCTTACAATTCTTGTAAAGTTTCAAACAAGGAAACCTGCATTAAGACAGACTGCCCCAGGGCTAAACAAATAAAAGACTGTTTTATGCTGAACTTCCATCTCCTTCTCCAATTTCAATAACAGCATTTAAAAATCAAAGTGGTTTACTAATTTTGACAGTATAGTATTACATGCATGGCTTTTGCCACAGTCTAATCCAAAACAAATATCAGGTGGCTGGAACGTTAATCATGATTCGATAGAATGTACATTTCCAAGTGCAGAAAAGTGAATTTGTACTGAAAATATTGCTGTTTAATTATTTTAGTTTATACCGGCCAAAAATAAGACACTTCTTTTTAGCTAATCCAAAAAAGATTTGAGCATGACTTATTACAGTAATTACCAGTCCGGAAAATAAATTAATCTTTGTAAAAATAAAGAATCTGTAGATTTGTCATGGTCAGTATCATCTGTATTGTATCATGATTAGATATTAGTGACTTATCTAGACACAAGCCTATTTCCTTGGTTCAATCAATAACCTACCTTTAAAGCAGCTTTACTTTAAAACAGTTGCACAAAATGCCATTCAGAAACGTATTAGTAGCCAGTGTTTCGGTTTACATTTTTTTTGTTCCCATCACACATCTCATATACATTAATTTACACAATGGATCTGATTTATTAAAGCTCTCCAAAACTGGAGAGAATACACTTTCATCAGTGAAGCTGAGTGATCCAGCAAACCTAAAATGGTTTTCTTAAAAATCGATTGTTAGCAATGTTTTCAATTCTGGACCAGATCTATTCCAGGTTTTCTGGATCACCTAGCTTCACTGATGAAAGTGTATCTTCTCTAGCCTTGGAGAGCTTTATTAAATTATGCCCTATGTTTGGTATATTCTAAACCGTAACACCAGAAGACAGTGCTTTAAATATAGGAAGTGGTCCATGCAGGATGGTATTCTTTTGAGTGCCAAATGTGTACATGTTCCAGTAATTGAGGAATCTACCCTTGTAAGTAGAGCTGAAATGATGAAGCCCACAACATACAGTCAACAAGTATTTACAGAGGAACTAAATTCTGCATGGGATGTGTGGGCACCTTACTGTACCTGTCAGGATTTACCTCCTCCTGTAATGACACATCAGTGCTCCATTTAATACTGCCATCTTTCTCTGCCTTCATTTTCATGATACCAATAATGACATGTCAAAGAAAAAAATGCATTGCTTTACCAACATACATTGTTTTTCTGTCTTTTTTGCAGGATTTTAGCTCCGTAAATTACACATATTATATTTACCATTCAGAGCTGTGTCTGGTAGTTTTACTGAGCATTTCTCAGTTGTTTCAACTCTCTGCACAACTCTTAAGAGATTCTTTCTCTCTTTCAGTCACATTTATGCAGAAGCTGTACCTTGAGTGTCATCTGATCTCCTACCTGCTATCATGATTGTTACTTCTTTTGGCTTCTAAGCTTAAACTTGGTAACAATTCCTCTTTGCAGTGAACATATTACTCTCAAGATACACAGTAAAGCAGACTCAATGCTCTCTTTTGTTTAAATGAATTCTATTAAATTGAGGTTCTGTTTCTCTTCATTTAGTTATGCCTGCTTGGAATTTCTTTTTTGTCTGATTTTGAGCTTCAGGAGTGCCTGCAATAAAAGTTCATCTTGATAAGAACTACAGCAGTTAGTTGGGTAGAGTATGGAGAGAAGTATTCACTAGTGGGTGAATCATACAAACATTTAATCACTAACAGGTGTCATGACCACTTAGAATATAAATTATGTCATAGACAGACAATTTTTTTTACAGCTTTACATGTTTACAGGGTACCATTTTTGTTTCCAAACAGCACATTTAAAAAACAAAATGTAAACAGGGCAGTATCTTTTCTATTTTAATGAGCTGTGTCAAACTAAGCACATTTACAATTTAAATAGGGTGAAAGAATATTTAAAGCACCTGACCATGGGGGTTTTCATTACAAAGTTTAACAGATGCAAATAAATAGAACTGTGTGGATCCCTATAGTGTCTGAGCAGAATAAAGTATTTTGGTAGAAACATCAGATTGCATATGTGTTTTAACTAGCTATTTACTTGTTTTTTGTGAACATGCTTCAGGTAAATAAAAAAAACATTTAAAAAGTAATTTTAGCGTTTGGTTTACTTTAGATTTAAAGAGTGGAAGAAGATTTATTAGTGGAAGAAGAGCCCAAGAAACGTATGTGGGCTCCCTGTGACTGTTCTTTTTACCACAGATGACTTACTATATCTTGCATTGCACTATTCCCTGTATTCTGTATTTGTAGAAGTAGGGCTTTGCTTGCTTAAGTCAGGGCAGCCCCTTGATGATTTATGATCTGATGACTGCTTGGGTGCACAATGATGACAACCCTTTTATGTAAGGTAAAAATTATATATTTATTTTTTTTGGGGGGAGGGGGGTAAAAGCCTTTTTTTAAAAAAAAGAAAAAAAGGATGAAGCTTCTCCCCGCCTGTCCTTATTGCCGCAGGGATAAAGACAGAATGGTAATGCAGAGCCTCCTGGGATAGCTACATCATGCATCTCAGGCGGCTTCTGGCCCCATTCAAAAAAAAGCTTGTTCTACACATGCCTGAGGTAGGGCATGCGTAGAAGTAGCTTTCTCTCTAATGGGGAAAAAAATGATGATCTCATGCATGCGCAGTGAGATTGTTACCTGATCTCACACATGCGCATTGTAAGATCAGCTGACATAGGTAGAAGAAGGAAGAAGAGGCAACAAGATGGTGGTGCATGGCGCTTTCTCCACATCGGGACAAAGGCGAATAAATGGGCAGCGTGGGACCCAATCCAGGAAACCTCCGCAGGGATCAAGATATCTGCACAAGTAAAGGTGAGTGAGGTTTTTTTTTTGTTTATTTTTTTTCCGCTTTAACCCCTCTAGCGGGATGAGTGTAACTTGGGGTGGATTTTCCATGCAAAAAGTGGTAATCCTGAATTACACTCGGGGTTGCTTAATACATAAAAAACCCACTTACCTTATTCTGTTGTTTTCCCCTGGCATCCTGCTGGTCCCTGCAGGACCTCAGGACACGTCTTCTTCCTTCGATCTTCAGCCGGTGAATGCAGAGACGATCTCCGGTGTTTCCCAGTCACGTTGGTGCGGGCGGGAGGAGCGGCGGGAAGTTCACATAATTTTGTGTTGGTGTCAATACAAAGTAGCTGTATTGAGTCCAATACAAGGAAATCTTGATATAATATATAAATAATTATATTATATTTATATTATACAAGCTTCTGTACAGTTATTTTACATGTTTAACTATTTTTTAACAGATTTTTGTGTTTTTTGATTTAAAGTTTATTATTAAATTCATTAAATTTATTAAATATTGGGCATATTTCCGTGAGTTATACCTAAAATGATAGGCCTACAATGTAAACTAAATTTCCATGCAAGAAAACGTAACGCTTTTTGCATGGAAATACAGACAGAATTAGAACGCTAGGGGGGTTAAGAAGCAGGAGTGTTGGAAGCACAGGTCCACAGGATGACTAAGACAGCAGTACAAAGATCTTCGCACTGCAGGCCCCTATGTACAGCTTTCTTAGGAAGAACAATGAGCATCACAGAAGCAACATCACCAAACCATACAATCTTGGGAGATTAGCAGCTAGAGACACAGTTGCTTAGATCAGCAGTCGCCAACCAGTAGTCCGGTCCGGTCCACAAGAAAATTTTGGTGGTCCACAGAAAAATTTGGACATTTTGTCCATATTTGGAAATTTGGCAATTTTTATGTTTATTAATAATAAAACAAAATAATATTCTAATAAATTCTTATATTCTGAATGACAATTTATGCCTATATTGCACTAAATTCACAAACTGTACTAGAGACTGAATCTGTGTTAAGTTGTATGAGGCAACTGTTGCTGAGCCATACACTTCAATGTTGTTTCAAGCATTACAACAGTTACCCAGCTCCGCAAATACGGATTGTCATCCGATTATTTTATTTGTTTATTTCTCAGATGTTTGTTTAGGTAAGTATGACCTTACCTGTCTATAGTTGCACTTTGATAACTATCATTTCTTGTTTGGTCTTAGATTCAAATAAAATAAACCCTTAATGAGTGAGAAATATTTAGCATTTCTTTAGTAATACCAAAGATAATGAAACTAATGATAACTGTGACAATTCTAATACTTCACTTAACTGTGAGCTGGTCAATGAATTAGAGCCTCCATAGTTCTCGTCAGGCACCATTAGGAACATCATTATTTTACAAATGTATTTATCTTTTTAAAAAACTTAATGTTAATGGTCCACAGAATTTAAAATTATGAATTTAGTGGTCTGTGAGGTTGGAAAGATTCCAACCATTCTACCGCTGGCTTAGGTGTTCCCACACTGCAGTTATTCAGATGTGAGACTGAAAGCACAGAAGTTACTGCACATAATAATATGCCAGGAGGTGCCTCCCTTTTTTTCAGGTGGGAATCAGGTAAAAAGATACATTGCTAAGGGTAGGGTAGGAGATAAGCAATTGTACGTTTAGACCAGGGGTCATCAAACTTTTTTGGCCACTAGGCCATTTCAGAGGTAGGCAGGAGCACACTAGGCCAGACTCTCTCTCGAGTCCCGCAAAAATGGCTCCGCCCCCACGAGGATTGCCCCCTGAAGGAAATTCCATTTTCTCCGTATGCACTGCGGAGGAGAGGGAATTCCCTTCAGGGAGCCACAGCAGGAGGAGGCTCAAGAGCCGCATGAGGCTCTGACGGCTCCGGTAGTTTGTTCCGGCCTAAACCCGGCCGGCAACCGACGGCTCTGAGAAGCGGGTTGCCGCCCGGCATTAGGCCAGACCAGCCAAGGAGCGTTAGGCCGGAACAAACTACCGGCTAGGCCGTATCTGGCCTAAAAAGGCTGGAGTTTCACCGACCTTTGGTCTAGACAGTCCACATGACTCAGGTAATCTTATCTACTTTTTGTAAATTTGTAGTAAGATAATTCAGTATTACAGTGAGGCAGCAGTGGCTGTAAACACACATAAACAATAAACAAAATGTTTTTCAACAAATCAAAAATCACTACTTCCCCCCAATAGCCTGCCCCTGTTAAATAATGATAGTAAAAATCAAAATCATAAAGAGAAGTAGATTTATAACAGATGAAGGAGATATAGTTGCAGATAATGTAGGATTAGTCCTTATAGTTAAAAAGTTGTGTAGCAATACATTTACTTACAATATAATTCAGAGGGATTCAAAGTATTTCAGAAGTAGGAGTAAATTACTTTTTGAGGTTCACTTCAGGTTCAAGCCTCCAGCAGGCCTTGAACAGACATACATATTGGTATTATTATCCACCTAAATCCATCTCATCTTTTACATGGAGACCAAGAATGAACCACCTATCATACGTAGAACAAACAGAGGCAAAAGCTGGCCTCCATCTACTAAGCTACACATATGAATGAATGGTATATATCTACCAGAAAGCAGAATGCACAAAGCAAACATATGTGCCTATCTTGGCCTTAAGGTAATTTATTTCCATCAGAGAAAAGTACACTTTTCCTCAGTCACCATAACATTCCTATATAATTTCCCTTTTCCTTTGGGAAAGTAGTACCAAGACAATGTGCAAATGTATTTCATTATCTTAGTGAAGTCTTTGGTATTTTCAGCTGTCAGAAAGATTAAGAGAAGTGATGTGTTTACAGGGCTTCCTTTACATGACAGGCAGAACAACAGTCTTATCTTCTTACATCCTTGAAATATCCAAAAATGATTGATGGCACATAATCAGTGAGACTGTTAGGCAAATCCAAAATACATCTGAAGTTAAATTAGATGGAAGACTTTGCATGATCAGATGTCTTTACTTTGCACAGTTGTATATTTATTTTGTTTGATTATTGAAAATCCAGATATTAGTGTATGCTCATTAGCCCATAAATACATGCAGGAAGGAAGCAGACTGCTGAAATAAATTCAGGTATTAAATATTCTTCATAACCTATAGTGTTTACTTTCAATGTAAATATCATTTTTACCAATCATTGTATCTGAAAAAAAACAGTCAGCCAGCTAGAAATCTCTGTTTCTAGCTGTTTGGCTGTCATGCTAAATGCATAGCTTTAGAGGACAACTACATTATGTCTGTGAATGCCCAGGTACACTTTGCTATTATTGTGTGTTACATTAACACACATATAGTTGCACAACAGAACAAAAGGTCAACACTTCAATCCTTTAGTGGGTTAGGTGGCCATTCAAAGTGGAAAAGGAGCTAGTCAAATGGAAATGGAGCTAGCCAATATGTCCACAACATCTGTTTGTCAGTAATGCACACATAATTTAGATTATCTGAATTGCATGTACTCTAATCCCATAGCCAGTATTGTAACTACAGTATTTCTCTCTAAACCTTTCCCTCTCCATAAAGGGCTCTGCCAAGGATGCCCATTGTCCCCATTGGTATTTAACCTGGCGCTGGAACTTTTAGAGGTACGCACAACCTAGATTTGCAGATGAATAGGCTCTCAATGTATTTCGCAGGGTTATAAAGAACAATGAAAACTCTGGCAGTTCTATCCAGTCATACTGTTCAAAATAAAAAAATAAATAAAAAATAAAAAAGTTTTAGTTGCATTAGAGCTTTACTGTTTGGCTGAGGTCCTAAAATCTCATGAAGACATCAAATTCTATATCAGCCATAGTAAGTATTCCGCATAAAATATAATAATTTCTCTAAATAATTAAAAAATATTCTAAGCAACTATATAACATAAAACACACTATGTGTCCCTTTACCATGGATTTCACAATTTATTTCCCACTGCTATTAAAATATTCTCACATAGATTATTTTTTTTCAACAGCAAGATTTATTTTTGCTCTCAGCAGCATCTGAAGAACCATGCTTCATATCTGACCATGCCCTAATTACAATGACATTAACCTTTCCACGCCAGAAAGGCTTGGCTCCTTACTAAGTGAAGCTGCAATTTCAGAGAAGACATTAGAATCTTTAACAAGTTAATTTTTAAAGCAACTTCCCAGAGGATGATAGAAGCACATACATGTTTGGGAAAAGGGCTGGAAATGATTGATTTCAAAATCAATTGGCATTTGATTTTAAATGGCAATATTCTATCTTTGGACTGAGCTCTCACAATTATAAAAGTAACCCAAAACACTCTCGGCATAGATGGTAGATAATACAAGATGGTATATCATACTACAACTTTCTGCACCATTTCCGGCCCCTTACATAATCCCCATAAGGTAAAAGAACCAATGGAAATACTGTGATAAATGCAGGGGACCTAATGGAGAAGAATTTAAAGACATTAGGCTTTAAAAGAAAATATATTAGACAGAAACCTAATTCTTTTTTACTCCTCTGAAAACTAAAAAAGGTAAATGACCTTGTATTCGAAATATAGTCTGCTTTCAACAGAACTAGGCAGTTATGCTTATTATCACCATTATTCTTCAATGACAGTAGGTAACAGTGTTTGCAAATGACCTAAATCCCAAGCCCTCATTCTATCGTAAATCTTATGAATATTTTAAAAGGTATTGATGCCTAACATACTTTAGATTTAACTTTTTTTGTCATCCCCAAGTTTTTCCCTTTAAACCCAATTGCATGTGATCAATCAGTTTATCAGATAATGAATGTTACTTTCATCTACTCTCTCCAAACGTTTAAGTATTATTTGGAACTATTGCCCCTAACAAAAATGCTAGTCACCAGGTTTAGGAGTAAATTAGTTAGAAAACTACCATCCAGCCTAGTTTTTTTTTTGTTTTTTTTTTTACCAATTTTTTTACTTAGCAAGGCAAACATCCAGGAGACATAATATTTTATTCATTGCCAAAAGAAATATGAGAAGTATCAAGAACTACTTTCTGATGTGCTACCCAACCTGGATTACAGATTTAAATTGCCATAGGTAGTTTTAAAGAATAGAAATCACAAACGTATTTATTTTCTCTGCATTTGCAAAACCCATGACATGAGCATAGATTTCTATTGTGTTAAAAATAAGACATAAAAATAAGACTTTAAAAAAGTTAAAAAGCTCTACAAAACATTAAAAAAAAAGAAAAGGGTGAGACTTGTGGCACACTGCTGACATCCAGAGATTATTTAATTTATTACATATATACTTTAGTATAAACCAATACTTGTTGACATAAAATTACTGTCAAAAAACCATCTCACTTTATCTCAGGTCAGCTAAAAAAGGTTGACTGATCTCTTGATGGACACTTAAGTCAAAGTTCTAGCAGAGCCTGAGGATGGCCTTTTAACAAATGATCTATTCGATCTACTCCCACTACTTTTACAGGTATGCTTTTACATATAAGGTGACTTGCCCCTGCAAGGCACAGGTAATAGCAAGTCACTAGCATTTTCAGACGCAGAGGTCAGTATTGCTACCCTCCAGGTTTTTCGCATTACAGGTTAACGTTTAGGTGAGCTGTTACAAGCCCACTCTTGCTTTTAAATTTTCTCGTTGATCGGTATCCCCTGAATAATTCAATAACTAGACTATGTCCCTCAAGCTAACATTGTTTTACAATCTTGGCTTCTGTTAGAATAGAAAAAAAAGAATATATTGGGCTCATATATATGAAAAATGCAATAAAAGTCTTTGATGTACTTTATATGATGCCGTTTGAAATGTCTCCACTCTGTTCTTTATTGGCTTGTTCACTTTGTGACTGTTATTTATGGCACCTTCACACTGCCTACACCTGGCACTTTTCCTACACCACTCTGATAAATTATCCTGCTGTTCAACTTTTGACTTCTCCCAAGCAGCAATTGGGGGTCTTCAAAGTAAGGGGATGTAACTGCTTCAGGTCTCAGGAACACACAGCTGAAATTACCAGCAACAATAGATTAGTGCTTTCAGACACGATGCAGCTGCCAGAAGAGACAACTGGCTGCATTTATACCTCACTATAGCATGCTCAGTTATTTAAATTGCTTTTAGCATTATACTGCTAACTTGCTGAGATGTTTAGCCAGAAATCATTTGCTGTTTCTGTGCCAGTAATGTACTTGAGGTGAGAGGCAAAATAACAGGGAAAGAAGCAGTATATATTTATTTTAAAATTGTTCTGCATCCAAGCTGTCTGTGTTCGTGGCAGATTATACACCTCTAAAGTCTTTGTTCTGCAAGAATTCCTAAAAGTACTCTGTATTCTAGGAGACATGTATGTAATATAGGAATATATTTAAAAAGAGCATTTTGACTGAATCAGAAAGATGGTCAACCTTCAAGAAAGGAGAACTTGCAAAAGCTGATTAATTGCAAAAAGAAATTGAAGCTGTTTACTTACCAGGGTGAATTGTCAATATAATACTAACAAATACTGAGGTGCAGACACTTATCCACAGAAACCAAACACTTGGCAATTTCCAGAACTCCTGTTTTTATAGCATATAAATGTTAAGCGTCATAATTACTGAATTTATTATGTATTTAAGCGCCAACATATTACACAGCTTTTTACAGTCATGTCTGTCTAGATAATTGTTTCAACAACTAATTATGTTGTTTATATAGGTGCCATGAATTTAAATAGTGACAGCAATGTATATATGATCCCAGGCTTCATTAAAACATGGTACATTTGTTTCATATCACACCAGGATGTTAGATACAGAAGCACATTTAAAACCTGTGTATGTTTGAATAACACCTGGCAGGTGAGTCCACTCAGGGTTGAAATACAAATCAGCAGAGGCTGTGGTCTCAGCACCTACTTTAACATGTTCACTGAGCTATGTATTTCAGGATTTCTTCTCTGCTCTGATAATCCAGGAACATGTCAAGAACACATAAAAGTGCATGTGTATATATATATATATATATATATATATATATGCTATATTGCAGTATTTTAAAATTGGAAAAATCACAAACCTGTACTATGAATATCAAGAACGTTTCCTTCTGTGTATATTATCCTATGTATTAGAGTTCATTAACATGTCCACAAGGACATGTCCACAAGGTTGCTAATGCATCAAAAAACACCAAAAAAAACCCAAGGACAGGAACACGACACAACAACATTGTAAGTCTGCCCTAGGGCTTAGCAAAAAAAAAAAAAAAATATATATATATATATATATATATATATATATGTATATATATAGTTTTTTTTTTTTTTTGCACCATCAGCCATCATTGTGAAAAAGGAACTGGGCTTTGATGCAGGTGATGAAGGATCACTGAAGCATTGGGTGGCATTTAATTTATGCTTAGAAGTCTGTCTAGATTTTATCTGTGTTTAGTCTGGCTGCACTACAGCAAATGGGAGTTGCAGCATTGTTTATATGAAATAAAAGTCATATGTTAAAGTATATATTAGCCAGAATGCAACACATACAAAAATGAAACATATTGCAATCTACCAGTTCTTGAATATGGTGGCTGCCTTCTTCTTTTTTGTGATTCTTCTTCTAAGCACTCTTACCCTTGGAGAAGTAATGTACTAGATCAGGGGTGTCAAACTCAAATACACAGAGGGCCAAAGTTAAAAACTTAGATAAAGTCAGGAGCTAACCCTGAAATGTATTGAAAAATTTGAGGAAGTTTTTCCTTCTCATTCCAAGTTTCATATGGAAACAAAGAGGTTTTGCATCACATTCAATCTGGAACAAGCTTATAATAGAGAAAGAGGCATAGGAATTTTTTTTTAATTTTATTTAGGAAAAAATCTTGTGCTTTTTTTCTATTTGTAGCATTTAAATTTAAAAGCGAGTTAAATTTCAATGGTAACTATTTTGCACAGGCTAACAATAATAATACCAATTTTCTTCTTTGAAAATCCAATTATTCAAGTCCATGCCTTGGAGTAGCAAAGAAAAGTACAGCTGAGAGGGAGTGCAGGAAATGCCAGACGCGGCCAATGCGGGGTTAAATCTTATAGGTGGCCCACCATTGGAACGCCTTCTTCATTGAAATAGGGCCGCTACTAAAATTTCCGGCATTATTTGCGTCTATAAAAGAGTCCAATTCGAGGCCACGCATAGGCAGAGAGCCCGCTGGTCTATAGATGCAAGTGATGCCAGGAATTGAAATAGCGGCGCTATTTCAATGCAGCAGCGGGCCAGCTGCAGTTCATATTTAGGATTCATTGGGGGCAAAAAAAAGGCCAGAGTTAGACATCCCTGTATTAGGACTACAAGTTGAGTGATATTCTCTGTAGGTCACATTTCAACTCAGTGCACAGGAGGTTAATAGATATTAATACATGATTTTTTTCCTAACACAATACTAGACTAAATATATTTTTATGTGAATAAATGCATGAGTGAATAAAGTTACTCAATTATCCACTTTTTAACGTTTGTCTGATTTGGTGCTTGCAAA
Organism: Pyxicephalus adspersus; assembly: GCF_032062135.1. NCBI lineage: Eukaryota > Metazoa > Chordata > Amphibia > Anura > Pyxicephalidae > Pyxicephalus > Pyxicephalus adspersus. Next base: position 71,340,336 of record NC_092858.1, on the reverse strand, counting down.
AACGTGTTGCAGTAGAGGTGATTGGCAGCAAGAGTTTCATCTCAAGAGACTGAGAGATGAAGAAATATTCTCTATATTTTAGGCCCAATGTTACACTGTAATACTCAATTCACTCAGGCTGTGATCATGTTGAGTACCTATCTGCAGTGTCCAAGCATAGCATTTACAGAAAGCTCTAAATCTGGACAGATTTCTGTAACGTGCCAAAAGCAAATTTGTCATCGTCTAAATCTGTTCTACAAGAATGGACTGCATTTATTATAGTTAAATCCTGCAAAAACAGTGGTCAGGAAACATTAATTTAGAAACAAATGGAGAATTAGTGCTACAAATGGGTAAATCATAAGAATTCTAGGACACCAGGTCTTTTCAACTCCCTTTTTATCTCAGTCTTTAGAGGAGCTGGATATACTCTTGCCTGAAGACAGTACCGGTGAATGACAGACAGATGCAAACAATGACACAGGAAAAGGCGAGGACCCTGCCCTGAAGAGCTTGCAATCTAAGAGGTGGGGGAAGTAGCACACAATAAGAGGGGGGATAGCCATCATTAGTAGCAATAGTCATCCTAGATAATATATTATTTATTCAAGCATTATCACAACATTCTCGATCAGGTTAAGATCAGACCAGTGGTTAGAGGTGATTAGAAGTCATTCTAAAGCTGCATACACACGTGCAATTATAGGCGTTGGAAAGGATCTTTCATGATCCAGCAAAACTGTTCAGGGTGGGATTACAAAAGATGAGAGGTTGACACTGAGTCTGTTTGATGCTTTATGGAGCAATAGCATCTAAGTTTTTTTAATAAACAAAATGAGGGAGCAGTTTGGGGATGTGGCCTGTATTGAAGGGATTGTGTTTAGGATATATAGATGATTATTACCTGTAATAAATACAAATGTTAAGGTAATACAAGTACTAAAACTCTTACAAACAATATTTTAAGAAGCAGCTAATTTGAAGAGCTTATATAATTGAAGAGCAAATAATTGCTACACAGAGCTTTGAGATAGGCCCCTTTCTACACTTGTAATTGAAATCTAACTCGTTCTTTAAAATGCACTGCTACAGGCAGACTTTTCTGTCAGCAGGGGATTAGGGATGAGATTCTGAGGAATGGCTAAAACTGTAGCAGTCTAAGACAAGAAGAAAGAAAAGGTTTAATAAACACAAGGCTTCACATCAATCTCAGGAGATTTCATTTTCTTAAGGGAACGCAATCTGCAAAGCTTTCGAAAGGACGTGGGTGATCAATAGCAGCAACAGGAATTTCTCTATTTGTGGAACAAAACTTAGTGCATTTTGTGGTCCTCCATCTGCCTTTCCATACATTTGGACCTGAATATGAGAATAAAGAGTGATTTCAATTTCGTTTTTATAATGTTTACAGAATGTTGATATAAAAGCTGAGAAATGATTTGTTAGCGGATATAAGAATTGTCAAAGTGTGAAACCAGAGTGTTGTGAAGCTGCTCATAGCCATGCTCTTTAGCCAGACAAAGAGAAGTTAGCAAGCGTGTCTGGCAAACACTGCACATGGAAAGGGTTATGTGGCAAGTCTCTTCAAATGAAAGTAAAGGGTTAACATCTGCTACAGAGAGGTCAATTGCACTTCATGGGAATGTAGTTCCCAGAGTTTTTGAACTTTGTTAATGTATTCTGGCAGCTGTCTGGCTCAGTGTGGCAGTATTGTCTGTGTAAATATCCCAGGACAATTAGGTTGGAGCTACAATTCATTTAATCACTTGTTAGCAATAGATGTAACCCTTTATTGAGAATTGCTTCCTTAAATCTGTAATAAGTAAATCTTAACTGTATCTTCTGTCTAAAATGCTTACATTACACAAGTTAGATTTTCTGTAATCTGGATCTTTTAATCTCAGCAGAGTGCCAGCCACCCATTTGTTTCCAAGTGACCAAGCAACCGAACCACTGCAGTGCCAGCTAAAATGCCCTTTTGTGTGATTTTGATGGCTACTTCTGACATTTGTTCATTTAAGACCGAAAAGTTTTAGGCTACCAAAACTATGTATGGCAAATTGCTGTGGTAGAAAGATGGATTCTGAGCAATCAAGTGAAATAAAAGTAACCTTCAATTTGTCTCAAACTGGCACAGTAAGCCACTGCTTGCTTAAAGCTTAAGGTGGGTATAAAAAACATAAATCAATGGAGTCTTGTGATTATTAGTGCAATATTAATAGCATTAGGTGCAAGAATTCGACCTGGTACCAGTCTTTTACAGTCACTGTACAACAGGGCTTCAGTGTAACGGGTAGAAGCAGTACAAGTGGCCAATCAGTATAAATGCTGACAGGAAGCAATCTGAAAGAAAAAAAAACAGAGTGACCTTTCATTGTTCACTTACATGCTGGGATGGGAGGGATTGGGATGGAATATGGTAACCATCAGAATACTGACATCTAGCAGCAGAAAAAATGTGATTATCAAATTAAAAGCTGGTTATATTTTTAATAATAGTTCTAACTTATATTGTGCTATTTGTTTTCTTGTTATCTTTAGCTACAGTTCTCCTTTAATCTAATCATAATCTAATCTGTCTGCCAATATGACCAAGCACATCTTCTCTCCTTGAGAAGATGATGGGTACACTCCGGCTTTTAGACCAGATACGACCTAGCCAATACTCCAGTCCTGCCTAACGCCACCTAGTTATTTATTGTTGGATCCGGCCTAATAGAATTGTCCCGATATCGAGAGTTAAGGCAATATCATCGAGTTCCCGCACAGTAACCCCAATTACTATGCCTAAAGAGCAGAAGCAACGTGCAGTCTCCGGAAGGTTGACCTCGAACGTCGTGTCTTCAACCCCGAATGGACTGACATAATATTCTTCGTCCAATGCGGCAACAAAGCCCTGTGTTTAGTGTGCAACGACACCAACAGCACTTTCAAGCGGCCGAATCTCAAGGGGCATTTTGATGCCAAGCACGTTCACACGTACAGAGACTACTCTGTGGATAAGCGGAAGACTGAGGCTGCTCGCTTGCCGTCACGGTTGGAAAAAATCTTTCCTTGGACATCTTGTTTCTTCTGGCCTAGTGTGCCTTCACAATAATGACAATTCAAATGGAAAAAAGCAAAACATACATTTTTCAAGGCTTGTACTGGCACAAATAAAGTGGAAGTAAACTGAAATAAACTTATATCCTTTCTGCCTCAGAGCTGCTGACATCTTTACCCTATATTTTTCTGGGTATAGGATATTTGGCCATCTTGACTGGCCAGGCTGGAATGACGTATTTCCTTTAGGTCCACATGGACGTTATTCTGAGAATGTACACTAAGCTATGCATATGCATCTAAGTAAACTTTGCAACTATAAAACCTGCAAATGCTTACTCCTGAGCACTTTTCGGTTCACAATGACATTCCTGGCATTAAGCTGGGTAAGTGGAGGCTGAAGACCGTCTCTCCTCCATATGGAGCACAGAGAGGAGATATTGACCATCCATTTGGATGTCTGATGTTTCCACAAAGTGACCTTGTTTAAAACAAGAACTTGCCTTAAGTAGGAGAGCAATGCAAACACAGAAGGGCGGTAAACATTCACCTACTTGCATGTATTGGTCACTTGCAAGCTGGACAAACATTATATATATATATATATATATATATATATATATATATATTAATTCCACCCAGCCAAAAAAGTGACAGCTTTGACTACGGCACATATTAGCAATGAATTTTTTTGGATAAGCTTATGCAATATCACCAGGATCTTGTATTGATGATTGGAGAGTCAGACCGCTGCGTTGAGTCTTCCCCAGCACATACTAAAAACTCTCAAAGATGTTTAGGTTTGGACTCTGTGGTGGCCAATCCATGTGTGAACAGGAGTTCTGATGCTCCCTGAACCACTCTTTCATGGTAAATCCCAGCATTGTCATTTTAAAGATTTTGCATCAGGGAAGAGAAAAAATCCATTGTTAAAAAAACCTTAGTCATTTGTTATATTTAGGTAGTCAGCTGACCTTATTTTTGGAGACCATAACATTGCTGAAATGAATGTATATATTTATACACACACACAGATATATATATATATATATATTCACACACACACACAGTAATATATAAATATACACACACAGAGAAAAAAAAATATATATATATACAGTATATACACACACATAAATACACACACACACACATATATATATATATACACAGACAGAATAACAAAAACAAGTGAAACATTGCAAAAACAGTCCAGACACTTCAGTTTTAGCTCAGATAGCTGTACTTATTCAGTTCTTTAGGTTATTTTCGTGCACCCACCAAGCCACAACAAAAATACTCAGCTTGTTATCTCACACATACACCCTCCATGTTCATATGAAATATTATCGTTCACTTATTGCTGAGTATTTGAGGAAGGATATTGTATTTGTGCTTGCATAGTCATGTGAGGGCTCCTCAGTTGGGGTAATATGGCACACATATAGACATTTGAGGCACACATATAGACAGTAGAGGCACACATATAGACAGTAGAGGCACACATATAGACATTTGAGGCACACATATGGCACACATATAGACATTTGAGGCACACATACAGACACTAGAGGCACACATATAAACACTAGAGGCACACATACTGACACTTGAGGCACACATATAAACATTTTAGGCACACATATAGACACTAGAGCCACACATATAGACATTTGAGGCACACATATAGACACTAGTGGCACACATATAGACATTTGAGGCACACATATAGACACTGGAGGCACACATATAAAAACTGGAGCCACACATATCGACATTTGAGGCACACATATAGACACTTGAGGCACACATATATACATTTGAGGCACACATATAGACACCAGAGGCACACATATAGACAGTAGAGGTACACATATAGACACTAGAGCCACACATATAGACATTTGAGGCACACATATAGACACTAGTGGCACACATATATACATTTGAGGCACACATATAGACACTGGAGGCACACATAAAAACTGGAGCCACACATATCGACATTTGAGGCACACATATAGACAGTAGAGGCACACATATAGACATTTTAGGCACACATATAGACACTAGTGGCACACATAAAGAAACTGGAGCCACACATATCGACATTTGAGGCACACATATAGACATTTGAGGCACACACATAGACATTTGAGGCACACAGGAGCTGTGAGGGCTTTGTAACATGTCAGTGTGGTCTCCAGTCACCACACACATCATAGGAAGCTCCATAAAGCCATGTTATATGGAGAAAGGAGCGAGTGAAAGGGGCGGGGCCAGCAGGAGGAGCGGGGTCCCCTGCAGCTGGAGCTTGTAGTGACATGGATTCAAACACGGGGGAAAGCTGTTACACCTCTAACCGGCTCTAGCCAGCTCTGTTCATTCGCCACCGCCAGCAACAATTCACATGTGCTGCTGAGGAGAATTCAGTGCCATGGTGAGAGGCTGTAAGGGGAGGGAGTGAGCACACAGCCGAAGCTGAAGCAGTGGGCAGCCTCCAACATGTCAGTCCCAGGGCAGCGTGTGGAGTCATCTGTAGACAGCCCAGCACAGCAGCCGGCTCCGGGGCACCTCAGTGTGTGAAGAGGAGGGAGGAGGATAGCTCTGTGCCTGCAGGTAAAGGCAATGTCATGTGTACATATCATCCACAGATTGCTTTGTTCTGCACAGGCATGGGGGGCTGCCCGTCTATAGACAAAGAAGGCTGCAGTTATCTCATTGCATGTACTTTACACAATGTGATCACACAACACTCCTCATGCCTTCCATTACCTATGTGTATATTGATCGATGTATAGGGGTGCACTTTATATAGGACTGCCATGCATGTAAGCCCCTGATTGATTGTTGGGGTAGGATGCATGCTTGATGTTGCATTGTGTCTTCTAGGCAGGCATCATGGATGGTGACCAGTGGGCACAGCTCTGCATACATGACTTCTATGTCCCTGGCTTTGTATGAGATGTCAGTAAAATGAGTTTCCCATTTCCTGATGAGTTTGGGTTAGGGAGGATGGAAGCTCAGGAGATCTGGTTTGGGTTATTCAGGGATTCCTAGAAGGAGAACTTCAGGGGAGAAATAAGTTCAAGCTTCTGTGAAGGATCCTGCTGGCACTGTTGGTACATAATCATCAGAATATTGGGTTTTGGTATCCTATTGATTGGCATTAACGAATTATGTTTTTGTGTTGTTTGTAAGTGATCTGTGTATTGTAGGGGATCTGCGTGTGCTTATTTACTAAAGCAGTGCCAGCATATTTGTAGATGTGCTTTTGTGATTTTCAATGTGCCAAAATCCTTAGGTGAAAAAATAGCCCAGTGTGATTTTCTTTGTTATGAACTATAAACCTATCTATGTTATCCTATAGATCTGCTTTATATGAAGACATAGAAATTACAACAGTCTGTATGTATTATTCCATATCTGGATCCAATTTTCTGTCTATATCTATAATATCAGTAAGCAGAAATCTGTTAAGCTTTGCAACATTCCTGGAAGACCTGGCCGTAAGGAAGAAATGGATTTTCCACCAAGGTGGTGTGGTTTCAAAAGGCTAATGCAATATGAATTGTAGCAGACAAGTTTTCCCAATTGGGTGGGGTATTCTTGTGTTCCATTCATGTCTGAGAAACACGTTTTATTGGATATGCTTTTTCTAGATGTAGATGAGCCTATAAATATATGGATTTGGTACTTGGGTTTTTATTTAATCTCTTCCCAATCACAGCAATCTTGCAAGTTTTAAGATGTAAATCCTACTTTAAAGTTGTCAGTCTCTTGAATTTATTAGAATTTATGGTGATCAAAGTCATTGTTCAGACACTTCCAGTTACAGGCTGACAACTGTCTCCCAATGGTGTTGTTGTGTTGTCAATCTGCACATACAAGAGTACAAGCAGCAGCTGTGTCAACATACATGAGGAAGACTAGTCCAATGTGGTCTCTATCAGTCAGCTGGTCCCAAGCAATGGTGTGCAGCTAACTTTGGGAGCTGGTCATGTAGACAGGAAAGGGTTGATAGTAATCAAATGCAAGGAAATGCAAAAAGACATTCAAAACAAAAAACAGAAAACAAATAGACCCCTCAAAAGAACAACAACAAATGTTTGTTATTCCATTCTTAACAACACTGAATTTCACCTAGGTTTGGTTTAGCTCATGTTAATAATTTCTTTATCCAAAAGAGAATAAAAATGTCACATTCTGCTGAATTGCATGTACAGACCTGAATGAAATTATCGCCTGCTTTAAAAAATTGCTGATACTATATCACAGCCATGGGGTACTAGATATAAATTGAACAGATGGACTTTGTGGCTTTTTATGCCTTTGTTACTTTGTTTCATTAAGATATTTTGGCAAACCCTTCAGAATGCTGGGCAGGAAACAATCCAAAGTCTCAACCAGCAGGTAATACAGCACATGGTAAAATATTTGTTCCCTTTGTTCTGTAGAAAAGGAATGATCATTGCCTGCTCACAGATATTGTTCAATAAGTTGGGAAAACTGTGATAAAAACATTGCTCACAGTTGAAGTCCCTTGTTATAGCTCCCCAGGGAAAGTTCTGCCCATGCTAATACTCATCTTGAACCAAGGGCTGCCAGCATGCATAACGTACAAGGATTAGCAGTTACAGCCATATTTATTATATGGGACAAATGGACCTATGGTCCAAAACATGCATGTGTGCACACATCTGTATTCCAATTTAGCCAAACAAATGGTTCACAAAGCAGCACAGTGTCTGCATTCCCAGGTGAACGAATGCAAGCAGTGGTGTGGAACATAGACAGGAAGCTGCACCTGCTTTCAGCCTTTGGTTGCTGCAGGTTTGAAGTCATGGGGGCTAATATGTGAAAGCAAAGAAGAACAGGAAATGCTGCTCATACCATTTAGGTATTAGCTCATTTTCAGACATGTACTGGAAATTTGAATTTCAAAGACATGCTTGCTGCATTATTTGCTAAATGACTAAGTTCAGGTACAGATGGAAACCAGTTCACAGGTTAGTCATTAAATCACATTTCTAGATTGTAAGCTCTTTGAGGCAGGGTCCTCTCCTCCTGTGTCACTGTCTGTATTTATCTGTCATTTGAAACCCCTATTTAATTTACAGCGCTGCATAATATGTTGGCGCTATATAAATCCTGTAAAATAATCATAATAATAATAATAATTAATGTTTGGCATCAACAGTTTATCTGAGCCATTTAAATGAGTCTGCGACGTCCCATTGCTGTTTTCAAAGGGTGTACATTGGAACAAATATGTTTAGGAACACCTGCTGTTTATTTACTTTAGAAAGCTGGGATTCTGTAAAAAAATGTTTGTAAAAATTGAAAACTATTTTCTCCACAATGCCTATAGCTACAAAGGTGAGGGTTGTTTTAAAGTAATTTTACTGCTTGTTTAGATCATATAAATATTTCAGTCTGCATAGTTGATGAATGATGCGCTTAAAGCATTCATGAGTTCATGTTGTGTATACCAATTCCCACTCCCCACCAACTGCAGATCAGAGCAGAAATGCAGATTTGTCATAACAAGCAATCGTTACAATGTTAGCTTATCCACTAATTTTATGCCCACAGTGGTCTCATTTTCATAATTACAGCTGAATAAATCCTAGAACAGTCTTTGGGTGCTGGAGCATATTCTCTTCAAAATTCAACATATGCTCTGAGAGATGGCCTTTAAAATTCCTTGTAAAGTGTATTTTAGTTGTAAATTTATGTCAAAATAAACATAAAAATAGCCCTTCCTCTGATTGCTGTGTGTTTTTTATTTTGTGCCATGTTACCTGTTAACACTAGAAATAATGGCAAATAGACCATCCATCTTCTTCTTCATAGGGTTTGACCACACAATCACTGAACCCTCAGATCATGTTTACAGCTGTAATATTAATATTAATATTATTATTATTATTATTAATAAACAGGATTTATATAGCGCCAACATATTACACAGCGCTGTACATTAAATAGAGATAATGACAGACAGTGACACAGATGGAGGAGAGGACTCTGCCCAGAAGAGCTTACTGTGTTTGTCCAATTGTGTCAATGAGCAGGTGTATCTAACAAAGTGGTCACTAATTGATCTGAGGATTGGGTAATAGGGATCTTTGTAGTTTTGTTGGAAATAGGCTACATGTTACTTGATTTACACAACAAACTGCAAAATGATTGTGATCAGTGTAATGTAAAACTTCTTTTAGGTAGTTGTGTTGTTTGTTGCATACCACCTGCCTAGTGCTGCTGACCAAACAGCTGTCCGCAGGCCAGAGTCAGCCCTCCAAGGCCCGATTTTGTTCTATAGGCCGCTTTGTATGAAATCAATTATTCATTGCATATTTGTAGCTCTTCCAAATGGACAGCTCTCATTTATTTATGAAGCACTTGTCAGTCCACAACAATATGAAATGTTTGTGGCTAAACAGATGAATGTTTACAGCAAACAAATTTGAATCCACAGTTTTCTACTAATTAAAAGTTCTTTGGAAGAAATGTTCTGATGTCCTGGATACAATTATGTTCTTTGCATAGAGGTGATTCATTACAGGAGCACATATTTCAATAAGGCCAGTGGAGTTTGTTTCAAATACTTTATCACTCCTTATCATCTCCAATAGAATTGTAAAAAGTGAAGATCTTTGCACATAATTTGATCTTTGAAGAAACAATGTTACTTCAAGATAAGAGTGCTATCCAACCAAAGTCTGTTGGGGAAAGCATAATACATAGGGGATATCGATTTTACCGTTAGAATACCCTAGTTTAGTTATGCATTAATTTTTTATCTCATGTTTTACTTGACCCTATTTGGTTTTGTGAATTCTGAACCACAGTCTAAACATATTTAGATTTTTATTCCAAAATAACTTTCAGTATGATGCTTTGCAAACTATGTAGTGATCTCACTTTTTTTCTTCAAAAGTTGAGCAATACAGCTTAGACATCAGTATGACAAAGGGATGTAAAATAACTTTTGCTATGATAACTTGGGATTTATTTAGTGATGACCTCAGTTTTTTTTCTGCAGAAGGTGAGCAACACATCTTTGTCATCAACAATTAAAGTGAAAAAGAATGGGTAGAGCTGTTCGGTTTGTGAAGCCCCCATGTACAGCACTCCTTACACTTAGATGTGTTACAGGTTACCATCACTTTTATAAATGTTTTTGGTAATTTTTTTTTAACTACAGCAGCAAATTAATATTTTTTTAAATAAAATAATTAAATATATACTCTTTGTTTAATAAAGTTTTTTATTTTGGTCGTCAGAGAATGTACAAATTTTGTTTGTCGCTATTAAAAACATAAAAGCAATATAAGGCTGAATATATTCGTTCAATCTACTAAAGGAAAATTTTGTTGAAATGAGCCATAGTTTTATTATGCAGGTGTGTTAGCCAGGATGATAGATACTTTCATTGTGAAGTATGACTTCCAGCATAGCTGAACATTAGCACTCTACCTGACCATCTGTCTGTCAGTTAGACTTCCGATTGCAGATGGCGCTTTACAGGGAGCTGGAATGCAGTTATTTTCCTTAACACAAGCTTTGATCATGTGCTTGACTCTTCTTTTTCTCACACTTTTTTGTGTTAAAATCTGAAAGGATGCATATATTTTCTGAAGTAAAAGAATTGCTAGTTAAACAGTTTGTTTTTTTGTATACTATAGTTTTTCAGGTATATATTTTTCAGTGGATTTTTGATCATAAATTAGTCATGAAACTTGCATTACGAAAAGTGCATCAACATTTACAGTACATATTAACATAACAGTATATAATACTCTGTACTCCATGTATCCATCTGTTTATCTTTATTTATCCACAGTTTTACATTTTCAGAAGTACTATACCATTTTCTCTTGCATGGGGAATAAAAAGTGGAAGGTTAGAAGGCCTGCGCAGGAAGTGAAGTGTACAGGATGCGAGGAGAGGATGCAGGGAGATCTGCTCCTCAGACATTCTACCTCCCATTATCTATACAACAAAGGATAGTGCCTCATCTCTCTCTTTCTCTTAAACATGCAGTGCTTTCTCCTAGTCTCTTAAGCTACGTACACACTTTCAATGGTTCTCGCCCGATAATCAACTCAGGGTCGATATCAGATGAGAATCTGGCGCGTGTACAACGCCCATCAACGACTGTCCTGATGGATCCACGGACGATGAATGATCCTAAGCAAGGGAAGGGGGAGAGCGCGCAGCAGGGTGGCGCTCCATCGTTCTTCCCCTCCCCTCTCCATATGTATGCATGTATGTACAGCACTCGTTCATGCATCGTGCACTCCTTAGTCGTTGGAAAGGATCATGAAAGATTCTTTCCAACGACTATAATTGCACGTGAGTATGCAGCTTTACACACTTTTATTTTACCCTTTTTTTTACATACAGAACCTTGTCTTGTCCTTGTCCTGTAGCTTTTTCACTGTCTGTTCAATGCAGTTTTTCTCAGTTACAAATGGTTCCATTATACAAGAGCTCACCCTTTCTGTTAGGTGTAGTGCCCAGTCAATCCCTCTTAGTTACACAAAGTGCCTGGACTGTGTTTTTTAAACCCATTGCTCCTCCCTGTCATACACAGTGCTTTATCCCGCTCTGTTACACTGGCTTGTCCCTAGTGGTATTAGAATAGAGGTTGCAGAGGTCTGAATTGAGACCGGGCACCTAACTGCCGAGTGTTTCCTGGTACCGTCCTCTTGAGCATTGTATAGCTACTGTTGTACACAGAGCTGGCAGAGGAGATGTTCTACCATTGTCTCTCTTTTCCTAGCTTCCTATTAGATGATGCCATCTGTCAGAGCCAGGCAAAGGAAGACAGTAGAAGAAGATCTCTCCCTCTGGTTCTGTTTACAACAGTTATTGGTCAGTGAAGTTACACTTGTGGTTGAGCGTCTGTGGTTTCGTGTTCACAGAGTTCTAGGGGAACTCTGATGGGAAGTACTCTGATGAAAAAGGATGGGGGTCCAGATTTAAAGAAATGGTTCTAAATGAAAGGGGGTCTCTAATGTGAGAGGGGAGCTGTGATGTAAAGGGGAAATACAGATATTATTAGGAGGCTCCTAATTCAGAACTGTACTTGTTGGTGAGCTTAGCCTGGTGATGCACGGTATACTTGCTGTTAATGACACAGGCTTACTTGTGTGCAGATGCCATGCAATGCTGACAGGCCTAGGATCCTGTCATCGCCGTGTTCTAGGAAGTCACCATCTTCTCTGCTTGTCCATAGCAGACCTTCAGCTCCACAAAGATCCTCTTCAGCTTTTTGTCTCTGGCGGCTGGCATATTTATTTAGGTCAGCTCTAATTTGAAGGGAAGAACTCTTATGTAAATAGACACTCTTGTTCTATATGGGGTTCCTTAAGTGAAGGAGATAGTCCCAATTTAAAAATTACCACTGTGAACCAAATATTTGTATATAGTGGCGATACAGAGCTGTGTTGGAGGGGGAAACTCAGGTCCAAATTTTGCATCGGGGCTCATGGGTCTTTAGCTGCACCCCTGCTCACCCCATTGGGATTTTGCACTGCATCACTCTTGTTACATACAATGTTTTATACCTTTCTATTACATACAGTGCCTCATTCCTCTCTATTACATGGTTTAACATGCTATTTAAACAATGTTTCAAACCTTTGGATTGATGGGTCTAACTAATCCTCAAGGAAGAAACTTGCTCTCAATAGCTGTTAGTAAATAAATGAGATTTTACAATCTTTGGCAAAAATCTGTTTGGTCTAATCAAAATGATCCAGTTATCCAATCATTGGTTTATACCAGCTCATCTCAATTTTATGAATGTATTAGAGTTTATGTGAGTCCACTCAAATTTAGATTTCCCCACAGTTCCAACCAGAATTTATTGTAAAACCAAATTGTAACTTAAGTGGTCATGTGTAAAAAAAATTCTCTTCTCTTCAGTTTCTGAGCTCAGACATTAAAAATCCCTAAAACAGAACTAAACTTGTTGGTGGTTGGTGAATTTCTGCCATAATCAGCAAGTATGCACAGCATTATGGCACATACCTATGTACAGCCACCCTACAATGATGACAAGCCCAGGACATGTCATTGCTGCATCCTCAAAAGGCATCACCTTAACTTCTGGCTCCACAGTAGACTTCTGTAAAGATGGCAGTCCTCTTTGGTCATTGGATGGCTACCGATGTGCATGCTTCATACAATGTAGAGCATAGACGAAAAGCCACCAGGGCCAGGACTTTGTTTTTGACATTGTATATTTCTTTTGTCAATTAGTACTACTTTCTGGTGCCTTTTTTTTCTGAGTTTAAGTCTGCTTATTAGGAAATAACCCCCAAACTAATAGCCTCTTTCCTTGCATTTCTTCACATGTATGTATAGCCCCAATTCTTCTTTAGTTTTAAAAACAGTAGGGAAGAGTTAAAACCTTTTGGAGGTATTAGAATTGGAATGAAAGAGAGAAAAAAGCCTACTGATATACATTAAAGTGCATCTACACCCAATTTTGGTTTTCTTTTGGATAGCTCAGAGAGGGATTAAAATTCCTAGAATTCCTGTAAAGTTTTACAGCAGTTGGAGGAAGAACAATGTTTTGGGTATAGGTATATTTTGAATGTTGAGGAAAGAACTTGATGTATGTGTCATGAGACTTCTTTTTTGTTTTGTTTTTTACTTACACTTTGTAACAAACCCATGACACTGTCTCTTAAGCAATCCATTCAAGTTATATTCCATTGGTTATTTGTTCAAATTATATAGTTGTTGGCAAATGTAGAGTAGATTGTCCAAATTCTAGTATGTGTGACCTTCTTTGCTGTTTGCACAGCTCTAACTTAATCAAAATTTGATATACTCGTATCCAAATGTTATGAATGCATCTGAGTACACACACTGCTTGAATACTATACATTTAGGTTATGTACATATTTTCTGTATGTAAATAGATTGTAAGGATTTAGGATGGCATCTACATACTTCTGCCTTAAATCAGTCAAAGTTACTATCTGGTTTCCCTTAGCAAAACCTCCTTTCTAATGCAAACTGAAAGTTATTGATCAGCATTGGGCTTTGTTCCCCTCTGTCTGCCATGTAATATAATTATCTGGAAAGGCTGAAGGTGAAAGAAATGTCATAAAGGACATATAATCCGAAATGATCATCACCAGCTAGGCTCTTGTCTGAAAGTCAAGCCAACAGTTTCTGTCCAAATAATTTTATCAAGACATTTTGCCAAAAAAAACAAAAACAAAAAAAAAACTCTGCAATAAAGTGCATCTAAATCCGAAGACAAAAATGTAATTTAATATAGCTCACCAATCCTTCTGTGTGGTGGCTGCATAGTGTACTTTTTAGCCCTACTGACCTGCCAGTAACACCCATCCCGTGCAAGAGGAGGTGAAGAAATGTTACCCAAGGCTGCTCCCATGATTTGGAGCTACAAGCACCTTCACATCTCTTGTAACATATGTATGTAGGTAAAAGGACAAAAGATTTCTGACAGGTCTAACTGGAACTTTTCCGTACCCACAGAAAATATACTGATTCCAAACATATGAAAGCACATGCAGTGACCCACCTGACAGCTGGTAAGCTGCAATATATTAACATATTTATAAGGACCTAAATTAGTTTTGGAGATAATTGTATATATGCTGAAGGTATATATACTTTATGTATATTGTCAAATTACTGGAGAAGCTTTAATGGATGGCATGGTTTTTGGACTTTGTATGGATGGTCTAAGAGCATGTCTTGGTTTCAGTGGTGATTAGGTTCCTTTTCTTCTCTCTTTTAAGAACCAAAAGCTTGTGGTTTGTCTTCCTTCAGAATTACATATTGTTAACATATGGCCATGATTACCTTGCTGTAAGTAAACCTGTGTTACTTGTCTACATCCATTAGATCCAGATGAACAGGAAGTACTATACTGTATATATTACCAGTCTTTTGACTGGAAAATGTAGATGTTTGAAGGCTGTTTGGAAATGTTGCATGTTGACTTTGCTAAATGCATGACCATTGTTTATTTCTGCTTGTTGCACTGAGCATAACAGGGGGAATCATTAAAATGTCCACAATAATACAGGACAGGCTTGTGTTATTGCTGGGGGGGAATGCATGTGATGCTGAGTCACACGGATTGAATAAGTCTAGTTGAAGAAAATATAGCCTCAGTGTATACTGTTCTGCAGCTACAAATCGAGTCATTACATAGAAATCTCTGCGTGTTGCCCTGCAGCTTGTTTTTCCAACAAAATGTAGACCCTTTGTTGATGTTTGAGCTTTTTCAATTAGTGCAAAAACTTGTAATCATTACACATTTCTTTTTACTGCCTTTATTGTTTTAACCACTCTAAACTGATATTTAATGTTACTGTAGGCTGATTAAAGGTTATTGTAATTTGCACTTCATTGTTGCACTAATTAAATAAGACAAATGTGTGCTTTTTTAGTTGTCAGGTTTTTCAGATCTAAATTCGAACTACAGGTAGTCCCCGAGTTAAGGACATCTGACATATGGACGACTCCTGTATCTGTATTGCCCAGTAATACCCATTCGGATTGAAACAATCACTGCAAAAGTGACAAACTTCTGATTTGTTTGCTGTAGATGAATTTGGGTCACATTCACAATGAATCGCACCATATTATACTTTTGCTGGCTGATGCCAGTTGCCTGGTCTTAATTCTAACATTCTGATTTTAATAGTTTGGGGCACATTTATAGATTCAGTTGTATAACTAGACAATGGAAACAGGAGCAGTGAGGTTGAGGGACAGATTCACTACAAGGTTACAGCTTGATTTGTAAATTCCTCCGTGCTGCTTTGATTTAGTACTGTGCAAGAATAAACCTAACTCTGACCAGTTCTTAGTTATTCATCTGTTTGAAAAACCTGTCTCTTCTCCATTGGTACATTTGTCTAAAAACTTAGTAAATCTGTTGCAGTTAGATTAACTGTGCAAACAGAAAACCTGTTATACAAGACCTGGAGCTGAAAGTAGACCCTATTCAGTAGCACAGCACTTGTTTATTGTAATTTGAGGCTTGTTGGGCCAAAGGTAGTATATCTACCTAATGGCACATGTCATATTGGGAGTGCCATTTACAATTCCTAATTACAAGTAGGAGGTAATTGATAACATTATGTTAGTTATCCTATAAATAGGATAATGCCTGATTTATATCAAGCCACTAATTTGTTAGATTTATGTTCTTCTAAGTCAGTGTTCTCTACCTTTTTAACATGGGGGAACCCTTAAAATAACTTTCAGGTCTTCTGGAACCCCTGCTATGATTACTATATATACAAATCACAGTACATTAGCGTGGTGGTCAGTTGGAAGAATGCCTGTTACATTATTGGACATTGGGAAGGCTGCCACTTTTACAGATCAAAAAAAACTGTAAAAAAAAAAAAAAGAAATAGATCCTTTGTGTCAGTAAAACTGACCTTAGAGTTGAAAACTTCTCATTGCTCAAAGAAACCCTAGCAACCTCTGGAGGATCCCTAGGTTTCTAGGAGAAATACTGCTCTAAGTTATAAAGCCCAAATCAAAATGTAGGCGATTAGGGCCTGATTTATTCAAGCTGTCCGATACTGGAGATGATAGAATACCATGGGTGAACCTGGGTGATCCAGCAAACATGGAATAAATCCTGTCAAAGATTGAAAATATTTAGCAACTGATTTTTAGCAAATACATTTCAGGTTGGCTGGATCGCCCAGGTTATGACACTTTGACCTGTAACATGGCTTTAATATAAATTGTCTATACTGTTTCACAGCAACAATTGTGATTGAATTTCTTCTCTATTTGACATATGGGGCAAGTTTTATTGCCAAACAGCTGTGCACCAGGGAGAGTGTGAATTAGGGCCAGATTTCCCACAAGGCTACCTAGACTATGGCCTAGAATGTCATGGCCAATAGGGGCAAAATTTGAGGTCTGGACAGTAGATACACTGTGGATTTCCTGATATGAGCCAATATGTCCAAGTGGCTGTAAAAGAAATTTAAAGAGAGCCAGGTGGAATATGTGTGTGAGCATCAAAATCTGGTATGATTGGGTGGTAGGGCAGCAAAAATTGGCTGGCCTAGGGGAGAACAAAAATATTAAATCGATCCCTGGTCAGGATTGATTCTATATAGTAGAAGTTTGTGTATATTGTTGGTGCATTGTGGACTTGATAATGTGTATGTAGTACTCTCCAGATAATCTTTTGTCATATTTAAAACCTATATGCTGTCCTTATTGGAATATTTTTTCTATTTCTGACTTGCTTTTGTGTAGTAAAATGACTGTGTGCCAATTATACTGTAGTTGTACTGTGCCTTTTTCACACGGTATAATTTACTGTGGCTGGCAGTTATAAACTGCATTCACTTCCATAGGCTTAGATGCCAACTGGGATGTACAGCAAGCTTAAACACTTTGCAAAAGAAACTTTGTGAAGTTCATGACCCATTTTCGGGATTAACAAGTTTAATGAAGTGGTGAAGGTGATTGGTCTCAGACATTTTCTGAGGCCATTATGAGAATAGAGTTCACATCGCACTAAATTGCTCCTCATACAGACTGTGACATCTTGGGAATTCTTGCTTGGATTATTTCCTGGGCACTTGGTTTGGTGGATTTTTTTCAAACACCTGGCATATTAAGCTGTGGTTAATGTACCATTTATGAAAGCAGTTGGCTTTTCTTAGTGAAGTTTATATAAAAAATGTCCCTGAAAAATGTTTTTTGCTAGTATATGATAAATTATATAGATGAAACTTTATTGAATATTGCTTTTCCTGTTTTATCTGTCATCTTTTTATTCCATCACGAAAATGAACATTTTTGCCATCCTATTAAATGCACAAATGCAAGATTCTAAAACATATCTATCTACATTAGAAATGTCACTTCTACATTTCTTCTCTACCTTTGTGAACTGACACAGTAAAGCTACCCAAATATATCCAGACAGTTGTCTATACAGACTTCCTATACAATGCATAGATTGCCTTAATTGCCATCTGCAGCCTAAATTGGATTAACTGGTTACTGAATTTTAGATTTGCCAAGTTAGACTTTTGAAAAGAGTTTTAAAGTTCTATGAAGGACAAATGTGTTGCCTTCTATTTAAATAAATGTAAACTCTTTCACTGGGTGACATTTAGCTTACCAATGTGTATTACCTAATATTATGCATTAGTTGCCTTTTTTTAAAATTAAAATACTGTTTTACTTTTTTGTGCATGCCTAAGGTTATGGTGTGTATCCTGACAGTGACAACTGTGGACCTTTTTTCATGTGTGTGTTTAAGCAGCCACTTCAGGCACTTGTCAGCAGTGTTAGAGGAAGATCACAGGTTGACATTTGGGGGACAGGGGCAGAGCATTGTCATCCTATAAGCATTATATAATTTTTTATTGAAGGTTGCAGATTTATTGATATTGGAAATTACATTTAAAATTATAATAAAACATGAAAACTTTTATTGTATTTTGTGCACTGTGGTCACTGTGATAGACCTAAATCATTGAGGTTAATGCAATTGTTTCCACAACTTCACAGATTAAAGAAAGACAACAACTAAATTGTATCACTCAATTGCTAATGCAATTGCACCTTCTGCCAAAAGAAAAAAAAAAGATTTTGGTTATGCTACTATACCTTGCCAATGCCTAAGTTCATCCATTTTTTTCTGTACTTTTTACAAGGACTTCAAGTCACTTGATCCTATGCACTTGCTAGGTTTTATTTGGAGGGTTCCCATTCCCAAGGGAAGATTACCAACAACTAATACATTTGTAAAGAGGTAGTTATCATGTCTATTCCAATAGGAAAATTAATCCCAGGATGACATTTAAGCAATTAGTCTTTCAGGCTGTGTCCACAGAGTCATTTTAAATGTAAAATTGTTTTTTGAATGGAGTTTACCTTTAATTTAAAGCATATGTTTGGTAGAAGATAGGAAAATGGAAATTACTGCTTTGACATCTTCTTACAAGCTGTTTTCCATATCAGAAGCTAAGTGCAGAGGACCTTTTCACTGTCACTGAAAGCGTTTTCTTAACTTGTGCAGCTGTTGCCTGCCCATTAATTGATTTAGAAATTCAGGGCACAATCATCTGTGCTTTAAAACCTCTGTGCTGTTGTATCACAGTGAATATTAGACTTAAATAAAAAAATTGGGCGGAAGAAGCACCAGGGCAAACTTTAGGCAGGTGGTTGACAACTGTGTGTTAACTGCTCTCGGGCACACAGTTTCTACTGCTATGTGCTTGGGAGCAATGAGGTAACCTGAGATACTGCATGAAGCTATTGAAAAGTCATGTCAACTTGAACTGCAAAAGAAAGGGATTTTGCCTATCTCTATTCATCTCAACAGTAACAAGATCTTTGTATCTGTTCAGTACTAGTTGACAGCAGTGTAAGTTGCAGTTCCTACTAACCAATCACAATGAATTTGGTATTGGTAGTTTGCCATCAGCAAAGATCCAGTTGGTTGCTGTGTGTATTGCAATTCTCTCTTGGATCTTGTGTTTTATCTTGTATGTTTTTGTAGTTTATTAAATAAGGCTATGCAAACAGATTGTTAAAACTAACGGTAATAATGATGGTTTTCTCCTTTGTAAAGGACATTAACTTCTTTGTTTGTTTCTGCTCACCTATTGATGTTTACAGTTAAACACAAATTCTAAAGTACGTTGTTTGCAGTAAACATTGCTCTAATTGATTGATCATGTGGGAAAGCGGAACATGCACTGCAAATAAACCAACCATGTGGGTGCAATCAGTATGTTCTAGAAATACATATTATGGGGTGCTGTGATAACTGATTATTTGTGTACTATGTCTAAAAGTTGTTGTTTGACCTTTAGTACTGGAAAAAATAAGAACTATGTTTACATCAAATCTATATAGCCTTAAAGTGGTAAAGTAGTACATTGAATACCTCTAGTTTACACAAAACATGGCCATATGTTTTAATAGTAGAATGGTTCATAGTTCTAAATATAATATAATAAAATAATATATAATATAAATACCTGAAGCAAAACCCTAGTGAAAAATAACAAGACCCAAATAAACAAGATAAAATGCCTAGCTTTTGCTGGGATACTAAGCCTTAAGTTAGAGATTTCCCACAGTATTTTCCCTAAACACAGGTCCTCTTTATACTTTTTCATGGGTGGCTAGTGATTAGGGTAGAAATAACCCTAAAGGAGATTTAGCTGCCATTCTGTAATATATAGATAAAAAATTATGCTGTTTAGCATAATGTTCAAATATATCATCACTAAAACCATAGCCTGATCTGTGATCTGGCACTGCAGTTAATGATACATTCAAAGTAAAATCTACAGTAGGAAAATTGCTAATGCGTAAGCAAAAGCTGTGTTTTTTTTTTCAGGACTCCGTTATTTGTAAGCTTCTATACTGCTTGTATCACTATGTTATATTTGTTTTCAATTATTTTTTTCTTGAATCAGATTAAAAATAGTATGCAATTGTGCTTCACAATAATCTACCACATTCTGTGGAAATGTCAAGGAAACTTGAAATGAAAAAAAGAATGACCTCCAACAAACCTAGGTGTATCTTACTTTTTACTTTCTTCATTGTCCTGGAGCCAACCTGGAAATTGGTAAATCAAGGTGAAGTCAGAAATCCTGATCTGCATAGTTGAAACAGTTTTCTTTTATCAAAAAGTCTGAAAGCCATTTGATTGGCATGACAGTAGGCACAATTTTTATAGCAATGTCTCAGTATTCTTAGCACTGGTTTCTCTTTCTAATTTTCCTAATGCAGAATGTTTGTAGGTAATGTTATACCTTTTATTGGCTAACCAGATTTTAAATTTTGAGCTGGCTTAGATACCTTTTTTAGGCTTTATAAAATTGGATTATATAAAACCCAAGGAGTGATTTTAGTCATCCTGAAAGCTTGCATTTGTGATAACTTAAGTTAGCCAATAAAAGGTAGAAACCTTGAACTACAAACTCTGCATTGTGCTAACATAGTACAAGATTTTACTTCTAATCTTCCTTTAGTAAATGTTTGAATATTAAAATGCATACAACATATTTCATGCATAATAAATGTATGTAGGGTTGATATTTTAGGGGCCATTTGCCCATCCCACAAGACGGATACCTAAATATGTTATCCAAGTCCCTTGACAATGTCACTTCTATGTAAGGGGAATGCTGACCACTGCTGCAATGATGCCATGCTGACCATTCCCTGCCTGTCCCCTGATGAATACATCTTTTTCTGGCCTATTCAGAAATGGAGCCTGCTGTCGACAGATAATAGGAGATGTTCATGCCAGGTAAGCACTAGCATGAACACCCAGAGAAAGGCCCTGACCAGGAAGTAAGTAGAGGAAGTTAGAAGAGTGGGGTGAAGTGCCACATGACCATGGCTTTAGGTGAATAAAAATGATGGGTGTTTATTTTCCAGCAGTTAGCGTATTTTTCGCCGTATAAGACGCTCCGGAATATAAGACGCACCCAATTTTAAAGGAAGAAAATCTAGAAAAAAAAGATTGTGAAAGATTATTCCCCTTCTGATCACTCATGTGCCGTTCATACCGTATTCCCCTTCTGATCACTCATGTGGCCGGGTAACTCCGTTAGGGCAGGGATCAGCAGCGTGCTTCCTGGTTCAGAATCGCGGGGGCGCGTGTGCCGGCTTCTTTCGCTCTGCACTGCAGCCAGGAGGAGACACACACTGCAGCCAGCATCGAGGAGACGCACACAATATCGGGTATCGGGTGAGTATCTTATTTTAATATTTTATAACACGGTATTTGTCGTATAAGACGCACCAACTTTTCCCTCCCAGTTTTGGGGAAGAAAAAGTGCGTCTTATACGGCAAAAAATACGGTAGTTAAAGGTGGGTGAGAGGAAGCTGTGGGGGCCAGAGGATGTCTTTATTCCTGAAGATTAGATGACATTTTGGGGTGTAACTGCCAATGTTATTTAAGTTTTTTTTGTTCCAGGTAGTCTAATATATAAGATTTTTGCTTATCGATTCATTCCGAATTAAAGCCTGTTGTACCTGCTGCTCAGACAATCACTTCCTCTCTCACAGCATTTCATTCATGCAAGATGTGATAAGAACCATGGCCAGAATCACTGCACATGTGTGAGGGGTATGGGCAGGTTTACTGACATAACTGTCAATAAGCTGCCTCCTCAAACCATTGAAAAAGGAAGAATAGTAATACCTTCTTCATGAATCTGCTAGTTTCTGGACATTTCTGGAGCAGTCACCAAATGGGTGGATGGTCCTTCAACTTCAGGGTGAATGTGTAAGCAAGCTTTTCTCAAACTTTTTACCCAAGGAATCCCTAGGATATTTTCAGGTCTTGAGGAATACCTACTAAAACTAAATAATTGGGGGTCAGTGGAAAAATCTCTCATAAATTGGTGGCCAGTGCAAAGAATGCCCATGTTACAGTGGTGGCTAGAATTCCACCTTTATAGATAACTAAAACATCATTAGAGTAGTTAAGCTGGCTCCACCAAGTGGTGTTGGATCCAAAATTATGCCAGGCATCATTGAAGGGGAGGTCAATCACCTACAGTTTAAGGAACCCTTGGACACCTCTGAATGAACCCTGGTTGCGACTGGCCAGTGTAAACTACTAAATATGTCTTTAACGTTCACCAGTGTCCCATATTCCTCATAAACAGAAAAAGTCTCACCAAAGTGGCTTAGAAGTTGGGTTTGGGCAGTTAAAAACATAACCTTGAAGTTTATTTGTGAACATAAATTTCTCCACAATACCTAAAGCTACAAAGGGGGTACTTTTCCTGCTTGTTCAGAATATATAAATACTATAATAGGCATGGTCTGAGTCTGATCAGGTGTACGTTAAAATTACCAGAGTGAAAGATTTGTGTCCATTTCAATTAAACTACTGACTGGGTGGAGTTTTGTATTATTTTATGGAAGCCAATAGGGAAGAATTTGTTGTTTCAGTGTAACAAAAGGGCGTAGTTGAGGGTGGGCGCTAATTTGGAATAAATAATTTACATAGTTGCAACACTCATTAAATTCTGCTCAACTATGCATTCAGATAGAAATAAAGCACATGATTTGATAAAGTCAGTCTTCACACAATTTTTCAATTGAAGATTCCCAACCCATCTGTCTGCTCACCTATGTTTTATGATAGATAATCGGTAAGTTGCCACAAGTTCACCTGTTACTTTTCATAAGTGACCCAGACTACAACCATAAAACAGCTGGAAGAAGAATCTTGTGGTGATTTTTATAATTTGTAAGATTGGATAGAGAGGTAAACCTCTTTAGGCAGAAAAAAAACACAATGAGTCTTAGGTTTCAAATAAAAAAAGTAAATAAAATAAGCGTTGGCTAAAGAGCCTGTCAAAAACAAGGCATTCATGTATATAAATGTGCTGTTCCTAAAACCTGGACTGTCACTACACAGGGCCCCTGCTGACAGCTGACATGAACAAAGTTTCGCATAACACTTTGTTCTTATTATCTGTTCCACCCTGACAGCTCTTGCCTGCAATTGTGATTTGCACTAACATTACATCTGATATCCGAGATGACAAAATCCTGCTGCTACAAAGCCTTTCCCTTCCTCAGAGGACCATTTCCTTATTTGAATGCACAGTGGATGCCAAAATTGTTCCCTTCATGAGATACATCTAAAGAAAGTGGAAAAAAACTAATAAGGGGGCATACAGTTTCATACTTTGCCTCTTGGTCTCTGCCAAGTGCCAGTGGACCAATAATTTCCAATATATTTTATTTTTGTAATATTTTATTAATAAATATAAAAAGCTGACATCTATTTATTTTCCCCTTCCCCCGTGTAAAGTTGCTGGCTAAAAACATGAAGATACCTACCACATACCCACATTTCTAATAATAACTGTGCATTGTGGAGGGCAAACAGGATGGAGTCTTTGGTATTGTTAAAATCTTATTGCTAATTTTTTTAGCCAGTTTTCTGCAATGTCTGCTTTGATGTAAATAATAAATTCACATAATTTTACCACTGGAAAACTGTGGAAGAATGCAAACATGGTAGGATGTGGGATGGTGATAAATATTTAAAAGGGATACAACACTTTGTTCACTTACCCCTTTAAACCTAGTTTTATCATCTTAGCCAGTGAAATAAATTGAACTTACATTTTCATTTTTTTCATTCATAATAATTTGATTAAAAGAAAAAAACACTGATTTGATTTGAAAAAAGTATTTTTTAATTGCATTGGATAAACAGCAGTCATCTTCTTCAGTCCTTCTTCAACCTTAAGCAACTTTGCTTTACACTTTGTGACCTAAAGTCAGAGAGAGATAATATTGTAAGCATTGCTGTGTTTTATACTCTTGGAATTTCACATTTGACGCTCAATAAAGTCTGCTGGAGCCCTGGCTGAAAAGCTGTCTGAGTGAAGAGGGACACACAGACATAGATTTAAAAATCAATGAACCATGGGTCTTGAATCCATACAAACCAGTTCTCATTAATCTTGTCTCATGGAGCGCTGTATTCCACTTCATTGTTAGTGGTGGGGGTTGATGTTTTGATTGCAGATGGTTTAGATATGCCAGCATTACTGAAAAGAACCCTTTGATGCTGTAGTCATTATTTTCCTAGAAGCTATGTGTAATTTCCTACTGCTCACTCACTTCATTAAAAAAGTCGAAACGGCAAGATGCTTGAAAAGTGAAAGGAACAGAAAAGGCTAAAAACAAAAGTAAGGCATTGCCAAGTATAGTAGGTCATAGCAACAATTGGTATAAAAAATATGAGAGTAGAATATGCATTGTCAATGTGTATTTTAGGTGCATGTTGCAGGACTTGTCACCCCAATCCCAGAATTACTACCTAGTGAGTCAGTGGCTTTACTGGCTTAGTGCTTTTTTGAGTGGATGACTCACAAAGTTCACCATAATTGTCATCTTTGTAGCTTGCAGGAAGCTTTAATTTCATGATGGATTCTACTTAATATTTTTTTAGTTTTAATAGAGCAGAAAAGGTTTAGAACCTCTGCCAGGTTTAATTGCTGTCAGTGACCCCATTAATATTCAACATAAATATATTATATTGTAGTTTACTAGTCTTCAGATGTGTCAGAATTAGTTTTTTTTCTTCTGTCAGGCTAGCATTTTTTTTTTGTAAGTACAGAACAATATCTGTTGAATGTTTGCATCACCGATTGCACTGTATTGATATCCCAAGCAATTGTATCAGCAATAAAGCCTCAACAGAAGTTGTACCCTTTCTGCCAAAACATGAAAAATATGTTTTTAAATATATTTTTTATTGAGGTTTTTACAGTGATAGACATGTATACAAACAACATCAAACTGTAGTAGGCAAACATATAACTTCAAAATACAACTAACCAAAAATTAAATTGTGTACATTTGGGCATATAGGTAAAATATTGTTAACGCTGGTAAAGAATTGGACATCAGGAATTAGTCCACATGTATGGGAGGGTAATATTCCATTACTCTAAATACCTAAATCTAAATACCAGGTAGTATGACATAAACAGTTGTATAACTTTATTTTTGTGGGGGTATTAAGTGTGTTATTAAATATTAAAGCTTTCCCAAGTTTCAAAAAATATAGATTGATGTTGATACATTATTAGATTAAATGGTGGTCTTTGTAACTTGCCTGGATTTTAGCTTTAGTCTGGGTCTGCACAGACTGTTTCCCCAGTGTTTAACCTCAGGCTTTAAAAGCCCGCGTTTGAAAATCAGGCATTTTAAAGCTCGAAAACGTCTTTTTTTCTTTACCGTGTTTTAACCATGATTATGGAATTATATTGGAATGAAGTCTAGGGCAAGATATTTTAATTAGGGTGCTTATGTCTGATGTTTTTTGGCATTATGAAAAAGGTATTTAGGAACTATACAAATGTGCCCGTTTCTAAGATCTGTTCTGCATTTATTTCTTTTATTCCATTTGCAAGTCCTATAAGGAACCATTTAAAAAAGCTAGCCAAGCTAGCACCTAGCATGTTATAACCTCCATATAAAGAGAAATAACCATTACCTGTTCTTATAAATACCAAGTCAATAGAAAAGTTTATGGAACATAATTTAGTTCACTAATCATTTTTATTCTACAGTTTGAGATTTAAGACATAATAATCTGTGTACAGTAGAATCTGTCTACACTACAGAAGGAATTTCAAATGTGCTGTTCACAGGTTTTCTATGTAATACCATATAATACACAAAATGCAAAAGATTTATCTTAATCTGTGCCATTAGCAAGGCTTGTCATTAAAACGACTTGGCCGAAGATTTTAAAATGTGCAGATGTTAATTTACAAAACAAAGTTATATATAATAATGATGATGTTAGTAGCGGCAAACTATATATTATATGATATTCTTGTTACTCTGAAAAAGTGTGTTAAAGTGAAACTGTTAAAAAAAATAAACTCAACATTTTACGTTGTGGTATAATCCTTGCTTGCCCACTGCCACTCCTTTGTAGAGAAAGGCTAATTAGCCAGCATAATGCTTATTGAAAAGAAGTTGGGTGAGATTAGTGCAGTTGTTGGGTATTAGTTATTTCCTATGTTGCGAAATTAAACACTTTCTACAAACTGTGAGTACTTTAGGACACAGCAAAGATTAGAATTTCTGTAGAAGACAGAGGTCATAGCAGACACTAAAAAGACTGTTCTGTTTTTAAGCCATATTTTGGAGTTAGTTTTGGTTGGGAATGGTTCAATGTCCAGTTCCATTTTTATTTACCAAATGTAAAAAGAATAGCAAGCGTGGGCTTGGGCAATTGCCTTATCTAATCCCTCTTCTTTAGGACTTGTTTCAGGTGTAGATATGACTTCTCTGGTCTCTAGTCTAACCTGGACTCTAAACCATACATCTGGCACTATCTTCATTTAGCCAAAATTAGTGCTGGCAGCTCAGTGACCTCTTTTTTTGTAATCAGAACGTAGAGAGCCGCCCTTTACCTAAATACACTTATCTAAATACCTACCAAAATCCTGATCTAGCCATCCACCAGCAAATCTTCATTGAAGGACCTTGCAATAAGAGACACTAAGCCTGATTTATAAAAGCTCTCCAAGGCTGGAGAGGAAACACTTTCCACAGTGACGCAGCGTGATCCAGCAAACTAAGAATGTATTTCTTAAAAGTAATTTGCTATTTGTTAGCATGTTTTCAATCCTGGACCAGATCCATTGCAGGCGTTTGCTGGATCACCCAGCTTCACTGTGGAAAGTGTATCCTCCCCAGCGTTGGATAGCTTTAATAAATTAGGGTCATTGTCCTGGTGGTCACTGTCAGTAAGACAGAAAGTGAGGGAAAATCCAAAGTATTTGAGCTGTATTCAGAGCAGTAGGTGAGAGAAGATCACATTATCAAGAGATAATGTTCATTTTTTTTATTGGGTCTTAACCAAAGGAATTAATGAGAGATCTTGCAAGCAGATTGCAGACAGCATTAAAAAACCTGATACAGGTTTTAAAAATTCCTTGCTCTGTCCAAAACTCCCAAAAAATTTTGGGCTGGACACACGCTTTAGGTTTCTAAGGTAGCTGTAAACTAGTTCTATTTACCCTTGATTGTGAAATGTCTTGCTTTTATAGGACCAGCATATGAGCCCAGGAAATTGGAAACTGGAATGATAGATGTAGACGACCCGACTGAACGGATTAAGCGTAAGATAATTTTTTGTGTATTTAACTTTTTTGAAAAATTTGTGGTAAAACTTTAAGAACCTATTCTGAAAAAAGTGGTTAGCAAAGGAAAACTTTATATCTCTGCAACAGACATTTCTTTAAAGCAGATCTAAACTAATATTTTTACATAAAAGGGAAGACAACCTCTTTATATGAGGTAAAAATTATCTTCTTTTTTGGGGAGGGGGTTTAAAGCCCTTTTTTTTAAGAAAAAAAAAATGCAAAGACTCATTACTGTGGCAATCAAGACAGAATTGGAGTGCAGAGCCTGCCACAATACATACATCATAGATCCTAGGAGGCTTCTGACTGCTCTTTCTGCGCTTTCTCTTTAATGGGATAAAAAATGTGCAGTGAGATCGGCACTTTTTTCCCCCCACCATCTATGTCAGCCTACCTTGTGCCTGCGCAGTACGAGAACGGGTGACGTATGAAGAAGGGTAAAGTAGATGGCAGCGCCCCGGCTCTTCCGCCGTGCTAGGACAAAAAAGAATACTGAGACAACGCAGGACCCAATCCAGGAAACCCCCGGAAGGGATCAACGGATATTCGAAGGTAAAGGTAAGTGAGTTTTTTTCCCCCAGTTTACTTCTTACGCTTTATTATGTTAGGAAGCATCACTCTTTAACAACCAGGAATTACTTTCAAGTATTAATGCTAATCTGAGTTGATAAATGGTGATATTTACATATGATTTGTCCATTCATGATGCAATGTGTTTAGATTTTTGATTAGATCATCCTGTGCTCTTCTTTCCTGAAAGCATGTTCCCTGAGGAAAACAGAACCCTAATTGGCTAACCCATAATTCTACCCCACTGAGTGCTGTTGTATAGGGATACAGGATTCTTTTAGGAATAAATATGTTTTGTTGAGATTTTTTTTTATTCTATATTTTGCCTTTCCAGATGTCTTCGGGCTGGTCATATGAAGAAAGCACAGGGTTGCCTTCCTGATCAAATCTTTTCCATCATGTTAGTGTTGTTCCTTCCGTTATTGCATGAGTGTAGCTTGGGGGTGGATTGGGTCATGACGCACTGCATTTACAGGATATTCTTAGTCTTGAAGATCAAATGATGTTTGGCATACTCAATACTAAAAACATTTAGGGACAGAAAGGAACTACCACAGGGGAAAATGTCCGAGTGGAGGAGCTGCTTTTTTTTTTTTTTTAATTTCCTTGGAGAATTTTTTTTTCCACAGTTGGGCTTTTAAAAGTGTTTAGAT
Source organism: Pyxicephalus adspersus (assembly GCF_032062135.1). NCBI lineage: Eukaryota > Metazoa > Chordata > Amphibia > Anura > Pyxicephalidae > Pyxicephalus > Pyxicephalus adspersus. The sequence goes on along the minus strand of NC_092858.1, from coordinate 71,311,363 downwards.
GTGTTTTTTTTACATAGGCTGATGTACAATTGCTAAACTAGTATGACACGTTCAAATACTATGTGAAAAAAATATTTAATTAAAAAAAGTAAAGAGACAAGTGACAACTGTAATATCAGATGAATAAATATGTGTGTTGTTAGTATAGCACAGTCTGTATAACTAGAAAAATTCCCCCCCTACAAAAATTCCTATAGCCAAACTCAAGACAGATATATTAAAATGGTATTTAATGAATTTATGTATTCTGTATAACACCTTCCTTGAATCCTTTGAATGACAGCACTGAGAACAGCTGGGCCAGGCAGAGCCCAGGCAGAGTCAGGCAGACAAATTTTTATTGTATTGCATAATGCTGTAGCTGTAATACAGGGAGCCTAAAGAATGGACGGCTTCATCAATGTGCTGCTGTTTGGTTACAATTTAGTTTAAACACAGTATTCAGAACCTAACATTTCCTAGAATCTGTGCTAAATACAGGAGAGTGCTGCTGGTTTAGGAGGTAAGATATAATGAGACGTGGAAGGTCAGTGCACAGATAGGGAGGATTTTTTTTCAGTATACCTAAATGCTTCTGTGTAGCACAGGAAAGGTATACATGCAGCTTGGTGGCCAGCTAAAAAATAAAGGTGGGCTTATGAACTATTGGTAGCCAGTGAAAAGAAAGGTGGGCTTATGAACCAGGGTAAAGGCAAAAATATTTATAGAGTACAGATACATACAAGGAGGCAGACGCAAAGTATTGGCACAGACAGGTAACCAATGCAAAGATGGGGAGGCTTACTATAGACACAGTGAGACACAGTGAGATTTATGGAAGGCATCTTACAGGCACAGATAGGTAGGTGTATTTCTGGCAGTGTATTGGCACTGATAGGAAGGCTTATACAAGGCAGAGAACAGGCACAGAGAGCGGGGCCTAATAATGGCATACACGCATATATTGAGGCGTATGATTGTCTGTATATGGGCACAGGCTGGTAAACTATGAAGTAAAATGTGGTGCTGTGGTGCTACAGTAGAAAAGGTGGTAAATATCAGTAAGAATAAATTAATATAGATAGTATAGATGGTTTAAAAACCATACCTAAATGCAGCTATAAATATTGGAACTCTATTCTTTACATACTTTGTACACCTGTGTAAAGTATGTGATATAGGAGAGGAGTAAAACATTTTCTTTTATTTTCCATGGAATAGTATTTGAACTACTCCTTGTTTACTGGATTGACCAAATAAAACAACTAAAATCTTACTAATCAATGTTAGTATATACCCCTATGAAAATATGATTTCATTTTGGATGATCAGATTTTTTATTATGAATATATTTTCTTCTATTTCTTTGAAATTAACAAGACAAATATGGTATAAAATTGCATGGATATCAGTGCAAATTATTCCTCCCACACAGTGGTGTAGTTTTTATGTTTGGAATTCAGTACCTGTTATCACATATGAGCTGTTGAATAATAATAGTTTGTCTTATCTTCACAGCACATGAAATCCATCCATTTTCTCATTATTCATAAGCTTGTTTGGAAATCATTGCTGTCCCACTTCTGGTTGTCTTTAAGTGAAAATGTTCATGGTAATTGTGATCTATTGCAATTGCTGAAGCTGTCCATCTGAGTGATCTTACTGCACATTTATCTGGCCATATATATATGATTATTTATATACATCCCCTGTATGTATGAAGTAGCATGTGGCGTTTTGGCACTCGCATACATAAGGCTATTCATAGATTAAGAGTCTGTTATCTACAGATATAGGGGGATCAAATCACTAAAGCATATCCCATGATGTATTTTAATTCACGTCTAACTTTTTTGCTTTTACAAAAAAAAAAAGAATGTTTTTTTTTTCAGATACCAGCTTTCATGCATAAACATCTTGCATTTGTAGGCAACTATTCCTATATAGTATATGTAAAATTACCATTTAAAAAAAAAAATATCATGAAATAACATTAACAAACATAATCATAAGACCTTAGACAGCTTAGTGAATTTATCCTGCCAGTACATATTTACATTTTTTAAGTAAACTTCAGGCAGATATTACAAAGCACAATAATCTCTTGCAGTCTCCTGGGGAGGGAAGCACAGAAATAGGGGCCAATCGAGTGTGCTGCATGTAAAAGTACCAGTGGAAAAATGTGATGAGCAATGATCTATCTCAATAAAGTTACAAAATAATCTCCAAAACTCTTAGTTTAATATAAAGCTACAGCTGTGAATTTTTAAGTAACAAATATACTGCCTGGCCAAAAATAGACCCCCAGCCTGTGAGGGCAGTCTTTTTATTTGGGGTTGCTTCAGAGGGTCGGGTCTAGTTTCAGAAATGTTATTTGTCCAAAAAATGAGGTTAGCGGATTACCTAAATTTACTGAATGACCAAGTTTTTGCTGGGATAGGATTCTCTTCCCTGGTGGCATGGACATTGTCCAAGATGATAATGCAAGGAATAATATGGCTCAAATTGTGAAAGAGTTGTTCAGGGACCATGAGACATCAATTTCACACATGGATTGGCCACCACAGAGTCCACATCTTATGCCCACTGAGAATCTTTGGGATGTGCTGGTGAGGACACAGCAGTCCAAATCTTACATCATCAATACAAGATCTTGGCCAAAATAGAATGAAGCTTGTAATTATACCATTCTGAATCTGTGCTGTATTCAAAGCTTTAGGTTGAACAAAATAGTAGAGTATTTTTTACTAATACAGATTTAATGGCTGCAGGAGTGGGTGAAACAAAACACTCACTATTTTTTAAGGCACCATTCCATTAAGCACCAGAGAGGGGTTGGCTGGTATACAAGTTGCAGAATTTCTGACTCCAGCAAGGGGACACATCTTGCCAGTTTTGTAGCAACACCTTAGAAACATGTTTTTTTTCCTAGTGATTCTGTCACTAGTGGCAGAAGAACAAAATATAAACTTGGTATAGCGCCTTATAGGTTTCTAGAGACACGGAGGTAACTTGCTAGTGACTGGATTGCTAGTGTCATATAGGACATATGCTTTAAATTTCTGATGTTTTATTTTGGGGGTTCTAAAAATTTGCAGTCCTTTTTTTTCCTGTATGCTACCAAATTACAGCTGGATTGGCTACTCTAAGTAAAGGCTTTTTCAGTATTTTATACATGTTTTATACAACAGTAACAACAAAGATAGAAAAATTGAGGCAGCAGTCACATTCTTGAAAGTGTTTGCTTTGAATCCAGATGCTTGGATATTAGAGATCAGCACTAAAATCCCAGGAGATACCTGGCGCAACCAAAAATGTATTTCTCGCTAGAACAATAAATTCCTTCTATGCATCAGCCACTATCATTTCTTTGGCTGGTAAGGTTTTAGAAATATATTCCAAAAATGAAACAGAGATTGTTAAAGTGTTCAGTTTTGACTGACTCAGTACATTTATATTTAAATCTAAACTCCTGGTAAAAAAAAGCCTAATACACATTTAATAGATATAATGGTATTTGCTCTCCTTAAAGATTTGTATTTCTCTCCACCCAATTCCAAGACTTGCTTATCTCTGCACACCACACAAACTGCAGAGCAGGAAACCTGTTTGTGTTGTGCATTAATTAGGTAACAGGTCATGTTGCTCCCCTAACCTATGACTGGACACAGCAGACTGATGAGCTCCTGCCCCGGTCCTTCTGCTTTGTACTCCTGACATCCTCATCCATGTTCTCCACAACATCAGAATGGCTTTTTTGTGCTTCTTCTTCCTCAACCCATCTTAAGCTGCGTACACACGTGCAATAATTATCGTTGGAAACAAATGACTAACAACCGTTCGTCCGATAATCGTGAACAAAAAAAGCTCAAGGATTGTCGCTGGAAACGAACGACCGTCCCGACGGATCTGATTGGGCGACGATTGTTCGCAATCTATTGTGTGTACGGTCGTTCAGTGATCGTGGATGGTTCTGCAGTACACTTTCTCCTTTACATGTCACTTCCTGCATTGTTCAAACAATCGTATCTAGCGTGTGTACACTATTGGTGGATTATATTTAAACTATCGTATCGTTACAGCATGTACAGAATTGTGCACAATACGATCGTTCAAAATAGACATGCATAATCCTTAGTCCTTCGTTTCCTAACAACAAATATTGCACTTGTGTACCTAGCTTTAGCCCTGCCTTAGTTGAGGCTGAAAGATGGTGATGCCAAGTTTATTTTACCATATTTCCCCATGTATAGGACGCTCCCATGTATAAGATTTTGGGACCTGAAATGTGAAAAAAAAAAATTATTCCATAAAGTTATTGAACTTACCGTAATGAATTTTATTCATCATCCATTGATCTATTCAACTCCTCATCACTGTCAAAACTCTCATATATAAGGTAGTTCTCTGGCTTGTCCTTATCTCTGTCTGATGAGGAATCACTGTCTTCATATACTGCCTCATCCTTGTTCCATCTATGGCGTTTGAAATGCCACACTTCTTAAATGACTTGACAACGATCTCAATCTTCACACTATACCAGGATCCTTTCAACCAGGTACAAACTTCTCCTATAGTTGGTTTCTTCACTCTTCCTGCTGGTGTCAAATTGTCCCCAGAAGCCTTCATCCATTGGGTCCATTTGTTCCTCATAGCAGCTTTGAAGGGTTTATTAATGCTGACATCAAGTGGTTGGAGCTGGGATGTCAAGCCTCCAGGTATAACTGCAAGTTTTGTTTTCTTCTCTGCAGCAATCTTCCTTGTGTTTTCTGTTATGTGTACCCTGAACTGATCAAGCACCAAAAGGACAGGTTTGCATAAGAGTCCACCTGGTCTTCTGCTCCAAACTTTCTAAAACCAGATCTTCATCCCATCCTGATCCATCCAACCTTTGTCATGAACTTTGCTCTTCAACCCATATCCTTAATTCCCTCTCCAAATCAGGCATTTTGCTGACTTGCTTCTCATGGCCTTCTTCTTCTGTGGCATCTTGAGTAAGGTCTCTTATTCCCTTAGCCAGTCTCAAATTGTTTTCTCAGTTGGAAGAGGACCAAATTTACGTTTAGCAGCACGATTTCTATTCACTTTTGCAAACTGGATCACTTTAAACTTGAATTCAGCACTGTATAAAAACCTTTTCTGAGCCATGGCCTTATTACCTTCATAATGTAAGTGGGCTGCGTAGGCATCTGTAGCTGTAAAACCCCAATAAAAAAAAATATCGCAAAAACAACAAGCGCGATAAAGCGTGAATTGCAAGTTTAGAAAAATCCACCATTGTATAAGACGCACCTTGTTTTTAGACCCCAAATTTTTCGACAAAAAGTATGTCTTATACATGGGTAATCACAGTAGGTACTTATACTTGCATAAAATACATTTAAGAATGTATTGTTTAATACAGAGCTGAATTCATGTGGCTTTTACATCTTGCTGGAGTTCAAAAAACACCATGCCATTTATTTTACAACCTGAACTCAGGTTTTGGTACATTAGGCCTTGATGCTCAATAATTGTAAATCAAACTCAAAGCTATTGATTGTTTTGGTTTGCTACTTCTGAGCATCCTGTTTTCTTCTGTTGAGAGGGCAGGGGGGAGGACTACAATAGTCCTCGTAAAACATCAGTCATTTAGTAATCTGGTACAACCTTTTCTCTGCCACCCAGACCAGCTTTGTTTGTAACCCCTGCTTTCTTTTATTCATTTCTTCCATGTCTTATCAATTTGTTCATCACCTCCCCCTCGTCTGTGTGCCTTCCAATCAGACTACATTCCTGACTGTATTTCTGATCTATATGAAGATGCCATTCCTGTAATAGTGTTTAATAAAAAAGACAGTATTTTCTCACTTTCTGCATCTATAAACTTAACTAAAATGCTGCACAAAGTAGTCATTTGCCAGCTCCATAATTCATGGTTTTCCTGAAAAATGTATCTTTCTCTACACCATGATTGTAGGAAAATGGTGCACAGATCAAAAGAAGCAGCTATTCAAATGGAGCATTGTAATTCCATTATTTCGTCTGCTTTACTCATACTTACGAAAACATTTTTTCTCTTTTCTTTTGTAAGACAGTTCAGTAGTGAAAACATCAGAAAAAAAACTGTATTGGAAAAAAACAATGAAAATTGTTTCCTATGATGAGAAGGAGGAAAGCTGGACAGATTAGGAGGAAGAGCCTAATTACCTCAATATCCCAATAATCATGTAGATGGAGCAAGGTACTTACCCGATGCTGGGGAAGTGTTTTTTATGTATATTCACCATGACAGGTTAAGACTTTTTTTTGTATAGTCGGTTGCATTTTGACCTTGTAGAAACACTAGCCACTTGACTTTGCACATTTAGACATTAGGTCTGCCTAAACACCCATTTGAAGTCACATAAATAGATGCAATTAGAAAGACTTATGACAATGGACAGCCTCCATTGTCATAATCCTCCTTTCTTTTATAGAAGTTGTGTATGATATCTAATTATGATTATGTAGTCTAATCAGCTCCAAAATAGTCTCAGTGCTCTCAGTAATCAGCACTGCTTTGACCCCTCCCCAGTCATACACAAATCTGTGCAAGGTCTCTGGTGCTGAGGAGCATGGTGGTCACCCAACTATGCCAGCACAAAGTACTGGAGTGTGATTCCAGTTAGCAGTATTTTCAATGAGCCTGATCTATTAAAGCTCTCCAAGGCTGGAGAGGATACACTTTCATCAGTGAATCTGGGTAATCCAGCAAACCTGGAATGGATTTCCTAAAAGTCATTTGCTATTTGCTAGCAAATGTTTTCATTTCTGGACCAGATGCATTCCAGGTTTGCTGGATCACCCAGCTTCACTGATAAACGTGCATCCTTTCCAGCCTTGGAGAGCTTTAATAAATCAGGCCCAGTGATGGAAGATGTTATGTTTAGGCATTTCCATCACAAATCAAAATAAGTGGGAGTTCAGGACAATAAAAAATGTAAAAGATGAAATACTCCGGTATTATACTCCAGTGCTAACTCCAGCCAGATGAGTAAAAAATATAATACTACATAGTACAAGTTACTGTATTTTGCACAATGCTTGTTAACTTAGAAACATTCCTAGAAATATAGATCGACGTCAGTAAACATGCAGCGCAAACTGAAATTTCTGATTATAGTTTATTATTGTTTCATCTTTTGGAAGCAGTAATTAGAACTCAGAACATATTTGTTTTTAGAAACAATTTGTGTCTGTTAATAACAACTGTATTGCCCGCTTAAATAACCTTTGTAAGCAATCAGTGGCTTCTCATATTTACTTGACAGAAAAATTTCATAGCATTTCACAGAACCTCTGCTGTTTGTCTGTATTCAACCACTTTATGAATAATAAAAGAGGCAGCAGACGTTGCACATGTCTCATGCACTAAATTGTCAGACAGATTTGGCAGCATCACTTCTCCCTAATTGACCACAGTTTTGAAATTTCACTGGCCATTTTTTTGTCCAAATAGATTTTCAGAAACTGGCAACATTATAACAGATGGCTTGAGATGCGTCCTTTTCAAACTGCTTTATGCATTTTAAATTGTTTAAAATCATTCTAAAATACCCTATCTGTCGGGGGCTTCCATTTCTGGAGGGTTTTTCAGACATTTTTGTTTTATACTTCTGGTTTATTTAAAAATATGCCTCAAAGCCATATAGTCATGTTTTCTTTCACCTAATTTGTCCTTTTCAGCAATTGCAAATGTAACTTATTATTTTGATTTAGTACTGGTAAGCTTGTAATTTCTGTAAATGGCGAACTCCATATCCTCTTGTTTTTGTATTTAGTTGTGCATAATGGTTTTGTTTAAATGGCACTTTTGTAAAGGTTGTGTACACTGGTGGTATAAAAGAAAAAAAGTATACATAAAATGGCCATTTTAGGTTGAGGCATTATGGAATAAAGCACACATCTTAATGTAGAGCACATGAACCAGAAATCCTGTTTTAAATGTGAAACATAGTGCTGGCACTGTGACCTTCAAGCAGATTTACCATATTTCCTGAATGTTCATGGTTTGGATATTAAGAGGCTTTTTAACTGTTCACAATTTAAACTTTGTACTTCGGGGAAGTGTGGGGAACAGCTTTTTTCATATAGTGCATACAGGTCTTCTTTTCCCTTTGCAATACAATTTCAATGATAGATACATCTCTAATTGCCCACAATATATATATATATATATATATATATATATATATATATGCATAACATGCTTTATTTAGCTTCCTATTCTTTCTTTGCATGCCTAGAGGACTGATATTTTGGCCATGCAAGCAAGAGCAACAAATTTGTCTTTTTATGGTTGAGACCATTTCTTTTGGGAAAAATGCAGCACGTGTGGGGGCACATTTATTATAACAGTTAGGATTATCAAAAGTTTGGTGACATTTACAGAATTTTTTTCAATCAATACTCTTTTCAACTGTCTATCTCTCTAAAATTATAAACACTTTGTTCCATTGAATGTAGTTTCATTGAACAACACTTTTAAACATATCACCACATAGTACTGAAAAATGGTGACTAAATTTGGATATTTTTGTTCTCCACTTTAAATTTCAAACATTTTTATTTGTTTTAAAAGGGTTTTTTTTACAACATATTTGGGGGGGGGGGGATTGAGATAGTTACATAACAACAATAAATTCCAACATTCATTCATGTTTTCCACTTTAAAAGCAGAGAATGTAATAAGCTACAATAGAGATCTGTGGTATTTGTTTCAAACACTTTTTACCTCTTTTAATAGGTGGTTCAAATATTTATTGCCACTTAACTGTGATAATAAGTTAATCTGTTTAAGATAATGGAGTTTCTTTCACCACAGACTTCCACTGTACTTCTGTTTTCCACTTGTAGAGGCTTGATCACCAGGAAGCAAAACCTGTTCTCACTTTAATAATTCCAGCTTTATTAAGGTTGTGGAAATGGGTTCTGATGTGGAGAGCAAAGAATTGAAGAATGCATTTTGTTCTCTATTTTTTTATAAGTAAACGCCATAGTGTTTTGGTGCCACAGTGATTGCGATAAAACGTTTAATAAAGTGTGTGCACATGCATAAATACTTAATGAGCTGAGTACAATGACTGCTGATTTGTTAAAATATGAACTCATTTGAATAAAACACTGGGTACATTACCATGCCATCATCACTTTGTAAGTAACATAGTAACTAGGACTGCTGTGACCGGTGTTGGTATATGTATTGCAGGTTAGTAAAGCCCTATCAGTGCAAAGTAAATTAGTGGTTGCCACACATTTTAGTACACTGTACCAAATAGTTTTTTGTGAAAACCAGTTCTGCACCGTTTTACTTTTTTTTTCTTTACATAGGCCGGGAGAGCTTCTGCACAACACTGTTCCATATGAAATGTGATCTTTTTCATAAAATGTCATCTTGCTTTTATAAATAATAAAACATAACAATAACTTTTCCCATAAAATATATTCATTTTTATAAAGTATTCAAGCATTGCATGACATACATCATCACACAAGACTTTCTGTGCTTTGAAATAGCTGCAGAATTGGCTTCCTTCCAACAGTCAGTAAATTGAGTCTCTTCTATAAAAACTATAAATGCTAACAGTAAAAGTTGGAGATATTACTTGTGCAGGACCATTTTTTGACCTTTTCATTCTCATTGTGTATTTTTTGAACCTCATTTCAATGTACCATGTCTTCAGATATAATTCTGAGCTTCTGTGCTGTTGATCTTTATAAAAAGAGAGAAAATATACAATACACAATTGCATTTGACACTTAAAGTCCAGTTTATAAAACCACAGTAATGCAGCTATACATATTTACCATTGCATTACAGTTACTGCTATTTGTAAAATAGTGGTAACACAGCAGCGATGAGCTTCATTAATGGTGCTTCCTTTCATACAGCATTACCACTTTACATAGACATAGGTATAAAAAGGGTTTTCATATGTATGAGGGTTTTAGAGTAGGGCAGACTGGGCAATTGCCCAGGACCCACATGGTCACCTGTTCTTTTTTTTGAAAGGATGTTAGGGTGCATTCTGAGCATTCCAACTTCCTGCACCACTTCATATTTGTCCAGGGCCCTATTTAATCTAATACTGGAGGAAGTTCACTGCATTAGTATACCCATGATGAAGTTAGTAATACCATACAAGTAAATGGGGGGAGGGGGGGGGGGGGAGGGAGCAACATCTGAAGCTTCCTCCTGTCAGTTATTGTCCCCTTAACACCATAATACTACCACCTAATTGCTGCTGAATGGGTTCCTTTAACACTATAACATTAACACTGTATATTTTTGCGGCTATATAAATTTCTCCCTAAATATTTCAAACATTGGTAGGTGGGATTTATTGTAGCCTGAATGTTTGAAATACTATAGAATGTCCACAGCTGTCAGTTTTCTCTCTTTTCTACAAACTTATTTTCCATCCTACCCGCTCTTTTCACATTTGTTCATATATGACTCTGATGCATATATCTGTATCAATATAACTATATGTTTTCTCTTTATTTCCATCTTTTGTTCCCGCTAATAACAAATGTCATAGCTTCATATTCAAGTTTTATTTACCCTATACAGAACTCCCCACCCCCTCTCTATAAAATACTAGGGTGAGTTTCTGTAATCACCAGAAGCACAAGACCTTATCACCTGACAAGTTTTCATGCAACATCAAATTTTTTAATTTTTCACTTCCAAAGGTATATTTATAGACCAAATGGGACCAAGTAAGAAAAGTTAAGTGTTAGGTTTTACATACACTTCAAGGTAAACAATACAGGTATAAATCATGTGCTTACTGAAAAAAAAACCCATACATTGTTTTTGGTTATGTGTTATTTTACATTTTAGATTCAGGTTACTCTATAGATCTGGACCGGCACAACATCTGCTTTTAGCACCCATATACTTGAATACCAGCACTGGCTTGTTTGTAATGTGTAATCATTTGCCTCTTATGTTGTTTGTGGACAAAGATTGTAGAAAATTGCTATCTTGTGTCTGGAGATAGATGAAATTTATGAGTCAATTTCCCCAAGTCATTGCAGCATTGTTCTGAAGTTCAAAACATGCATTACAACTATCTTGTTGTACTCTTCATACATTATGAGTTACTTAGTTATCAGTTTGCATCTGTGTAACAGTATGTTTTTTATCTGGTACAATTTGATAATTTAATCCAAGAATTTGCATTTGAGTACAATTTGAGTACTTTTACATTTCTAAATGAAACCCAGTGGCCGTATTGTATCCATTATTGCAAACAACTGGGGGAAACATCACTAGTATGCCTATTTGTCAAACTTATCCAGACATCCAGAATTCTTTCCCTATTACTTTATGTGACCAGTGGAGTCATAGAGATTTATTAAACACTAACTTCTACAGAAAAAGATTTTTGGCAGTGTTCACTTTAGTGCATTATGGCCTGCAATGCATGTCCAGAGTCATGATGTGGGTTTCAGTGAATATACTTTTTTTTGTATGTACTGGTACCTGTTTCCTTATGACAAATCTTTCAACCATGTATTAGACTCTTAAGTACAGCCACTGTAGGTGTGTGTTGAACCTTCTTGACCATTTACCCCTCAATGCAGAATATATAAAAAAACTCAAGAAAATATTCTTGAGTTTGCAATGGGATTTGTGGTTAAGTTATAGTGAGAATCAGGGAGTTAAGGGTTAAATATTAGGGTAGGCAAGTGTTACTGTGACAGTATATTTCAGGGAGAAGTGATACTTGGTAGGGCATGGGTCCTAAATTCATATTTGACACACACTACTAAAATTATCATACCATTGTAGACATTTAATATGTCTCTCATTTTTCAGGACAGTCATACTCCTGACGTGTTTTTACCTTTGTATTTTTGTCATTCAAAATACCAGCCTTTATTCCCTATTTGAATCAATACCTTCTTTTTCTACCTCTCATCTTTGTATCCAAACTGTTGTCCTTGGTTCTCTTCTTGATTTATTTGTGTTCCTCTTCATCTTGCAGCATATTTCTTGTGATTATTATTCTTTCTGGCTCTGCAGTTATGAACTGTTTTTAGTATGCCATTAGTATTTATTGCAAAAATACTTTAGTATGTCAGTATATGTAAAACAACATTAGTATCGGTATAAAAATGTAACAATAATTTAAAAACAAATTAATTTCCATTCACAAAAAATAGTGGAAGAAATATTGGTGAAAACAGTGAAAAAAACAGCCATCACATTTAGTGACTGGTAACCTACAACATAAAATGAATGTTTTTGGGTTTAAATACACTTAAAGTGTTGTTTGGTTGGTCTTTCATAAAAACTATTGTCCCTATAGTGGATGCTTTTCCACACTACGCTCAGGAGCATTAAGTAAGAAGGTTAAGACTGACCTTAGCGTGGTGTCACAAAATCAGTGCATCTTGGGACAGTGGAAAGGCATCCTTTTAGGCTTACTATCTTTTTTTTATTATTGCCTAATTCCAAATATTTTATACTCCAACTCAGAACTCAGTTGTTAACAATTATCTGGTACACTAATTGTCACTTATGACAGAGTTGCTGAAAATGCACTGGTTGTCTTCAAAGCCTAGTGAAGAAGCTGATCACTTATAGGCAGCAAGAGGTACAATTGCTGCAAATTGGAAACATTACTGCTGAGATAAGCACAGGTTATTTCTGCACTGTTGGACTTGTCATTGTGTCCTTTTTGTTTAAGAATTTGTTTTAGTGACAGTATCACTTTTATTGGATGTAGGTAAGAAAGCATTCATGTAGTTACCTTTTGTTATTTTTTGGTAAGTATTATGATTGAAATGGCTGCAATTTGGTGTTCTTAAAGCCTTTTGAAAGCAATCAAAATGTTCTTTGGAAAGTGGCGAATTTCCAGGCTATTGCTGGGACAGAGGTTACCTGTCAGTGTTCTTATATCTTCACATTGCCTTAAAATGATGGAAGCAAACTTTTGCATCTCAATAGAAAAGGAAGAAGAATTTTAGGAATAGTTTTATTAATACTAAAAATTCACTTTTTTTATTATGTGAGAACATCATTTTAGTTAGCTCTTGATGCAGAATTTTTAAAGTTAACACCCAGGTTTACGTCTTCAAATTATGTGAAGCAAAGGTTCTCAAAATGAAGGAAAATTTTGTCTCTAAAATAGATTACCTCTTCCCTAGTAACCTAACTTCCCTAAGTAACATAACTTTTTAGAATTTGCATGCAAGAGTGATTATCATGACTTTTTTGCACTATTAAATTCTTCTGTTTCATCTGACTGGCCTTTCTCTGCTGTGCCTTCTGCACATCAAGGGCATCTGCAATGTGAACACCCTCCAATTGCTAGAATTTTTTTTAGTACAGGTAGTCCCCAAGTTAAGGACATCTGACATACGAATGACTCCTGGATATCAACATAGCTTCCTGAACGGGGCTTCCCTGCAGGATGGAGACTTGAAGGTGGACGAGGGGGCGGTTAACATGACTCGCAGAAGAAATCTTTTACTAAGATCGGCTGAGACTGAGCCGATCTGTAACATTTTGTAAATCTTTAATGACCAAGACAAACTCTGCAGTTGTTTCCTTTTGCATATCAAAGCACAGCTTGCCCCAGAAGTTAATGAATGTATGAACTCCATAAAGTTTTTTTCCCTTGCTTTGTTTGTGATTAAATCACAGTGAGGATTTTATACAGTAACTGACACCATGCTGCCTAATAATATGTTGAGAAAACATCTGTCATAATTGCTTTCATTAAAGTAATGTACCTGTTCTGACTTACATACAAATTCAACTTAAGGACTAACCTACAGTCCCTATCTTGTATGTAACCCGAGGACTACCTGTAGTTCATTTAGGTACAGATTGCTCTCCGGCAGGGAAAAACCCCAAAACATTTGATGGGCTAAACCAAGTGGACCATCGTCCCCATTTTAAACAAATTGATCTCATCCAACATTCTCAGATCACAGAGGCACTAACAGTATCTTTAAGAAGGCAGTGAGTTACCAAGAAGTATATTGGGACCTCATACAGCACATAATGGGTCTGAGTTATTAAAGCTCTCCAAGGCTGGAGAGGACACACTTTCATGAGTGAAGCTGGGTGTTCCAGCAAACCTGGAATGGATTTGAAATGAAATCCATTCCTGGTTTGCTGGATCATCCACCTTCACTGATGAAAGTGTATCATCTCCAGCCTTGGATAGCTTTATTAAATCACCCTCAATGTGAGAGAAGTAGACTGTTTTCATTTCTGTATTTTGGGTATTCTAGGCTGTACTGTGTAAAGACCGCTGTGTATGTTTGCATAAAGGAAGTGCCATCTGCCAATTCTTGATTGTCCTGCAGAAATTTTTGATTGGATGGAGCTGGAGAGATCTTATTCTGGATGTGTTTGTGCAACTAAAAACAGCTTTCTTTCTGTAACACTAACTGGTGCATTGTTAAACACTTTCCTGTGATGTTGGAGGTTACCTATCCACAGTTTTTCTGTGTATCACTAGTGTCCTTACTGAGATTCTTATGTTTTTTGACTGATAAAGAGGATTGTGTCCCTGAACTGTGCGCAGTTGTTTCTAAAATATCCTCTACAATTATGGTTATATTATGATTGTGCATAAGAAGCTGATGTGAATTTATTTCAGCATTCCTAGCAATTGCTAGATAATTGTTACAAGTCATTATACTCATCACTGAAGCTGATGAACACTGTGTGGCATCAGACTTTAGGATACTCGTGTAGTGTTTTACTTGTGATGCTGTTGGGCATTCATTTACATTTTACATAATGTATTACAACTATTTTAAATATTCAATGGGATCACTGTTAAGAAATGCTGTTTCCGATTCCCCATAGAATATATAATGTCCACTATTGGCAGGAAAAACCTTTTGACAATCGATACAAGGAGGATTATTGGAATATTACATGTAAAATGATCAGATTGTAAACATTAATCATAAATCATAATTATAGCAGTAATTTATCAAATCTTTAGTAAATGATATATATATATATATATATATATATATATATAGATATATATATATAAAATAAAAACTGCACAGTTCTCATTGGTGCCCACTTTCCATACAGACACCTTTTTGAAGTCATTCTGAATTTCTGAACCTATCTATATAGGTCTGCCATTATCTGCCATTCATTTCC
Source organism: Pyxicephalus adspersus (assembly GCF_032062135.1). Classification (NCBI taxonomy): domain Eukaryota; kingdom Metazoa; phylum Chordata; class Amphibia; order Anura; family Pyxicephalidae; genus Pyxicephalus; species Pyxicephalus adspersus. Next base: position 71,296,212 of record NC_092858.1, on the reverse strand, counting down.
TCTTGAGCACTAAGCATTTTAAGGCCTAGTACTCATAGGAATAACAGCTGTTGATTTTGCATATGACAAACTAGTTTCATTTATTTTAGGTGTGATTATTTTTAATGGATTAGAAATTGGATCAAAAGTAAAACAATTGACTTGTGTCCTTCTGCCCTGTTGCATAATTTACCAACATAAATGGTCATCCTTGAAGATAAAAGTAAAATGTTTGTAATTGTCTTTCAAGGATGCCTTTTTTACATTTTTACCTGGTACTGTCCCTGGTATTCATGTACACTTACCTAAAATGCAACGCTCTAGTTAAAGTTTACTTTTCACAAGATAATTATTTAAGCCTGCATTGCTTACTTCTTCTTTTGACAGTTATCTGCTTGTCATGCTCTTGCTATGGCTTCAGTGTTTTTTTGACCCAGAGTAAATAATAAAATGAGGACATTTTCATTTATATATAGTGTCCATGTTCTGGGTTTGTGACAGACAGGCATAAAGCATTTTCAGGAAGAGGCAATGACAACTCCTATATTTCTCCCATAATAAGTTCTTTAATCATTTTGGAACATTATTTCCCTGCAGGAAGTAGTAACAATCAAAATAATCTTAAAACACTCTGCTATCATTTCAGCTTGAGGCCCACATCTAAATACTGCTTAGTATGTCAGTTGGATTTCCAGTCAAGACTAAAATATTGATCTCTGGGTAATGGTGGCATTATTAAAAAAACCTAAAGCATAACCTAACAATATATTTATCTATACAATTACAGTACTTTCTTTATAGAAAATTCAAAGTGCTGAGGGCCTTTTGGTTGCTTTAAACAGGTTTTTGCCTTCTCATAAAAAATAAAATAAAAATAAAACACCTTTTCCAGTTGAGTGCAGTCTACTGAGGAGCATCAGCACTGTAATGAAGTCAAGTAGAACAAAGCACCATCCACTGACCTCGAGCACTTGTCAAAGCATTATCTACTTAGTGGATTTTACAATGGAAAAGCAAACAGACCAGTGTGGCATCACTGCAATAACACATGACATCTTTTATGATGTACTGTTGTATTTAAGAGAAGATTTTATATTTTAAACCACTAGAAAGAGATGTGACAATTTCTAGATGATACAGTGGAGAGTACAGTATATAATGCTATACACTGTACTTTTTTTGAAGGAACATTTTATCAGATCTTTCTACAGCTAAAATATGCATACATTTTTTATGGTGTTCATATTTAATAATATTTTGTACATGAAAATTATAAGTACCTGATTTCTTTAGGCAGAGTAATATATGTCATTGTGATTGAGGATTCTACTGTACTTACAGTGTCTATATTAACCATATGCCTTTTCTTTTTCTTCAATAAAACATAGATTTCCAAATTCCCCAGTAAAACGTGAATATGAACACTAAAATGACTAAGATGTAAAGAAATGAACACAATTCTGTTGCTCTATTCCTTTTCTATGAAGAGTTTAAATTAAATATCCCACCTGAGAAGATTGCCGCAGTAAAATAAAATACTATTTCAGGATGCCTCTGAAGAATCTTCAGATACAATAAAGCTTTTTTCTTGTATAAAGAACATTACTTGATGTCCCTGCAAGCAGTCCCTAAGCAAAGAAATAATGTGTATAATTGGATTTCCTACCCTGGGGCATTGGGGTTGGCAGTCAGGGCTCTTTTCATTCTTACAGGTACAACTGTATTCTGAGAGCCTTTTGTAGGTACACCACTCTATCTTAGTATGCATACAAATTCCAGTGGATGCAATCATTTCAAGTCACATAATGGCTTTCAGTCATGTTTTTGAGTTTAAAATATCACAATATGCTTGCAGCTAATCCACGGGGTTCTTGTCTATAAACTGATTAAATCAGTCACAGAGCCACACCATTACCATAGTTTATCGTGCAAATTTCCTGTTTCCAAAATAACTGTTAGTGCAGGTTGGTGTAGGTTTATACAGCTAAACCTACATGCTTTAATATTCTCAAGAACTTTGGAATGTAGACATAACTAGTAATGCAGGTAGCCTTTGACTAGCTTGTAGGCCTAAACCACATTCCTGGCTAATACTTATAATGGCTCATAGGAATGAGGTGCTGCTTCCCAGGGAAGATTATACGTAATTTACACAAAGTAGAAGGTGCTTTTGAGCCAAAATAAGTATGTTTATTGGCTGTAGTCACAGCACGGCTTGGCAGTACAGTACTGGGAATGGGCAGAGCATTACATTTTAAACCTAGGTAGTAATATAGTTTTTAGAATCATTCTCATTTGAAAATTAGCACATAAAATACTATTTGGATATGAAATAATTTACATACTGTTATTGATGATCTATGATTTTTGTGTTATGAAACAATGCTTTCCCACAATATTCTATCCACATTTTTATAATACCTAGATATCTGGGATTGTAAGAAAATGGGTAATATAAGGCCTACAGTGAACAAGGTATGACAGTCATGGGAAAGTTATAAGAAGCGTGTAAATAATAATAAAAATGCCATTACGGTTTGCCAATATGTACCGATGGCTTTCCAAAAATGCTATTTGTTTGGCTGTTTGCTAATCCACTAGTTTCAATACTGAATAATTATCATGTAACAGATGTGGTGCCAGTAAAGAACAGCGTGAAGTCACAGCATGCAAGCTACATAATTCTTTCAGTTAAGGAATTAAAAAGTATTAAACCCATAGCATGAGTTTAACAGTCAGGTGTCTAGCATTTTCAGAAGGGGTTCTGTAATGGGAGGCCACATTTATTTCATGACGGTTACAAAAAGCAGAAGACCTCACTATTTCACCAATCATACAGAAGACATTTCCACCAAACCAAAGGAAAAAAAAGGACATTTTGACTCCACCAACCAAAAAAAGTAAAGCCACCCAATCAATTACACAGAAGACATTATCTACCAGCCACACAAAATAACCCCCCTCAAAAAAAAGTAGAGGTTTAGAGGCAATACAGAGGGGGAAAGCAGAAGACCGGTGTGACCCAGAGGGGGGACACAAAATGGTTCTGATCAAATGAGGGTAATTTTTGTTTGTAGGACTTGTTTATATATGATTCTGTAAACAATATAAAATTTTTATACACAATTGTGTGTTTTCTCATTCTCTAAAGACCGCCTCAGAATTTACAGGAATAATTATTAATATTGAATTATATTTGAATTGAATTGAATTCATAATTTATTGTAAATTATCCTCAATAATAATCCTAATCTTACAAAAGGATATATTCCTTGAAAAAAGGAATAATACTAATGCTAACCATTAGCTTCTCCATTGACTCCAGCCTTTTCTCTTGCACAATATTCAGCATTTAGGTGTACTGGATGCCTTCATTGCCCTGCTACCCACTATGGCTCTCCTTTTGGCTTCTATGTCCCTAGTTTTTTGTAGTTTCTAAGGAATGATGGTGTCTTTTATTTTGTTGTATATATTTATTTTAAAAATGTAAATAGTACCTGTAGTTTCATTAAAACAGAACCACGTATCTATTTGTGCACATATGCTAGTTTGTTAATTAACTTTATTTCTTGAACAATATATTAATTTTAAAGTTTACTATTTTTACAATTGAAAGTTCTGGGATTATAAATTAAGAACAAAATACTGAAGCAATGAACTATTTCTATTTTTTTATTTTGTAGAAAAGCATTTTTGTATAGATTTTGTGCAAACTGAACATTGTTAATTAACACTCACAAGTTGGCAGCATTTCAGGGTCAAGGTCTGATTTCAGTTTTGACAAATTAAATGTAGCATGTGTAATTCTGTTGGAGCCAGTGATCTTTGTCCTCTATGCCTTTGACATCCTTGCATCAGATCACAGCCGTTGCACTGGAAATGCAGAAGCCAAATAAAACGATTTTGTGGTGGTATTTTGCTATTTAACAGTAATTCTGGAATCGAAAAATAAAGGGTTACAGAAGAGGTGAAATATTTACTGAACCTGGAGTGCTAAAGGACTAGCTTCAGAATCAATTCCCACCTAATGTAGAAATTATTTTAAAAGCTTAAAAAGTTATTGTACTATAACTGAAGAGTACAGCTTTTGTTGAACTTCTGCTTCCAATGTTAGCGTGCCTGGTGTTGTGTCTCTGCTACCCCAGGATACCCTGGCCATTTATAAAACGTAGCCTATAAGGATAGTGCCACCATGGGTTTTGTGAATGGTCAATTAAAGGCATGGGCAGGGACACAACAAAAGTGCAAATATGGGCTTAAAAACTCACCAAGGAAATTTAAAAATCTTGAACGTACTACATTTACTTAAGGAGCAGAATAAGTATTTCATGCCATTTAATAATTCTTATTTATTGTGATTAAAATAGTATTTTTATTATTTTATGTTTTTGGAGATTGGAGAATAATTAGAACGTGTGTGTGTGTGTGTGTGTGTAGACATAAAATAACAAAACTCGTACAATTTTTAGATATTGATATTGAAAGCCGATTTCATACATTACATTACAGTTGCCAGCATGTAAGACAATATATTCAACTTTCAGATAATTAAACCATATGTTTATTTTTGTAACCAATGCTAGGAAAGTAATCTGTCTCTGCTGGAAGTTTAAAGGATATGTTTGATGTCAGCTTCATTTGACAGCACATTGGCAGATCTACCCACTCATTCTATTAGGACTTGACAAGCTTCCAGGGTTAATTGAGATGTATACATTTCGTCTGTGGTCCTTGAGGTCACCCTGTCTAGATCCAAAGACTCGCAGATCATATGTGACAATTGACAGTTTAGTCTACTTGCAGTCTGCCAATTTTTTTTGAGTTACAAACTTATTGCCTTTGTATACAACTGATCTTCCTTTTGTTAACTTGGTATTGTTGATTCTAGATTCCAACCAGTAAAAGCAAGTAGCTTTTACTTTCCACCTGCTGACCATGTTATCAAGCCCAATATACAATATGACTATTTTGTTTTTTGAATAGTAGGATTAAGTCCAGTGAAAGAGTTTTTATACCTTTTTGTTTGCTGTAATAATGACTGTATAGCAAGAAATCCATTAGGGGTTTTTAAAGGGTGTGGCACCCGCTACCACACACTAAACAGATATCTGGCAATACATGTTCTCACTGGCCACTTTATTAGGTACACCTTGCTAGTCCTGGGTTGAAAACTCTTTTTTTTTTCAAAAGAACTGCGGTAATTCTTGGTGCCATAAATTCAACTGGGGTCTGAAAACATTTCACAGGAATTTTGGCCCACATGGATTGGATTTGGATTGAAGTGATAGCATTAAATGGTGGCTGCAGATTTATTGCTTCTCATCCATGATGTGATTTTCTTGTTCTACTATATCCCAAAACTTATTGGAACAAGATCTGGTAACTGTGGAGGCCGGTAGAGTACAGTGAACTCAACTTATCATGTTCAAGAAACCAGCTTTGTGACATGGCACATTAGCCCTCTGGAAGTAGCCACAAGATGGGTACACTGACATCATAAAGGGATGAGCATGGTCAACAACAGTAGTAAAGTAGGCTGTAGCATTTAAATGCTCAGATGATAGAGGCCCAACTTATGCCAAGATCAAACCCCACTGCATCAAACTGGCTGGCAAAATTGTGGTCTGCCCTGGCTGGACTGATAATTAGGTTTCCTGCTGGGTTCAGCTCATGAGAAGAATATATATTTTGTCCAAACGAGGCACAATTTTACACCAAGGCATAGAGTTGTTGAAATCTTTGCACAAAGACCTTTGTACCCTTTGTAGTCTCTTCTCCCATTTTGGTTAGAATTAGTTTTGTAATGCAGCTGCCCATCATCATATTCTACCTGTTATGTGATTTATAGCTATTAACTGATAAAAAAAACTACTGATTCCTAACTATCACAAACTAATAATTTATGCATAGTGCCAATTTCTGTAGCTCTAAAATATTATACATTGCTTGACTGCATAGGTGTTGTGAGTGGCTGTCGACAGTGTATTTAGGGACAAGGAAAACACTGCTGAAAACAATTCAAATAGGTCAGTGGTGGATATATGCCTTTCAAGTCTCCAGTGATGTATAGAATGGCTTGCAAACCAGGAAATACCTGAAAGCACTCAGTCACAGGTAGTTAGTGTGGGTAGTGTTCTCCTGATAATGATGATGATAAGGGAACTAACAAATATTAAATATTAACTTTTACTCTGGTCCTATCAGGTACATGCCAGTGTAAGTACTGTACTAGCTATAGAGAAAAAAATTAGGCTGGTATTTTTTAAAACCAGTTTTACATAGAACCCCATGGTTTCTCCAGAGGTTTATAGGGGTGCCTTGAACTGTGGTTAACCCCCTCCCCCATCTGTTATCCAAACAAAATATCAAGCTCGGTCTCCATTTTCCAAGTCACCGCTTACTTTGTAATGTTCAGTAAGTTGGAAATTTTAAAAGGAAGAGTAAGGCCTTTTCATAGTGCTTGCACCTATTTGGCAGATCCAGAAACACAGGTACACAACTCTGTTGATGATGCAGGCAAATAAACCTCTGCCAATGTTCCGCCAATGCTGAAAGAACAGTTGTCAACAGATTGACCAGACGGTCTATAAATTATGTTTATAAACTGCTGCAATCCCAGGTGGCTTTGCTTCTGTTCTGTAAAATATTCAGTTAGGTACCTCATTCAGAAGAGCTACAGTACATGCAAAAACTTTATACATAGATATAACTCAATGACCCCCATCTGGTTCTTCACATGAATATTGCAAATGGTATTCATTGTAGGTTAAACATTATTGTTTATAATATAAATTCTGCCAGAAATAGCACTGATGTTTTGTATGTAAGTGTAGATATTAAATGCACACTGTGGAAAATGGGTGTCAAACTCTAAAGGTTTGGTTCAGACTAGAGGCTTCAGCATCACCATTTTTAAGCATTCGCTGGTAGTTTTTCTAAGTGGTTTCAATACAAAAAAAATGATAAAAAATGAATCATTCTCCTACCCTGTTTCCCCGATGATAAGACACTGTCTTATTTTTTTTTGAAGGCCAAAATATGCTCTAGGGCTTATTTTCAGGGGGATGCCTTATTTACCCATGAAGAAGACTACAGTACACAGTTATTGTTCATTATTTTTCATTTTTACCTAAAAAGGGGGGGCTGTCTTATTTGATGGCCCTGCCTTATCATCGGGGAAACACGGTAGGTTTTTTAGCTACTTTCAAAAGACTGCCGCCTATTGCCAGTTCTGGGTGATAGTAGGCGTCCTGGGACAGTAAACGCTACAGTAACATGCTGATAGTCTCAACCCAGCCTGAAGCATTTTGCTTTGAGCTTAGCAGTTGCAATGTTCCTTACCATAATCTAGTTTTATTGGTCAAGGATTGTTCCAGGAAATGCAACAAGAGTAGCAGGAGGTCATCCATTCATCATGTCATTTTACTTTAGTGCCTTTTTTTTAAAGTAAATATATATATATATATAACCTTGATAAAAGGTATTCAGATCTTCAAAACCTGTTGGCCTTGATACCTAACTATTCCAGTGTCTGTAATATTTACCCCATCTTTCTTGCCTGGTCTTGCCTACTCATACATCCTAAATTTCATTGTTGTATTCTTTTTAGGTGTACTTTAAAATATTACCCATACTTCTTAAACAAATTTTAGAAGTATTCTTTACATACTCACCTTCCAGGAACAATGCGAGGTTTTACAGTTCGTTGATATGTTTGGTGTGTGTTCCTTTGTGGTTTTATTGTCACCTATAAGCTCACATCTTTCATAAAAGATGAATTTGCTGTGATAATGTGTTGGTGCACTGCTTGATCAGTGATCTCTAAGACTGCTATATATTTTTTTTTATTTACTGCCAGATTTCATCAATCCAACGCATCCATATGGTAGATTAAAGTCCATGAGTCTTGACAGTTAGATCTAACATTTGATTTTGAAGAGATATGGTTCTATAAACTGGAACACCATAATCTTAAGGTGTTTAGATAACTGGAACACCATACCTATTATATTTTGTTCACAATGTTAAAGGTGTCTGTATATTGGATTCCCAAGGAATTGTTTTGCAGGACTTTTTATACATTGATGATCCTTTAGTTATGCAGTTGATATGATCATCATGGTATTTGTTCTTAATGTAACACAAATCAATATTTTAAAGAACATCTTTTTACAAGATAAAGAAGTACAGAAATGCATTTCATATGTTTTAATTACTGGTAAATGGCTTTTCAATTGTGAATTTTCATACAGGTGTGTGTATTTCATTTAAATGTTATGAATTAACACATTGACTGATCAGCCTGGTGCCATAGGATATTCATAAGTAATATCTTCAACCACTAAATACCACAAATGATGCCACCAAATGTGTGCATAGTATGATTTGATTACATGTCCATATGTCCTGATCATTGTTTGTTTTTTTTTACAGGTCACAATTAGATTTTGCCCATACAAAGAAAAGAGGAATTAGTGGAGATCAAGCCATGAAATCTAACCTAAAACAATGGAAACAACTCATGCTATTTGGAATCTGTGCTTGGGGTTTACTGTTCCTAGTAATATTCATTTACTTCACAGATAGTAACTCTGTGGAACCAGTGCCAAGTTCATTCTCTTACATAGAAGCAAAGAAACTCCAACCTATTCAAGGAAAGCAGAGGGCTATCATGGGAGCACTACAAGATGCCTCACTATCCTATGCCATTGATGACAATAATCTAATCGACGAAGAAGTTTTAAACTTTAAACCAGGCCCAGGTAGCATTAAAACTATAGCTGATGTGGAAAACTATTTTGCAAGTGAGGATGAGTTTATCATGTCAAAGAAAAAAGGTTTCATCCATAGGGATTCCAATCAGGCTCAATCATTTCGTTCAGTGTCTGGAACAAGAAATCAAAATGTACACTCTAGGCATAGAAAAGTCAGGAGGAATATTCGTCGCAAAAAACAACATATATTTGAAGAATACGATGATTGGAATGGATTTTCTTCAACCATGTCTAAATCTTTTCTTCAGAAGCTGTGGAAAGGTAATGTGTCATCAAAGATGCTAACCCCTCGTCTCCAGAAAGCAAGGAGAGAGTATCTCAGAGCTAACAAGCTGGGTGTTAGCTTCTCAGGAAAACAAAACTCCAGGAAGCTGAGTTCTCAGGAACTTTTGTGCATCCTGAAAAAGCGAGCTCATGTGCGAACGTTGGATGGTAAAGAGGCTCCATTCTCAAGCTTGGGATGGGAAAAGTATTTTCCTCAGGTACCCTTGAGTAAACTGTATCCACAAGGCTTCTCTACTTGCGCAGTGGTATCCTCTGCTGGAGCAATACTGAACTCTTCCCTGGGAGCTGAAATCGGTGAGTTCCACTTTACTTGTGTAACCCATCAGTGATTGGCTATTGTTGTCTAGTAACACCTTCAACTGTGTTAAAATGTAGGGGGGTCATGCAAACAGAGTGCTCTAGCCCACCATCTCTCAACAAGCCTTACTGCTTAATACTGTGGTTGATGGTGGTAGTGACCTAATAGTAATAAACTGTTACAGAACAATCTAACAGAGAGCCTACAGGATACTGCAAATACAAAGGAATAGAGAAAACGCAAATCCTTCTTGTGTAAGGCTCTTGGTAGAGAAATGGCAGGACCTGAATCAATATGAGGAAATCAGAGAAGAATTGTATTTCAAACTATTATACTAATATAAATATAGGTTGTGAAAATTAACACATTACATATAGTAAAAAAATACCAATTATGTTAAACTTTAGTAAATTGACTCTTGTCATTGTTCTTCCTATGCTGTTGGCCAGGAACTGTGAGTCATCATGGTCCCTTCTGTCTTTTTTCAGAGTTGACATTTTCCATATATTACCCTTTTCTGTTACAAATTTTATCTTTGCAAACCAGAAAAAACATCAAGGAAAATCTTTACAGAGTGGAATGATGGACTGGAAGCAGTCAAGATTTTATAAACATTAGTAAGCTGTCTAAAGTGAACTCCAGTGAAAAAAAGAGAACGTCTCCCTAAACACTAACAGAGACACTACTGAAAAATTAAGAGACATCATATTAAAGTCTTAACTTAAGGTTGGTTGGGAAAAGTGGGGTAAACTGTTCTAGGCATGACAACATATAAAGGACTTTAGAAACTGTATTACATAGATGTAAACTGTGCCTAGAAGAAATGTTTAGTCCTACATTTTATCTGCACTTTCATTTTTAGAGCTTTGTGCAGGATTGATTTTGCTTCAAAGAACAATGAATCTTGAGTGTTATTTGTTGATCACATTAATATTAATATAACATTGCTGGCACCATTAATGTGTAATATTGTATTTGTTGTCTGGCTGCTTACACAGGTCTAGAAGTTATGTGCCGATCAATTAATATCCTGTGTAAATATGTGCAATAACTGAGACTCTTCTGCGGCCAAGACTCTTTAATTGCCTATCCAGTTTATACTGCTCAATATAATGGCACTCTGAAGGGCAGAATAAACTGTAAATATGAAATAAGATAGTATTTAATGTTTTGCTCCACAGAGGATATGAAAACCTTGTAAAAGTAAATATCAATTCCTTGACCCATTTAGTGCTTTTGAGAAGCTAACGAGATGGAGGAGTTATATGTGAAATTGCTTACACAGCTGCAGCAAGTCCCTCTCATGAAATTAGTTTGTGCAAAAATAGCTGCAGGGTCTACTCTCCAGGGGAATCCTTTTCAATGTATATTATATGTCAGAAACAATCTTGGACTGTGTGTTCTATGGGTTTTTAACCTTACTTTGTTTTGACTGGTATTGGGATTGTTTGTCACTAGGTAGATGAAGGAAAAAAAATATTTACACAAAAATATACAAAATTAAAAGCACCACATAAGTTGCCATTTTCATACCCAACATATTATTCAGAAGCAGATAAGATGTGTTGCCCCCCCCTTGGGAATTCACATTTCAAAGTGTTTCAATCTGGAATTAAAATATATTTAGCCAACAGTGTTTTTTACAATTTACACATAAAAACTGTTTTATTTCCATTAGTATTTGCTCCTTTTTATGTAAAACCACTAAGGAATTGCCTTTAATAGGTCAGATTAGTTGGCTGGAGTCCACTTTTAGGTAATCAAAATGTTATATGATCTCAAATTTAAAACACCTAGTTCTGGAAAGTCCCAGAGTGTGAGTAAGAACATATCTAAACAGCTTGGTATAGATCTAGGTGCTATCCAAACAAAATATATAACGTTTTGGAGAATAATTAATTAAGGATCAGCTATGAAACTTTAAATGACCCCTACAGTATCACAAATTCCATTTATAAATAATTGTTATCATAAGAGGAAGATAAGAGACACCATTTTGCTAACTTTCAGTTAATTCTCAGTCATTGATGCCAAACAAATGTTTAGAATAGAAAAGTCACAGAAAACTCTTTGTCTACTGTGAGTCAACAGATATTGACTTCTCTTTGAAGTTTCCTAAAAGGCATAGCAAATATGGAAGTAGGTTCTCTGGTCTAATGAGACCAACATTTACCTTTTTAACCTGATGAAGAATAATTCCATTGGTTGACTAGATAACTGTCCAGGATTTAGGTCAAGAAGGGTTGAGGAAAGTACAGTACAGTTGTAGAGTAAACCTAAGACCTGAGAGGGCTTCTCTATTCACCCCAACTTGTTTTTATAAATGTGAGCATTTGCTCACAAAGCCAGTGAAAATGCTTCTTTTTTAAACGATAATTGCTATATCCAATTGAAAATGTAAAAATGGTGCTGCTTATCCTTCTTATCAGTTCATGTCCGCACATTGTTAGTGATTGTGTCCATGGACAGTAGGACAAACAGTTGTTCTATTGAGAGGAGAGGGTTACTGAGAGGAGCCATGCAGCACCCAATTGGAAAACAATAGTAGTTGTACCAGATCACTAAGCGATTTTCAGGCAATGAAAATCTATTTTCTGTACATAGTTTTAGATGTGAACATGCAAATATCACAGGTCAACAAAAAAGTAGTTTTGATAATCATCAGAAACCACAGCAAACTTTTCTAAATCAGTTTTTAAAGCAGATTTCAGTTTTTCCCCAACACGTACAGACCCTGAGTTATGAGTACTAATGTAGTTAACATTGTACGTGCATGTATTTTGTACTAAACATAAGCACCATTGAAGTGAATGGTAATACATCTTTAGTGTTAGGTAAAATAAGGCACACTGTGGTAGAGATCTACTGAACAGTGTCAGTCAGGTACCATTGTTTCTTCAGAAATGCTTATAATATGATTTTCTTGTGTACTCTTTGTCTGGATTGTCCCAGTACAGCATTCAGCACAGTTATATTATGTATAGAACCAGGATTTTTTCTTTTTAAATGCAGGCAAAACAACTATTTTTAAAACTTTTCATGGTTGAAATCAATTTAAATAAAATTAACTCACCTAAACCATGACATCAGACATAAGAATTACAGCGTGTTTTAATGTTCTTTCCTTGAATAATAGCGAAACCGTAAAACAGTTTGCAAACACTCTAAATTACATGGACACACTAAAATTATGTGTACTTTGGCTACTCCTTAGGGGAAAAGTGCAGTACCTGGGATTCTCTATGACCTTGGCTTCATCTTTCAATTGAACACACAGAGGTTATTAGCTTTCCACATCTCTCTCTTAGTATATCGTTCTACTCCTACATTTGCATAAGGGAAACCCCATCACTGAACCAAACAGGCGCTCCTGACCTATTTTCCCTCCTCTTTTCCTTCCCTCTCTAAAATAAAAGCTGAAGAAGAGGCAGAAGAGAAGCAGGACTGTGTTTGGGATAGAACATGTCTTCTTATAGAGATCATCCAATGGGGATATAGTTACATCACTTTCCATAGATGATAGTACAATTTATTTATTGACCGTAGTGCTATGGAATAGATATGGAAGATGGCTTATGGCTAAAATAAACCATGGATAATATAACACAAAGGTATAGTGTGGTGGTATTCGAATAAAAGATGCAGAAATACATTTTTGTCAAAATAACAAAAGTTAAATCTTAACAGCTTGACAGTTTTCCTGCAAACTTTAAATACAGAGTTGTATGAGAACTGCAGAATGCATTTGCATGTGTGAATGTGTTTACTAATTTTGCTTGTGAAACATAACTTAGTCCTACTTTAGCATTATCTATTAATATTCACTTGTTTTTCTTTTGTTTTTATTTACTGTGATACAAAATGTATAAATTAGAGAAGAGTTAAGATTTGTAAGAAGCGCAGATGCTTTTTTCTGGATGCAAACTGCAGTCTGACAGGTGTAGGCAGTTAATCTCCAAAGTAGACTAAGCTTTTTCTTCAGTTAATTCATTTTACTGTAACACACAGTGAACGGCAGGTTTCATTAACCCACCATGAGCAATTCTCGGAGTTAAATGAAAACATCAAGCGAATATATTGAGTGCTAATATATTGTGATTATGGAGTCATTTATAATACTTGATGCTGAACTAGATCTCTTAACCTACATTTCTGGATATATATTTCGGTACTTACATTGAGTGATACCTGAATGTGTGTTTAGAAAATAATCTGCCTTCAGAAGGGTACTGTTCAATGTCCAACATTCTCAGAACACGGAGACACTAACAGTATCTTTAAGAAGCCAAAGGGTTGACAAGAAATATATTGGGACCTCATACAGCACATAATGGACCTGATTTAATAAAGCTTTTCAAGACTGGATACACTTTTGTCAGTGAACCTGGGTAATATAAAAAACCTGGAATGAATCTGGTCCAGGATTGAAAACATTTTCTAGGTTCACTGATGAAAGTGTATCCTTGGAGTGCTTTCATAAATCAGACCCATTGAAAGAAGAATAGAAACACTTGTAATATCTGTTTATTATAGTTTTTATTGAATTTTGGGTTACAATAAACAATAATCAGGAAAACAAAATGCAACAAATGCAAATGGCTAAAACAATAAAACAATTCTCACACTTGTGTGTATATATATATATATATATATATATATACAGTATATATTGTAAAGTCTGGGGATTAGCTCAGACCACACGCAGCCAGCACGCTTCCCACCAAAAGGGTGTAACAGACACAAGATTTTTTTGGGATAAGTAAAGAAAACAACTTCTTTTCAGCAACCCAGGGGGGATATAAACAAAACAGAAAATGGTTTACTTCAGCCTAGTTGGGTAATTGTCCATAGTCCATCACAACGTCCCCACAATAAGGATGAGTCCAAGACAAATATCTCATGAGGGTCCAATCCCTAGTCTGGGGTTCCCACAGTCTATAAATCAAACAAACTCAAATCAGCATCAATGGCTTCCCATGTAACAGCAACACCACTTCTTAGCTTGATTCCCCACCAAGCTTGTTTGCAGGCCACTTCCTGCAATTCTACTCCTCTCTCCTTCTTGCTCACCTGAGACTTTGGCCCTGATTTTTTAAAGTTCTACAAGGCTGGAGAGAATACACTTTCATCAGTGAAGCTGGGTAATCTAGAAACCTGGAATGGACTTCCTAAAAGTCATTAGCTATTTGTTACCAAATCTTTTCAATCCTGGACTAGATTCATGCCAGGTTTGCTGGATCACCCAGCTTCACTGATGAAAGTGTATTCCCTCCAGCCTTGGAGAACTTTAAAAAATCAGGGCCTTTGTGGGATTCCCCCTTCCAGGGCAGGTGCAACTGGTGTGTGACTCTCTTCCCAATACACCAGTTTAAAGAAGGGACCAGCGTCTGTATATAGGGGAAATGTACCTTCCGTCCAAGATCCCCCTCCCCCCTGCAATCCTGTACAATATATGTATATATATATATATATATATATATATATATATACACTGTAGTTCTGTTTGCAGCTATGTATGTTGGATTTGAAGGACATGGAGAAACTCAGCTATGAGAAAAGATGAGCTGAACCAAATTTTTTCTCCATTGATAGAGGGGGGCATGTGATCACAAGTAAGTGTTTTCTTGCTGGATCAGTGAATTGTTTTATGGAAAAAGCAAATAAATGGGATGCATTTCAAAATTCTCAAATCATAACTGGGTATTACATTTTATGAGTAATGACACCGGACATTGTTGATCACAGGAGTATACAATTGCCTTGGGGAATCAGGAAGGATCCCCCCCACCCCCCACCCACGTTTAATCATGTTGGACCATGCTTTACAGGGTTTTTTTCTTCCTTTGAATCTACAGTGGTTATAGGATTCAGAACAGAATATGAAGGTTTTAAAATATCTGCATAATATATTTCCTTTTTTTCTAAAAGTGGAACTTGATGTGTGTCTCTTTTAAGCATTACACAGTTCCTTTAAATAGGACTGGTAATCTTTAGGACACAATGAAAATAATGTGAATGTGAACTAATGTCAAACCTCATGTATGTCAATGTTTCAGGTTTTCAAGTGTGTGCCAAAATATATTTTAGCCAGTAAAAGGTATTACATAGCTTTTATGATACTATCCAAGGCTAGCATTGATAAAACACATTTTAGCTAGAAATCCCACATCCTAATAGTTAATTAACATTTGCTGTGGATGTCTTACTAGTATGAAATGAGACAGCATTGCAACAATTTAGCTTAATAACCAGTGGCTGGGAAACTGATTACCTTTATTTTATTTTTTTGGATGTGCTAAGCTTTGATAGCCTTTTTATTTATTTCTTGCTCTGAGCAAACCTCATTCTTCCATGCCTTGTCTGTGTGAGTTAGTGTTAAATAATTCTAGTCTGCTACATTTTACCCAAACTTATGTTCTACAAAATAAAATGCTTGGAAATCTAGGTATGCAAGTTAGGAAAATAACCTGCAAGAAGTGGCTGCTTTGTAATCTGATTGCAAGTGACACCTCTCAGATCATTTTGTATGAGAACAAAGCTGTGGAATAAATTTGTAGCAAGGAATAGGAATTAGTTAAAAATGTGGAGGTTTTTGAAAAGTAACATTAGTCTTAAAATATAATTCTGGTCAGACTAGAAATTCAGATTTTTCAAGTGGTTACAAACCAACCTTCAAAACAAACACACAATGATCTATGTAGCTGCAGCGATGTGGAGCGATGTGTCCTCAAATTTTAGTTAGATATCTATGCATGCTTGTTCAGCTTTCCCAAACCAGCAGCAACTTTCCAGCTTTCAAGCTCACTCAGCCCTAATATAAACTCAGAGCAAGGCTTTAAGTCCTGCTAGGATACCTGGGAAATTCCTGGCACCATATGCTGAGCTGCACATGCACTTTTTTAAAATAAGGCAGCAATCATGCAGGAAAGTATTCTTTATTGCAGAAATATTTTTTATTTTTTTTTTATTTAATTATTATTTACAAAACTTGAGTTCTGCTTTAAGGTGAACCTGTGCCCAGGTCATATACACTAAAGTTTTAACATGTTCCAAGCAAGCAGAATGGATGCATTATTAAGCATATAGAAAAATAATATTGTACACATTAGATTGTGAGCCCCTTTGAGGGACAGCTAGTGATATGACCATGAACTTTGGAAAGCGCTGCCTAATATGTCGGCACTATATAAATACTGTGTAATAATATTATTTAACCAGAAGATGTATCCAAGCATTTATTTAGCTCATGTTCACATCTATGTGGTGCAACACTGCACCCTTTACTGTGCACTGTACTCCTCATACAAATAATGCATGTTGGTGCGCTGGAGTGTCATTCATTCTGAATGCCCCCCAAACCACTGCTATCTGACCCACTGTGACTGAGATGTAAATATCCCATTCATAGAAATGGCCCGGTCATTTTCAAAGACAACAAACAAGTGATAGCTAAGCTATACTATTTTTTGATAATGTGTAAATAAGTTTTTATAGTCTGGGCACAGGTTCACTTTAAAGAGCTTCTGTGTTCCTGCTATGGTTAACTGCAACATTTTGCCACAGGCTCCACCGTGGTCCCAACCACTCCCATTCACCTAAATAGGAGTGGTTGGGAGCTATTTTGTGCATGTGTTTGCATGCAGTCACAGTGGATTTCCTGACCAATTGATCGTTCTAGAAAGTTCTAAGTTGCTCTTCCCTATTTGGCGGAAGAACCGCAGCTGTGTGAAAATGTGTAGCTGGTGTGGTTTGCTTCTCCTTGGTGCGTTGGTGTGTCCCTGGGCAGATAGCAAACTGCTATGTAATTTATGGAATATTATGGGGTCTATTGATAAAGCAGTGAATCTGGCATTCTCTGTTGGAGAATCTTTCAGGTCCATGTGTTTCAATGGCATTTATTGACTCTCCACCAGAGGAATGTTTCAGTGGATGTCAGATTCACAGCTTTATCACTAGGCCTCCATGTGTACATTACGTTGTCTGCTGCAACACATTCATGTCTTAATAACACAGACTCTATATTACCAATTTGCATAGGTACATGTCAGCAATATATACATCTACCTCGTTTCACAGTGACAGAAAACATGCAGTGTATATTATAATCTCTATTTCTTTTGTATTTATAAAATAATTCTATTAGTATATCTACAAGCAGGTATTACTAAACTGGCAGATTACAACAGCGTACATATAGTTAGATAGTATGAGTTGCTTTGGGCAGCATGAAGAAGAACAAATCTGTGGTGCACAGAAACCAAAAAATGTTTTTTGAAGGCAGTTGATGTAAATGAAAGGTTATTATTCTATAAAACAAAAGAAGTGTAAAAAGGGAACTAACTGCTAACAAATATAGCAGCGTTGATATTTTTCCCATATTGTCTTTTTCATTTTTACAATGCACTGTTATTTTGGGGTAACAACTGTTTTGCTTTGCTCCATTTGATATAAAAAGAACCCCTAGTGACTAATGGGTTGCCATAAAACACATTCTACATTTTGAATGTTCTGGTGTTCAGAACAAGTGTTCATGTATTTCATCATCCCGGCTGGAGATGAATTTGTTCAGACTTAATATGCAGTACATGTTTGCAGATTTGCTTATTACTTACACTATGTTATGCCGTTCTATGTTTAGATGCCCATGATGCAGTGTTGCGCTTTAATTCGGCACCAACACACAATTATGAAAAAGATGTTGGAAATAAAACCACCATGCGCATTATAAATTCTCAGGTAAGACACTAATCCATGTATCCCATCAGATTACTTTTAATGTATGTTTAATTGGTATTTAAAATGGGAGGAGTAACATACAAAAATAAAGACGTTTATTATTTTTGATGTGGTAAAAACCTGTTACATGTGTGTGTGCATTTATTATTTATTGGAAAGTTCATTTTCATGTTAGAAAAATCATACATCCTACTTCACCAAAATGTTAACAAGTCAGAGAACATGTTTGGAAATATTTCATTCGTTGAACATAATACTAAAAATAAAGTAAATTACTTTTCATGTTAAAAAGAAATAATTTGTTGCAACTGTGGGTTTCTTACTTATTAAGAGATATTACTTTTGATCTGAAACAGTGCGGTGAATGTAAATTGTATCTAGTAATTGAAAGGATTAAAATGTAATTTAAAAATGCAAATATGTACCAGCTGCAAAAATAATGATTTTTTTTCCCCCGTATTACTTTGTTATAGTTCGTTTCTTAATATTGACCTCTGACAGTAATTGCATAGACATTATTCTTGTATTGGTTTATTAGTGAGTTCTGTTTTTTTTCAAATCTTTTTATTGGGATGTTTCAAAATTAAGATAACACAAAAACAATAATAAACGAAATACAATGTCAGTCGTATTACAGAAATGACAAAAAAAATTATAACCCACAATGGGAACAAACAAAACATAAAATATAGAATAGCATATAGGCTCAGAACTCAAACCTATAGAATATATAAACCTGCCATATATCTGTGATTGTTCAACTGTACTTAATTCACGAAAATTGAAAAAAGTTGTGATTTCGGCACATTCTGCATCTAACCTGTCTCTAATAAAGACGCCTCTCCAGGTAACCATTTTAGAAGGTTGAAGGTGGATACGAATGAATCCATGCAGCAAGTATAACTCTACTTGCCGCCAGTAAGCAAATATTCATCCATTACTTTAGACCTGGGCATGAGAACACTTCTAGGAGTTGGGATTTCAGTAGCCAAAAAGTGATGTGTTACCCCCCCCCCCCCAACACACACACACACACACACACACACACACACTCACACACTATAAAAAACAGCAAATGTTTCAAAAAACCTACATATTTTTTTTTTAAATTCTTTTCATTGCACACACAAGGTAAATAATTAGCAAAATTGCATTTTAAAAGCACAGAAATGTCCTAGTTTTCAGGATGGATGGTTTTACAAGATCTTTTTATGCAAATACCAATTTAAAAGGTTCATATAAGAAATATTAGTATGTATCATCCTAAAACTACAGTGACACCCAGTGGTGTGCCTATGTAAGTGAAATACTTCACCTTTATGTGCACATGTATTGACAGATACATTTTTCCTCAGTTGATAACATTGGGTTGGATTTGATTCTAAAAATGTAAGTTATCAACTGGTATTTTTTTTCTTTAAAATGCCAAAGCAGATCTAAATATATATCCAGGTAATCAGGCTTTTGCAATACTATGCAAATTCACTTGTGCTATATGCAGAATATGGCAGACTTACCTTCCAAAGTGACCTTTCCAGTCTATTTTTGCTGCTTGTTGCAATTTATTTGAAAATTATATTAAGATTATTGTCACTTTTCATAAGTGGTAATAAAGTACTAAACTGCTACAGTACCATTATTCTATTTTTACAAATCTATTCGCCAGGGAACAGAGCTTGTTCTCACTTGGTGTTATATATGTAGTAAGCCAGTTTTTGTATGTAAATTCTCCTACTTTTTGATAAACATGCCCCACAGTCTCTATAAATCATCAGGTTTTTTGAGAATAGGTTTTAGCACTGGTAATTTTGCAGCAATAAATTGGCTCATATTATAACTTAGGACTTAGTTTAAAGAATGTATTATCAAATAGTACAGTTATCTTGTTTCCTTCCCCCACATGTTCATACGTACCAACATCCCGTTGTGTCTGTGCAGTAATGCCTTATAGACTTCTATGGGACTGATAGATGGGCTTTGTTTAAAAATACTATTATTTATATCATTAGAGTAGTGTGTGGTGGATATCTCTATATTTTGATTGTGCCTAACTCTCGTTTATATAAAGGTAATTAAATAAAAGACAGAGAAAGATAGAGTTTTTGGCACAAATATAGAAAATATAATTTGTAGTACAAGTTTACATACAAAATTATGAAAGATGTTATGATGTTTCATAATTTTGTATGTAAACTTGTACTACAAATTATATTTTCTATATTTGTGCCCAAAACTCTATCTTTCTCTGTCTTTTATTTAATTACCTAAAAATACCATTAACCTTTCTAGTGTATATACTGTGTTTAAAACTATGGTTATTTGTAACTATGATAGGAAAGGTTAAGGTATGAGTTAAGGATTACGTTTGGTGTGGGGATTATGTTTAGAGATCAAGGGTACGTAAAAGTGTAAGTTCAAAAACAATTCACTTTTATTCTGTTTCGAAAACTTTGGAAGCATTTTGTTATATCTGTTTGATAAGTGTACAAGATACTTTACATACTGTATCTTCTAATTCTTATCTTAAACTACACAATATTTACCCATTATGTTATTTTGACTTGAGAGTTAGCTAGCAAAAGACAACTAGGCAGGGATAACACCATTCAGTCCACAGAAATGTGTTCATTGTCCACTATTTTCAGTTCCAGTGCACATGGGTTACATCACATCACAACACGCAGTTAGGACATAGTACCATGAATTCTGGTGTACTGCATCGCCAAAAGCCTCTTTATTTTTATTTGGGCAGTTCGGTGTATCACCAGCCTATTCCAACTTAACGCAATGCACAATAATGAGTTATATAAATGCTCCAATAATGCTCATTCCTTAACCCAATGCACCATGATGCTGTTGTCTGAATGGTCTATTTCTGGTGTCCATTCATCCCACTAAAACTAGGAGATTAGAAAACAAGGACACAGGAAGATCATCTTTTTTCCCCTGAATACATCAGTTTCACAAGTTATTATTTCTAGCAAATCTTTCAAGCAACATATACATCAAAAATGTAAAGCCTAACAGAAAAAAAATCTTACGTTTTAATAAAATCCTCAATAAACTTGATCATGGCAAAATGTTTAGGATCTAGAATTCCAAAATTGCAGTTAGCTTTTATTCTGAAAACACCTAAATATGTGTAAAATAATAATTGTTTTTATTACTTTATGATGAGGAGAGTACAGAATAGATACAAAGTGTGGCTAAAATTTCAATAATGACATTTCTACACAATCTGTTATCAATCAAGTTAACATTCAGAAGTCAAAAACAAACACACCAAAATATTATTAGTTTTAGTTCCTGAGCCTACAAGACATCTAGGATTTTAACTGTTGGATGTACTCAAAGTCATCTTTAAAAATGTAGAAGTGAAAAAGTCAAAAAGTTACTTTTTTGGAAGTAAGCATAAAAATGACAACTACCATTTTTCTTTTAGGAAAGGTTTACTTTTTTTAGATAAACAATGTGTCAAAACACTACACAGGCATGGTCATTTCCACAGGGACATACTTTGCAAAAACTCATATGACATATTATATCCATAACACAGTGGCTGAATAATGTTACATACATACACAGATATTTTATTCACATTACATACTGAGAAATGTAGTTTTTCTACCAATCTTGGAATGTGACAGCTGATACACATTGCAGACAGCCCTGAAAACTTTATACATTTAATACCAGGATGGGGATGGGCAGTTTAGCAGCTGCATGTAGTCCTGGCGGCTCACTACTTCCTGATGGGAGGAACAATCATTCTTCAGTGACCAGTGCTTAGTTGCATGGCAGAGTTTACACACATCCAGCCTTATTTTTCAGGCCAGGGTTACTTTTCACCCAGTAGTGACAGGTAACTTTATTATTCTATTTCCAAAACAATATTCTTTTTTGCGAATTTGTCAGAGGTTTTATGACAACAGGTGTGATGCCCATACAACCTCGCATCTGAGAGTTTTAAAAGTCTAGGAAATGAACCTTGAATTAAATCTGTTTTGGTTGGTGTTATACTCTAAGACGTTTCCATAAAAAGTATGTTGTACACTTGTCCTGTTATGATACTGGCTTTGTTTTTATTGTATATATATATTTATTTTATTGTATATATATTTTTGCGTTCTCCACAGTGAGTACAAATATGTGATATAGATAGATGTTGCCTAAGCTCCTTAACATAAATTTGAAATAATTATAATTTCTGTGCAGGGATAAATCTCAAGTATAAAAGCAGTTTCAATTATATTAAACTACATTTAGCATATTAAATATGTTTTTTGGATAAATATGAAACATCTAGTTTAAAAGCTAAATTCTGAAAGTAAGCAATTGAGCAGCAAAAATAAATTTATGTTAAGTTGCTTTAAAGACAATAAACATTATAAGAATAAAGGTACCCAAAGATATGAGCAGATAATCATCTAGATTGGATGAGGAGATTTATGTCTGTTGGTGCCAATATTGGTTTTTCTGCTGGACATATTTATGGGTACATTGCAACTTGCTGTGTTGGATATTTTCAGCAGATTGCTGTAAACTTCACCCAGATTTAATCCAAGTTCTCCCCTTTAGGCATATAGACATGTGAATTACATCTATCAATAATTCTGAGGCAGGTCCGAATTGTAATACAACGCTACCTTTCCCTCTTCCCCACACCCCAAATGTTGCTCATTCTTGCTCTTTTCTTCTCCCCTACACTAACCTTAGGATCCCTTATATATTTGTCTAATATTACCTCTATAAAGGCAAAGAGTACATATACCAGGTACTCTCAGACAAGGGCATTATCGCTTTCATTTTGAGTAATATGTTTAATAACTACACATTTAGGCCTTAAAAACAACTTTTGGTGACTAGCAATAATTCATATTTTTAAAACCTACAATATCTTGGGTATTACCTTTATGGGTATAATAGATCTTTAGGTAACAACACTTATCTTTATTCCCATGGGGTATATACTATGGACAATATCAATGCTTTAGAACTTGCACTCACTGTATATTTCAAATATACTTTAAACAAGTTCAGTAAATGAAATACTGCTTGTATTATAATAGATAATACATAACTTGGGTTTCTAACACTGCTTTTGTCTGGGAGATGTTGTTTCTCAGATCAGTAAAGTAAAATGGTTTAAGCTTGCTCATTCTTTATATCTGCAGATCCTTACAAACCCAAGTCATCACTTTACAGACAGTTCATTGTATAAAGATGTCACTTTGGTTGCATGGGATCCTTCTCCTTATTATGCCGATCTTCATATGGTAAGACCCCTTTTCAACAAATATCTTCCAAATATATTTTTTTGGATAAACTTTTAAATTATTTTGCTATAGTGAATCTGCCTACATTCATAAAAAATATCCACTGAATGAAAGGTGTTCAATTTTTTTTATATCCAGTCATGGTAGCAGTTCATGTGCAATATTGTGTTTGGCATTTTAGGCCTGCTGTGTAAACCTAGTGTTGTTAAAGAGGTACTTTAGCCTGGATGAAAAATGTCACATAGCTTTTGTTATTATGACCTGATTGCCCACCAAATTCAGTATGTTTCTTCCATTAGGTGCAAAAAATACATGTGTAGATGGGTTTTTACTTATATTTCACATAAATTAAATCTTGTATAATATCATTATGTAACTATCATAAGTAACTAGTTTTTATAGTAGAGCACACTTGTGCATCACTTTTTTGAATCTTTTTTGTTTTATAAATTCCATTTAAGATTTGAAAAGGTTAGTATGTCTTTATGTCATTGGTTTTGGCCTGGCAACCTCTGCAGACTGGCAGCCATATTTGTAAGTTGTGTCATTAATGTGCTGATGTACAGGAATCCTAATACAATGTACATCAGAAATGTAATTTGGAAGGGCAGCATCTAACAAATGCATGCTGAAGTCACTCTCTGTGTTCATGATATAGTAGCAGATGCTGGAGCAAATGTATACTGAGCAAAGCTAGAATTGGCATGCAGGCTGCAGCATGTGCCCACTGTAAGCCTTATGCAGTAAGGCAGTTAAAAAAAATGGGCAATAACCAATCATACAAAACAGCTGGCTTCCTGCATTAGGTTCCCGTATTTTGTAAATCTCCAACACTTTTAAAATTAAAATCAAATAATTATTAATAATATTTATTAAAAATTTTATTTAAATTAAACTGATGCATGCTGGAACCTATGACATAAATAGTTTCACTGGTAATACAGAGTAGCACATATCAAAACAGAAGGTATCTGAAAAAATTTCAAGACATTTCCTTATAATAAATGTGCAATATTTTGGGTGAACTGACTTTTTACTGGTCTGCCCAGTATTTATGTTTCAATAGCTTACCCATTTCTCTGTATTTTTTACATAGTGGTACCATAAACCAGACTACAATTTTTTCCCACCCTATGAACAACATCGGAAAAAAAACCCAGAGCAGCCATTTTATATTCTTCACCCTAAGTTCACGTGGGAACTGTGGAAAATCATCCAAGAGAACAGCGAGGAGAAGATACAACCTAACCCCCCATCATCAGGTTTTATTGGTAGGTGTATTTAGCATACTGATTCGTTACAACACATACTTTAGTGACGACACAATGCTGCCTTTGGCAGAAGTAGAATGCTTAATGACTGCTATTGATTGACAAATAATTATCCCACACAAAATTAAATCTTGCTACCACAAGTGAGTGGTGGAATATTTTATAAGTGGGAAAAGTCAGTTAAGTGTTGGTATCAATTAACTTTCTGCAAGGTTACAGAGCCCTAGGGTGTATTAGGAATGTAAGGAGTTCCACAGGACAAAGGAATATTGATTAGTATTAACACAAAAAAACCTAACTAGTCATGAATCATAATTACGGGTAGAAAAGCAGAGAACAAATAGAAAATATGATTTTTTTAAAGATTCTTTTTTTTTACACAGATAGAAGGTGTTCTAATAACACAGAATGATGACATATATTTCTATTGAACATTTTGAATTGTTGACTACGTACACACTCTCAATTATTGTCGTTGGAAACTTGTCTTTCATGATCGTTTCCAGCGACAAATGACTGAAAGATGAATGATTGAGCTCTGTACATACAGCGCCGTTCTATTCTATGGAGAGTGGCGAACGAGCGAGCAGCAACCTGCTGCGCTCTCCTCCCTTCACTTCCATTGAGGTCATTCATCTTCTGTTGTTCATGGATCTGCCAGGGAGTATTCATGAATGACGTTGTATGACCTCTGTACACACACGTTAGATTTTTGGCCAGGACGAACCCGACAGCTCATATCGGCCTAGAATCATCTGACCTGTGTAAGTAGCTTAAGGAGTTTTTTTTACATAAAAGGGTACTTTAAATTCTGGCTAGGAATAATTGGCTGATTTCAGAACGGCCAAGTCAGTCACCTGATCTGAACCCAATTGAGCATGCATTTCACTTGTTGAAGAAAACCTTGGACTGAAAGGCCCACAAACAAGCAGCAACTGAAAGCCGCTGCAGTAATGGCCTGGCAGAGCATTTAAAAGGAGGAAACCCAGCATCTGGTGATATCCATGAGTTCAAGACTACGGGCTCTCATTGCCAGCAAAGTGTTTTCATCCAAGTATTAGAAATGAACATTTTATTTACAGCTTTTTAATTTGTCCCATTACTTTTGAGCCCCCGAAATGAAGTGATTGTGTAAAAATAAAAAAAGGCTTTAGCTCCTCACATCTTTATGCAATCTTTTTGTTCAACCCACTAAAATAAAGCTGAAAATCTGCAGCTCAACTGCATCTGAGTTGTTTCATTTAAAATTAATTGTGGTAATGTACAGAACCAAAATTAGAAAAAAGTCTCTGCCCAAATTGTGGGCCATCATTAATAGGTTTACCATTTAAAATTCTTTTTTACCTGTGCCAATTCCTGAAAGCATTAATGCTTAACTAAACCCAGGGACTAAACCCAGGGAAATGTATATATTGCAGCTTTGTTTGTCCTTAGATGTGGTAGCTGCATTGGTTTTCTTATTTATGAATAAGTCCATTTTATATCAATTACAGACAATACCTTTGATCTTGCCAGAAATTCAGTATCAATGCCATTCACTGTGAGCTGCTTTACACTACATCACTTACATCTCCCCATCTACCATGGAAGAGAGATAAACTTCTGGGTGGCAACCATGGCTTCCTCCAAAAATACATAGCAGGTGTAAGCCTAGCCACTTAGGACCAGGAAATGTGATAATTGTAGGATTAGAAAGCTATAAATAACTCTCACAGATTAACTCAGCTTCATACCACATATTAATATACATCAGTTAGAAAAAATAAAGTAAAGCACTACAACAGTCATTTCAATTCTAAGATTGTGTGTATCAGGACATAATATAAAATGGGCTTTGACAGGTGTTAGAATTAGATAAATACAATATCAGAAGAAGAACACACAACATACTACACCATGCCAATAAGGCAGTTTTTGCTGTACATAAATCTGGGAGGGGTTATAAGGTAATTTGCAAACAATCTGAAGTCCATAATTCTACAGTATTAAATATTTTTTGCAAGTGGAAAATATTCAAGAAAATTTTGCCAATAGTGGACTTCAGAGCGAAGGCCAGGCAATGCTCACAGAAATTGCAAAACAAACTCTTGAGAACTCCAGACTCCAAAGACCTCACTATTATGTTAAATATTAAAGTTCATTAGGTATAATTAGGACTGGAAAAGTATGGCATGTTTGGAAGGGTTTCCATGAGAAATCCCCTTCTCTCTAAAAGGAGAATGGCAGCATGGCTTAAGATTTCATAATTGCATCTGAAAAAAAAACAAAAGACTTCCAGAACAATGTCCTTTAGACAGATGAGGGCAGAGTGGACATATGTGGCCAAAATGTACAGCCCCGTGTTTAGTGAAACCCAAACACAGCATCTCAGCCCAAACAACTTTTATACACAGTGGGTGATGATTTGGCCCTTGTTTGTAGCCAGGGGACCTAGGCACCTTGCAGCACCTTAACCTCCCTGGCGGTATGATTATTTTAGTATTTCGCACACCCACATTCACACACCAGGGATGCAAAGCCAGGGGACACAGATGCCGGATATCGCCAAAGGGGAACGCTGGTGCCGGCTGGGGATTGCCAAGAGGACACAGATGCCGGGACGCCATTGCTGGAGGACACTGCCGGCTCATGGGGCCCAGAAAAGCCCTCAATTCCATCCTAAGTGTGGCTTGGGGTTACTACTTTTTGTAAAAACATTTAAGTCCGAGCCACACTCGGGATTACCGCTCGGGAAACATGGATTTCTCTCCATAACAGATGCATTTTTGTTAAATAAATTTTGACACAGTAATCTGTTGTGTGTTTTACACCTGATATTAGAACCTTCTCTGGACCAGCTGCCTTTTATTATGTCCTAATACAAAAACTGAAAGGTGTACATTTGTTTTTTTCATGACTGTAACAATAACAAATTCGTCACCCTAGATAGGATTTGCAGCCTCGCATAAGAAACGCTATCCAACAGTTTCCATACATTTAGCAAAGGATTTCTGCAGATTTCAAAGTCCTTCAGAAATAGTAAATTGGCACTGTATGTGAGGCGTAACAGAGTCATGTAATGGAGGATAATCTCACCATTATCCTCCATTACAAGACTTTTACTCCTCACATACTGTGCCAATACAGCAGGCTCATGGCTAGGCTTGGCAGTTTCTGGCTCTCAAGCTGTTTCCCTGTACTTGTTATATGCCAGTCATTAATTGTTTTTTGAGTTCAAGATTTTATTGTTATTTCAACTTCTAATATTACATTTTATTACACTTACTTTATACTACTGCACCATGTCAGTGTGCTTTTTTATGTTTAAAGGAACTAAAGCATAAAAAAAGATAAATATTGCAGCCAATAAACCTAAAGAATATATTACCAGTTTGGGAAGTTAGATACACTTCAACCTTACCGCATTCACATTAACATTTTACGAAATTTTGAGCCCCCTGATATCATGGAAGGGAGACGTAATAAGCTCTATATAACTTATTGGAAGCATAATGATCTAACCAGCAGATCCAAAATGAGGACACAACTTTTTTTCTGGCAGCCTTTTTAAAACTTTTGGTATTATTTTTGGTTAGGGACTGAACTTTGCTTTATTAATGTAAAGTTTACTTTAAAGAAAATGTTTCTTTTATCCATAACCCTAAACTTAACCTTAGCTTTAAAACTAACCAACAAGCCTGCATTTACCTAATCACTGTATCATGTGTCTGCCATCCATATCTTCAATATTGGGTAATATGAGAGGCCACTTCTTCCTTCTCAGCACAACATAGATGAACAAGTTTCACAGTGAAATAAAACCTTACATTGTTCCAGACGCTCTGCGTAATCTATGCTCTCAGCCGGCAAGATATGGCACTTGTGTGTGCCATTTCCAAAATTTCATACTGGTAGTATCTTTTAGGGCTTTCAATATCAGCGTAATGTGACCCATCACTAAAATAGGTGCTTCAAATAAATAGATATAGTACGAGAAAATTACCAAAACATTGTCAGTGTGCTCTATAAAAGTGCTTCCAAAGCAAACTGTATTTTTTCATTCTATTGCATAAACTTCTACTTGAAAAAAGTGTCTTAGGACCCCTCACTTATATGAACACTGCCATACAGCTTAACATGGCTGCTGTAGAGAAGTGCATTGTTCATGATAGATAGATATCACTACTGAAAGCATAACACAGACAACTCATCTATATCTGTTTCAGGTTTGCTGGATCACCCAGCTTCACTAATGAAAGTGTATCCTCCCAGCCTTGGAGAACTTTAATAATTAAGGCCCAATGTCTTCCAACCTCTCCATTAAACTGTACCTGAATGTACCACGTCTTTGTGTCTAAGCAAACAGATGTCCTGTATTGCAGAACAGTGATGTTTTTTAGTATTCTGCTCAGTTTGGCAGAATATATCAAGGGGAATAGATATTTTGATCTGAAAAGATAAGGTTTTTCTCCTTTTAGGTGTCATTGAAGAATGCTTTGCTGTAAACATAGCAGCTGGGGGCATTCAATGCAGCATACAGAACATGTCCAAAATCTAATTTCCTACTCATGTCATTGGCTTACAGTGTTTATCTGAAGTCTGCCAGAGCTTGAAGTTTAATTACAGGTATGTCCTTGAAAAGAAGGTTGTTACTAAGGTACTTTTAAATGTTCAGACATTGTAATGGGTAAAGTGGCTGCAGGATATTGTTTGACGAAACTTGGACTGATTGGATCGAAAAATTAAAGTAGCCCCTTGGAAAGCAGTTTAATAACTGTGCTGGTGATGCAATTTTAGCTATCATCAGAACAAAATCAGAAATGTTTTAGCATTCTGTTTTACATTATTTGTAAATCTTTAATCTTTGTTGCGTTTACTAGCAATTATGCAATGTAAAGACCTGCAGTAACCAAAATATTTAGATGCAACATATATGTATTATAGCACTCACAAACACGCATTGCATTTAACAAAAGGTGTTTTGAACGCAGTGAAAGTTGGCAAATCTTTTTATCTAAAGCTTATATTGTCAGCTAAAGGATTTTTGCTGTAATTTAATAAAGCAGAATTCTTAGGCTGCTCTGCCACCTAGTGGCAGTTTGTGAATAGACAGTTACCAAAACCAGAAAGCAATATTAATAAAATATTAAAACTGAACAAGAGTAACTTGTTATGGTGGTAAGAGCATCGCTGTTTTCTTAAGACCACACACTTTACTTTTTAAAATTCTGGCTTTACAGCCTTTGTGTCTCAGGCCTGTAACAAGAATGTGTCAATTTGAGTCTAGAATGTCAAAGCATCCATTATAAATACAGGGCCAGTCATAGGTTAATTGTTGCCCTGTATGTCTGGCACCTCAACTCAGGCCCAGCACATGGCTACCTGGCCACTTGTGATAAGGGTGGAGGGTTCCCTATGACTTCTTTATAAGGCTGGCAGTATCACACCTTCATCTGCTGATAGCTCCTATGCTGCTCAGCCTTTGGCATCATCGGTGACTGTCAAGTATGCAGAATGCTGTACTCATATCTTCTTTTCTCTGCCTTCTTTGCCATCTAATCATAACAGTGGAGAAGACAGGGAACAAAAGATGTGCAGCCTGCAGATACAGTGTATAACTCCATTAGCAAAGACAGAGCAGTGCAGGGTTTTATGTAAAAGTGATAAATCACTGAATTCTGCACAACAGTCACGTAAAAAAAGGAACACATGGGCCTATTAAATCAGCAAAATGTAATCATGTTAGAGTGTATCTCTCGCTAAAACATTTTGCCTTTTACCTACACATTGATGTTTATGTCCCTCTAGGGAGATTTCTCCTTGCTTCCTCTCCCACAGACACAAGTAATTGTAATCAAACTAAAATTAAGCAAAATCTGTTGTTAGACAGTTGTCTCCAGAACACATTCCCCAATGGATTGCCCTTCATCTCTGGTTCTGGTGACAGCTGGTAAAGTTTGAGTTTTACATCACTTTCTATGTAGGTAACCCTGACAAAGAGAGGGTTATCCTCCCAGCATGGACAGAGATAACAATAAAACCTACATTTCCCTACAGTTATTAACATTAAAATAAAATGTTTTGACTAGAAGTACACTAGATTTTCTTGGCTGGCCTGTACAAGCTTTTGATTGATGAGTTTTATTCATTTTTAATCCAATTCCAAAAAGATAAAATGTTGTATTTACTTTATCTGGCTTACCTGCTTATTCATAAAAATGTAGATCAGTGGGTTAATTACAGTACTGCTTTTGGCTAGAATTGAAGGTATCACACTGGCAACCGGTGTCACCACTCCAGGCCTTCCGAAGGTAGCAAGCAAGGCGACCACACCATAAGGCATCCAGCAAATTAGGTAGCATACAACTGTGGTAAGCACCATGAACAGGACATGGTACTCTCTCTTTCGGGCTGTAGACTTTCTGATTTTTCCAACCTAATTTAAAAAATGCAACATATAAAATTTTAGAGGGAATTTATTCTCAGGAAAGAAATATCAACTAGGAAAAACAAATGTTAAACAGGTTTGAAGGTAAAAAAGTAATAATTTTTGTTGTTGTTATTGGATAGTTTTTTTTTATTATTATTATTTTTATAGAATTAGTAGTAATAACCAAAACATCTGTAATATCACCCAAGAGGGTAAATTTTGCTAGAATGAAGGTTGTTTTTCCTCTAGATGGCATCCTTTTAAAACAAATGAAACCTTAAAAGAACATATCAGAAGTGACAGATAAGATTGTAGGAATAAACTGAACTGAAATAATTTTGTTTATATCAATATGTATATGAAGGGAAAAACAAAAAGGTACTAAACCTAAAAATAAAATAATATCAAGCAGGTGGATTCTTTACTGCCCTTTTTAGGATTTTTAGTACAATCCCAGCATACCTGTGTGCCAGGAATAAATGAACTCCTGCACACTTTATTTTGGCCTGGTCAATTAGGACGGCCAGGATCCTGGACCCAGAAATGGACCATAAAGTTAGTGCCCTCAAAGGAATGGGGGCAGGTGAATTAGGTTCCTTTTCAAGAAGAACTACTGCTTTTTATGTTGGTAAAGTGGGGTACAAAATTCAAATTTTAACCCATCAGAAGCATTCAAGTCTTTGTCTAAGTCAGTCATCCTTACATCCTGGTCTAATGTAATGATTAGTCGGGGGAGAGGGGAGCAGAGCTACAGGGAATAGAAGACTGTAGCTCTCATGGGGTAAATTTTATTCATGAACTTCACTCACTTAGTAATTCAACCCAATATTATAATATCTCTTGGACATCCTTACATAGTCACACAATATCAAATTCAGGCTTAAAGGTTGACTCCAAAGACTTCTTATTCAATAAAGTTCAGATTCTTAACAGATCTCTCAAGTTAGCTAGTGCCGACTTTTCCATTCAAGCATAGCACCGTTTACCCACATTTATTCAAATTCAAAATGCAGCTCTGAAAAAGAAAAGGTTGTGGTGGACTGGCTCTGTCTGCTATCTAAATGCTCCTCAAACGAACCTGTTGTTTTCAAGGAAATTCAACATAAAGCAGGTCTGAACTTTTATCTGAGGTACACGTTTGATGTGCATTTCAAGCAGACAACAAAATTCTGCAAAACAGCACCTGAGTACACAAGCCTGAACTATGCTCAGGGTTACAATATAATTAATAAAGCAGATGAACGCTATCTCCAGGAGAATAAAAACCATTAGAGATTCATTTTAATTATAAAATCACATTAGTTAGTCCATTTATTATCATTGTAAAATATTTACCTGTTTCACAGCATAAAGTAACCTTCCATAACAGTATACCATTACTAGAACAGGAATGGCAAGGCAGAAGATAAAAAGGCAGATGATATAGGAAATGGACTCTGCAGATTCAGACGTCCAGCGTACTGAACAACTGGTGCCTGCACCTTCCTTTCCATAGCTGCTCCATCCAAGGAGAGGAGGCACTGTCCATATCAGCGAATAAATCCAAGTGCTGGCCACAGCAAGAAGTGCTTTTGTAAACTTTGGACCCCCTTTATTGTATAAAGTCAGAGTAGTGTAGCGCTCATATGAGAGGAAAGCAAGTGAGATGAGTGATACAATACCTGTAAAGTAAAAATATATGTTAACTTTTTAGGACATTTTTGCATTTAATAACAATTAACCATTTGTTAGTTGTTTATAGTGTAAAGGGAACACAAAGAAATGCAAAAAAAAAGCATTAAAAAAAACAAATTAAAGTTTTACCTTTTATTGTTATGTTTACATTAACACATCAAATCCTCTTACTTTCCCCATGTTAGGTAGTGTGGGAGAATCAAATATGTGATGCCAAATATGGAGGGTATTTGGCATCATCTACCTCACCCTTGCCTGGAAAAGGGATTACAGGGCCATTAGTAATTGTGTTGCTGCAGAACTAAAGCTCTTTATTTGGGATCCAGGTCTGGAGAGTCCTGGATGGAATGGATGGGCCAGGCACCTTTTTTCAGGCCAGAAAATGAGGATATCCCTGGTGCAGATGTCTTTGAATTAAGGAAAACTGGAGTCTGAGATAAAGGGGCTCAAGTGGTCAGGCTGTGTGTAGCCTGTATGATGGGACAGCCCAGGAGGTCTCTTAAAGTTTCTGTCTGGAGGTTATTTGAACCTGAGATCTAGAGCTGCAAATGCAAGAGTGCTAACCCCAGAGCCACCGTGTGTATGTTCATGGGCAAACAATAGCAGTCAACGTGGAACTAATCTTCCTTTCTTCAGATGTAGCACGTGATTCATCAAGTTCTCCAGGACTGGAAAAGATAGACTATTAGGGGTGAACCTGAGTGATGCAGCAAACCTGGAGGGATTATGGTCCAGAATTGAAAACATTACATTGAAAACAATAATAGCAAATGATTTTAAGAAATTCTTTCCAGGCTTGCTGGATTTCCAGGTTAACCTAAGATAACACATTAAAAAAAATTTCACTTGCCAGGGATTTTTCAATATATTTAGTGTATTACAGGTCTGCTGAATCCAGAAATCACATCAGTTTCATTGAATTGCCTTATGATACAGGAATCAGAATAGACAATTCTACCAACAACAAATGCTAACACATGACCTTATTATCAATCTTTATTTACACCAATGTTTTGTATTTTATATATTAATTGTAGCATTATTTTCATAAAACTTTCAATTGCCTTCCTTTTATCCATACATTTTCTTTGTTTCAGAAATATGAGTTCTTCAAGAAAAAGTTGTTTAAATGACCCTAATGTATGTTGCTACATTTGTGGTGAATATTCTCAGCAAAAACAGAGAAGAAACATTACAGAATTTGTGAAACAAGCATATCTTGCATATTTTGGTATTAAACTTGGGGACCAATATAAGTATTGGGCTCCCCATATGGTATGCAAAACTCGTGAAGAAAGTCTACGTCAGTGGAAAAATGGAAAACTTAAAAGGGTGAAATTTGGTGTACCCATGATATGGCCAGAGCCCAAAAATCACCCTAATGATTGTTATTTTTGAGCTGTGAATGTAAAATTTTTCAATCAGGAAAAACAAATGGGAGTTCCCTGATTTTGAATCAGCAATACGACCTGTGCCGCATGGTGCTGATGTTCCCATACCAGTGTTCAGTACACTCCCTGATATTCCTGTATCCGTGCTCTTTAATCTTCATGTAAAGCACAGGGGTATGTAATAGTGTTATGTATCTTTTTATAATGTATCTTTTTATGTATCCTTCTACAATGTATCTCTTTACAATGTATCTTTTCATGTATCCTTTTATAATGTATCTTTTTACATCTGTTTGGAAGCTGTAGAAGCTCTACACAGTGCTGAAACAAACTCGAATATTTCTCCCATTGACTTTAATGGGATTCAAATTCGACCACCCGAATTTGTTTGCTATATTCGGCCGAATAGCTGTCGAATCGAATAGTGAGCTATTCGACCAACACTAGTCCTAAACATCAGCATAAAAATCATACAAACTGGGTTTTTAAAATGACTTCTTTGTGATTAGTTCTGTAAATTTACTGAATATAAAATATATTGACAAGTATTTCAAAAAATTAATTTTGTATATGTAGGCATATCTAGTTTAATTTTGCCTAATTTTCATGTTTCATTAGTTTTCTATGAGGTTAATATTGAGGTCATTATTTCAAAAAACTAGAGCCAATCTAGCAACCAATACCATATTTGGAATCAGTGCATCAAACTTAACCTAAAATGACTTTAATCTGTTTGGCAAGAAAATGTTTGTTGACCAGTGTAATCTATCTTCTCCAGTCTTGGAAAGTTTTAATAAATCAGGCCCATGCTGTAGATTAGCTTATGGGGATGTTTTATATTAAATATGGAGACTGTCATTATGACTGTGCTTTGTTGGAGGCTGAATATCTCATTTTAAGTCTATTTGGACACAGTCTTTTTAAAAATAACATACTCTGCAGTGTTTAATGATATGTAACATCCACGAAGATTGCAGGAAGAACAGACTAGGATAGGAAATATCCCTCTTTTTATGTAAAATAATCATGTGCTGTGGTCTGTGTTAGACTGGGATACCTAGAGCTGAAAAGGAATTCATTCCTTAAGGTATTTACACAGGTTAGATGTTTGTTGCCCAAGAAAATTTGTTGTGATTGCCCCACGTGTAAATATAGGGTGTGAAAAATGGGCTCCCGACATCTTTTAGCATTGCAGTGCTGTCCTTAACCACTTTATTTTCTAATCAGGGGGACGCAGTGCGTGTCTTCCACTCATCTTCCCTCTTTTTTCACCATGGAATAAAATGCTTGTTTGCTCTAATGTTGCTGGATGATCACAGAAAAAGTTGGACCGAAATTTATACCCAGAGTCCAGCAATGTCTAAAGATGGGATCCCACAAAGATCCATCCAGTGATATTTTCTCCCCACTGCACAATTACAAGAGCTCCATCCAGCTGTATAAGAAATAGCCATAGTTCTGCATTGTTTACATATGTGACACCTGTCAAATTCTGACAGCTACATTGGCTGAGCTATAGGCTGGACTGTATCCTATACCTGTCACTAAGAGCTATAGGGCTTACTAAATATAGCCGGTGGCCATAGAGATCCATCAATGTCCACTGGCTGGACTGGCTGAGCCTACACCACACTAATGACAAGAATATGTGTACTATTTCAAAAACTTAGAACTGAGCTTTGATTGCTCAAATTCGGAACCTAAGTTGGAATAGCCAAAACTAACGTCATCATGGACTCCAATCAAAACTAACCAACCACCACTAATGATGATAGGCCACACATCACCTCTGTTTGGTTGCTGATCAAAGGCCACACCTGTTTCAAAGGCCATCTTTTATGGTATCTGGTCTATGTGGATACCAGAAGACCAGATTGTGAGTTACATTTAGTGAAATACAATATGTAAATTGGACATAAAAGTGGAATTAGCAGCTGCTTCTCTAGGTGCTAGGTAATAACTAGGTGGGGTCTGAACAATGTCCATAAAACCCATACCAACTTTCTGTCATGATGTTGGGCTTTTTGTCAAAAGAGTAACGTGTATTTTTCAAATAATTAGAAAATGAGTGACATAAACTTCATTAAATCAGTGTAAGAAGAGCAAACATAGTACAATCACAAATAAATAGGGCTATAAAGGCATCCCTCTATAAAGGCATATTCCTAATTCTATATATGCCTCGCTTACTAAATAGAAAGTCGTCTGACTAAATGTTGCAAGAGAAATGTACAAAGCTCAAAAAGATCTCAATCCCAACGTGTTTCGCCAGAAGGCTTTATCAGGGGATGTGCAAGGAGAGTCAGAGCGTCTGTACAATAAAGTAGATACGAAAGCTATCTTAAATATCATATATATTTGTATATCGAAATAACATGATAATGGTAGGTCATATCAGAAATATGCAATAATTCATAATCAATAAACATTAGAGTGTCCCTGCACAATGTGTGAATGTATATATATATATATATATATATATATATATATATATATATAGCTCATACTATAGGTTTGGCCTCTTTCTCTATTTTCTTGTTATATGTTAAGCTAGGTGATCCAGCAAACCTGTAATGGATTTCTTAAAAGTCATTTGCTATTTATTGGCAAATGTTTTCAATCCTGGACCAGATCCATACCAGGTTTGATGGATCACCCAGCTTCACTGATAAAAGTGATTCCTCTCCAGCTTTGGAAAGCCTTAATAAATCAGGCCCAATAAGGTAAGACACAGAAGTGCAATACACACTTAAAATATTTTGATAGACAGAAAGACTTTTTAATAATAACAAATGAAACCCAGCATATTTATCTTTTGCTGAGCATTCTGAATTGGTTCTGCTTGCCGCACATCAAAGCTATTTATATATAAATGTCAGTAGTATGACCTCTGTCTGGCTAGTGTTAGGTAAATTTCAAGAGGCTAAGCAAGAGTCCAGCATGGTCAACGCAGCAGACAGCAAGTCTGACATCCATTTCACACTTAATGAACATGCACTTTTCCACACCTTATCTTTTTTAATATATCTAGGGAAATAAAATAGGTTTGCTTATATATGCTTTCACCTTTTTACATTCTCATCTGTTCCCTGGAGCCTCTTATAGATTTAAAGGTTGCTGAACACACAAATCATCCATCCTTAGTAAAATAAGCAGCACAATCCTGCAAACTTGGAATGTAAACTAAGTGGAAAGTGGGCAGGTAGGGAGCTGGAAGGATAAGTAAGATTAAGGCATATATATATAAGATTTTTTTACCTCATTTTAGCTACTCTTAAGCTACCCTCAGACTTGGAAATGCTGGCCAAACTAGCTGAAAACAGCTGGGCTGAATGTCTGTTATCCCATTTCTGTAGGTAGCCCAATACTTTCTACTACTGTTACCCTGTTTATTGCTGCAGTAGATTTTGCATTAATTTAACAGGTAATCCTGGTTTAGCAACTTACCTGTTTCGCCACCACCACCACTTACGACCAGCTCCTCCGATGAGTAGTACAAGAAGAGAAGATATATCGCAGAGGAGAAAACCTAAATTACTACTATAGTAGTTGCCAAGCCAACTAGTTATGTGAACTTAAAAACAGGGGAAAGAAAAGCGACTTTTTATGGCAAACTTATATTTAAAAAAAGAAGTAAAATCCTTTATTCTAAACAATATGCAAAAGAGACAATATACAAAGCATACATTTGATACAAAATTACACTTATTTCCCCACAGGGGATGGTCAGTATTGCATATAAATATAGGTATTGGACTTCTTACATTTTGTTGAAGACCAATACCAAAAGTCCTTGTGAACTTGGTAAATGTTCAATGGATATTTACAGTCTCATTCCCGACGCCTTTAACCCCTATGGGCTTCCTCAGGGGATTGGGAGACTGTGTACAATATGGATAATAAACCATATGGAGAGGTAGTATGTTGTTTATTGGTCCAGAATGAACATTCTTAAGGACATCTTAAGTCCTCCTGAACAAACTCCTAACATGTCACAACACACAGCTGTACCTTTTATTACAAAAAGCAGTTCTTGAATTCTAGATAGGTCATCTCTCTAGACTGAGATGATGCTATCAGTCTGCTGTAGACAAGAATAAGAATTCCCCTAGTCCACTCACCTTAGAACACTCTAAATTCGCAGAAACTCAAAAGGTAAGGAGCTGCAGTAATGCTGATGGTTTGTAAAAACAGCCGAGAACTACACAAGCATCAAAATGTACACAGCTGTGCAATCTCTGAACCGGTACATCACTCCAGGAAGTAGATACTAACCTTAAATAAAGTCTAAAAATGATGTCTCATTTAGCAAAATTCAGATAAAGGCACTGCTATGGGGAGTTCTGAGACTTTTGTAGCAGGTAATAATTATCTGTATTAATATTTAGCACGCATGCTTTTAACATGAAAAAATATTCTGTCATTACACAATTAATTAGGATGAATTATCTTGATATTAATACCTTTCTTATCAATAGGTAACAAAGTTTTTTCATTAAAAACACTACTCATTAGCAAACTGTTTTGGTGAATATTAGTCGGATTTATTATCTTAAGATCTAGCAACACAGAATGTACAAAGGTGTGTATCAAAGAAAAGAGGATTCACCATTGATATGTAAAATCCTACAACTATTAGGGAAAGAACAAAACTGTACATATATATATATATATATATATATATATTAAATGCTTATAGTCTTGTCTACAATTTTGTACTATCCCTGTTATATATGAAAGAGCAAACAGTAGGAACAAAAAGTCTGTTTATTAAAATGCTAGTAAAATTCACATTTATCTATATTACAATTTCAAGGCTACCACTTCTCAGATTTCTTTAAAAAAAAATACAAAACCATAATCTTTTAATTCATTAAAAACAGAAAGAGTACATTTTTTTAAAAATATTGATGTTACACAAAATTAATCCCAATTATTGTTCAACACATTTTGCAGAATCTGTTTCTTCAAGGGAAAGAGTAAATGCCCCATAAATAAATGCCCCCATGATATAAAATTCTTCTACGCGATTTAGTATTTTTTTAAAGTTAAAACACACAGTCTGAGTACCACAGGAATTTTTCCAGAAGAATGCCATTTTATTGAAAGGATTCAAGAGGGTGAGTGTTTTCATAATTTGAATATCCTTTACACTGGGTGTGCACAATTTAATCATGAACACACTAATTATTTAATTTGGGAATTTTGTTAGTCATATTGGTGTGGGGACCCTCATTATGGGGGACAAGGTGTAATGATATGGGTTATGATATTTTATGGGGACACTTTCATGTTGAATGATCACTTATGTGATAAGAGTGGGATCCATCAGTTATTTATGTTATAAATATGGTGTATGTCTATCTAACATCTTTTATCACTGAAAGTAGATAACATATTGTAACAAAAATGGACCCAAAAAATTTAAGAAATTACAATATTTTTGGGAGCTCATATTATACCACCTGATTTGAATGGGAAGAGAATTAAAACTAATTTGATTAACTAGGTGAACAACCAAATAAGTTAAGGGACAGAACAAATATTATATTAGAACTAAACTAAGGTCAATGTATTAAGCACAGCAGCAGATATCAAGTATTGGAAATTAATCTATTCAGTTCATTTAAAAAATGTATACATTTTGTCCTTTTTTCCAACTTTGATTAATACTCAAGTTAATACACTGAAACGATAATCCTCCTTGCGCCTTGCCATGTCTTAACTTAACATTTTATATGAGGAGTACACAGACGGCCACTAACACTCAGTATTGATGTAAGTTAATTTTTTTTTATTATTGTGCTATGTACTTGAAATGTTAAATGATGTATGAATATAATAGTGTTATACTCGAAAAATATATAAATAATGAATACATATTTTGAGTAAATGTACTAAAATAGATTGTACTAAAATTGATTGTTATTTGTAGATTTGAAGCGGACGTAGATTCCCCAAAATGTGTTTAAGTTTTTAAAATACCTCAGTAGGAGAGTTTTCCATGGGGAGATCTATTGAGTGTCTTATTTTAAACAAGTTTTTGGTTTTACATTTTGTATATTACACATTTTAATGTACGATTTGCAAATAAAGTTTAATATGTTTTTTTATCTTTTTGTCAATTAATTATGTATGTTTGACCTTAGAATCCCTTAGAAATTTGGTTTGCCTACGGGAAACCTTGCTATCTTTTTTGTTTATTTGGAAATGTTAAACATATGTTTATATTTATTTATAAAAAAATATAAAGTTTGTATTTCATGATCAGTATTAAACAACGAGTCAATTTTATTTTTGTCACATAATTTTATGTTGTGTATTCATTTCTAAAATGCGATTTTCATTGGGGTGTCGCTTGCATTTCCATTTTATTTTGTATAAGAAACGTGGAAAAAATATTTTATGCCATTAAGCCTTCAATGTTGGGCATTAGTGTACTAGAAAAATTCAGTCTGATACTTTAGGTCAAATAGCAGATAATATATATTGTCTCTTCACTTAGAGGTGGGCCAAGGTACAAGAGGAGTGGAAGAGGTACTGGTAAAAAAAACACTGTGAATAGAAAATTATTGAATAGAATAGAAAATTGGTGCTCTTTACTGTGTCACCTAATGACTTTTAATATTAGTTGAAGTGCCTGGCAATATCCTAACCCTTTCAAGACCATAGTCAAGCCTCTGCAAACAACTGTTGTTCCTGCTGCCTTTTCCCAATACAGCCAGTCAGGATAGGGTGGCACTACTGTCAATGTCACAAGCTATGCTACTGCCTTGTTGGAAATTTTCTTCTCTTCCACCATTGTCAAGGCAAATCAAGGAGGGTGATCACCATGAAAATCATAATGGGCACGCAGGGTTTGTCAAGGAACGTAACCTGGTGATTAGGATATTGTTCTTGAAATTTCACTTTTGTCCTGTGTTTTCATTAAAGTCATAGCAGATAGATTTTGTAAATTTGTATAGAACTTCTACTGTCTTTTTACCAATACATACTCAATACTTTCAGTTTTAGTTGTGAACATTACAGACACGGAACCCATTAAACAATACAATCAGGAGATCAACACTCCTGCGCTAACTTCAGCGCGGACTTCGTCAGAAGTTTTTCTGGCATAGGGGAAAAATTTGGTGTTGCGGGCAGCAGAAAAGGTGTGTATTGTTCTCTT
The DNA here is from genome assembly GCF_032062135.1 of Pyxicephalus adspersus. NCBI lineage: Eukaryota > Metazoa > Chordata > Amphibia > Anura > Pyxicephalidae > Pyxicephalus > Pyxicephalus adspersus. Next base: position 71,254,951 of record NC_092858.1, on the reverse strand, counting down.
TTATCCGTATGTTTTTCTTCTATCAGCATTAGGGTCACTTTAACCTCATTAGGAAGGAGACAATAGACTGACCATGTCTCTGATGAAGTTAAGCAAAAAAAAGATGCCCTCTATGTATTCAGTGGCATCAAAAAACATTACTCTTGCCTTGAAAGATATATGTCTATTTTGTAATAAAAATGTTCAAAATACTGGTATAGCTTTCATCATAGCAGCATGGCACAAAACAAAAAATAGTTTTGCTTAGATGTCAAAAAGAGATTAGACTTTACTGGATTTTCTTGGGATTAAAAATAAAGCGAATGAAATTACAGAATTTTATTTTAGATTCAGAATGTCTTTTGTGTTCAGCAGCCGTAAGACAAAGATTATCCTTGTGAATTCCACAGTAATAATGTATGCTCTATCTCTCTTCTGTTCTAGCCAAGAATGGCTCAGATTCTTAGAATTCAAATCCATCTCATTATCATTCATACATACTGGGTCAACTTCCTCACAGACATTACTAATCTGAAAAGTATGTGAAGATCATTCAAGTAAAATGATTTCAAGGTAAAGAAAAATAATGTAAAGTGTAAAAGCAATTTTATTTTTTTATTTTTATTTTACATAAAAAGCCATTAGTTGCCTTTTGTTTTCCTTTAATTGGCTTACATAATAAGGAAAAGAGAAATGTGTAGTGACCTACAGCAAATTGTTTACCATCGCTGATCCTGCTATAATTTACTGCAGTCTGAACTTTTTTATTTGGCTTTCTATAGGTATGACATAAATGTACCCCCAAACCTTCTAGCAGATTAGGATACAGGTAGTCCCCAGGTTACATATGAGATAGGGACTGTAGGTTTGTTCTTAAGTGTAATGTGTATGTAAGTCAGAACATGTACAGTATTTTGATAAATGCAATTAGGACATATATTTGTCTCAACATATTATTAGGCAACATGGTGTCAGGTACAGTATAAAAATTTGCACCAAATGAAAAAACACTGAAACAGCCGAACTATGAACACTTCTTAACTATAGGTATCATATGGAAGTATAAGTTTGGGGAGGAAGACAACCCAACCACACTATGAGATTAAGATAATAAAGGAGTATAGATTATATTCACTTGGCAAACTGAATGTTCAAACCAGTGTTCACACTGAATATCTAATCATGGCAAAGCAAAGCAAAACAAAAAACAATTTTTGCTAGCACATGAATAGTTGGTTAACTCAGCTTCATCCTATTTACTTAGATAAGTGAACACCTCAAGTTCATTATTATATCAACTACTATTTGTATCAACAAGAATGGTATATTTGTAAATGTATACCTTATTTAGATTGAAATAAATAATGTTTTTAGTTTTTTTACTTTACAACTATAGTATAGTATACTAACTATAGAGTATACTAACTAGAGTGTAGTAGTAGAGTAGAGTATAGTAAATGAAACAGAAAACCATTTATAATATTTGTTTTTTCTACTGAGGTAGCAACATAACAACGTGCTGTAGAACATATATTCTCTTTCACACCAAAAGTACACTGAGAAAAACAAAACCCCTATATAAAGACCTGGCCACATTAAATGCAATTTCTAATGGAAAGCTCTTAACATTAACATAAGCAGTCTGTTGTATTTCTGTATAAGCACTTAATCACATTTTTGTTTTACATGCTATGAGCCCTGTGTGTTCTAAATGGGGGAATAGGACATGGTTTAAATAAGTCATATAAGTACAGAGACCTCTAAGAAATACAAGGTCACTGGTCTGTTATTAAATAATAGGAAACAAAGAACAAAAGAATCAAGTGCAATAGAAAAAGGAATAGTAGCTCAGTGGGATTCAGAAAAATATCAAATTGAAAAGAAAATATTATAAACAGGATATTTCTCCAGAACTCAGCGCTACACCTGAATGGAATATGGAATGAATTGCTCCATGGGGTTCACAAAATGAAAACATTGGTTATGGTTTAAAAATGAAATACTGGCAGACTGAAGAGAACCAAAGTGGCTGTTAGCGGAATAGGTCATATGCCATCTGAGCAGTACATTGCTATACTTCAGCACAAGCTATGCTTACGGTATACTTTTATTGAATTGGATATACAGCAAAATATAGATTTGTTGATTTTCTAATCATCTGTATATATTAAACTTTAGTTTCAGTTACACAGGGACATAAGTAATCTATTCAACCAGAGCCAAAAAAAAATTGAAACTGTGGTGTGAATATATTCTATATCTTATTTTTTATTTGAAATCTTTTTATAGAAAAATTATTAATAATAGTATTCAGTAGAGGACACTCTTAACCGACAAAACAATCTAGTAGAGAACTGGGAACCTTTCCTGCAGGGAAACTGACCATTACATTGTTAATGGGCATGTATTGGGTCTGATTTATCAAAACTCTCCAACACTGGAGGGGATAGACTGTCATGGGGCGAACCCAGGTTCTCCCTTGATAATCTATTTTCTCTAGACTTGGAGAGCTTTGATAAATCAGGCTCAATGTGTGTCATGGTGCCTCAATAAGTAGTAGGCTTTGTGAAAGATGTTTGTGCCTCAAGAGCGACACAGCTTTGGACAATTTCCAACATGAGCTTAATTTGCCTTTTCTGGACTTTGTCATGTGAAATCTCAAAGCTGTTAGGAATTCAGTGCTGGAAGACTTCCTTCTGCTAGGATCTCTGGTCAAAACAGACAGCAAGTAGCTATATAATACTCACTATGTGCCACCAACTGTAGGTCCTGCACTGACTGATGTATGAATGGTTAAGTATCTTTTTAGCCAATAAGTCCATGAAATATCATAAATACTGGCCTGAAGGCCTGGATGCCCTGCCCCTCTCCCCAGTCCTACCTTTGCCAGCATCTTAAAGGTGTGGCAAGCAAAAAACATTAGACTTAGTGTTTGTCTGAATATTAATATAGAAGTGCAATATAATACATTGTGGTTTATATGCTGTGCAATGAGTGTCAAAACCTGATAAAATAAAGGTGATGCGCTACGGACTGATATTTTTTAGAATATCCTTTGATGGTATTTTACAGTAAAATATATTTTTTTTTATGTTATTACAAATACAAGTTTATAAATGTGTTGTCTATATGAATTACAAATATAGCATATTCATTATCTATATTACTGAATTATATTGTTGTAACTCTTCACTCAAACTTCATTTGCAAAAAATAAAGTATTGTGTTCTACTTCACCTAATAAAATATCACCTTTGTTTCTGATAAATCATATTTAAATCAATTGTTAGTTTTTAAATTTACACTGGTAATAATTTCCGACATGTTAAGCATTCTTCACATCATCCCCTGAGAAAGGTATCTATGAATACTTAAACATGAAATCAAAATTTTAGCAAGTAAAACAGTACAGTTATAATATGTGCATGTGTGTCATATATGTTTAAATTTGAAGAAAGAAGAAAGAAAAATATTTTGATTATAAAGGTTCATTTGATTCAGGGTATTTTTAGTCATTTTAAAGTGGAAGTAGTTCTGCTTTGAAAATCAGTTATCAGACAGGTCTTTATTGCAGAAAGGGACAGACAATGTCACTTCTGCAAAAAAACAAACTTACCTGCCTGCGTAATGGTTTTAATGCTGGTGCAGTTTAGTCTACAATGCTGAGATGTTGCCTGTCACTTCTGCAATAAAGGATCTGACTGGTTTTATTTTTAAGTTTTTAAGTAAAGTTCTGTTTTAAATGTTTATTTGTGCATTTTTGTTGGCCACCGGTACTGTGGTGGTACATACGATGGTGCTGTGTCCTCATGTAAGTTGTGTAACAAACTCTTAAATACAATAAACTTCACCACAAGAGTTTGTTACACACTTTACATGAACACTGGTATGACCTGAATCTCATATTCAGATATGTATAGTAAATATATCCAATACTTATAAAGCAAAAACCCATCCTGTAAAGCAACAACACTTTTTTTAAATAAATATAAAATCTAAAATTCATTCAATCAGCGTGAAAATATGCATAAATCTGAAATACAAATGTATGTGCCAGGATGTGCAATAAATACAATATTAACATGGATAACTGAATCTCAGTGAGAGTGAGCATATAAACCAATATACAGTAGCTACAAGAAATTATTCAAATTGGAGACATACTAACTACGTTCTCTTACTGAGTGGTGAACTCCTTTATGTGTAATAAATAAATAAATCCTAATGAAAGATAATGATTTTTTTAATTATTATTATTATTAGAACATCAAGCAAAAGCCTAATCAGTTTCCCAGCAGAAGATTGGGTAACAAGCAGGTACAGGATAGGTGTGCGCCAAGAAATGTACTGAACACTAATGAGCTGGTGCAAAGTTACAGAAACATCCACTATTACTGCTAAGCCTAAAATAGGCTCTGTCCTTTTAATGATCCCCTCCTACCTGTGCTGTGTCAGAGTGTGCCTACAGACATGTGAAACCCGGAAGTGCAGTGGGAGAGAGCAAGTGCTGAGCCTGAGAGGTCAACAGGGTAGACAGGAGCTGGATGCAGCAGGACAGTTTGGTGGGGAGCACAGAAGAAAGCCACATGTAGTGTGAAACTCTTACTTAAGACCAGGCAGTTACTTAGACTCTATGCCTTGGTGCTTCTAAGGACTCACACCACCTTAAGCATGACATAATGCCCCTTCTGCAATAATGTGTCTTGCCTGCCTGATCAGTCCAGGTTTCTGGCCCAAAGCTGAAATACGCATGCACAGCATCAGCTATGGGTGCCAGGGAAACCTATCAATCTCGGCTTTCTTAGAATGTTTCAGGGATTATTTAACTTTGGCACAGCCAATCAAGATGGCTAAAGGCATCTCTCGGAGGAAGAAGATAAGGAAGATGGCGGCACCCTGTGATGGAACGCTGGTTTAGTTCCACTTTAAAGCTGGGCAAGATAGGGGTGGCTGCTGCTGCTGACTAGTTTCATGGGTGAACAGAGTGGTCTGTGGTACATACACTAACCCAGATTCAAATCTTCATAATTTATCCTACTTTACAGTAATCGGCTGTAAACCCCACAACCCCAAAACAATTAACCCCTATCACCTTTCACATCCTTACTACACTTTCCCCTCCAGTTACCCAACACACCCTAACCTCACCCCTGCTTTTTACATAGCACCAATAACCCACAAAAACCCATAGGAAAAGTGCATGGGTGGCAGATGTGGCAGTAGCCACCTTTTTAAGTCTGCTGTCTTCCTGCCAATCATGGCATTGTTACATATGAAAGGCACCAGATACTGTATTCACAAATGAGTTCTGCCAAACCCATTATGACTTTTTCTATGACCAGAAGAGTTGGGTAGTGCACAAGCCCAGAATACAAAGCTGGGAGTACACATCAGTTGATGCACAGATGGAAAACTTTATGCGGTGCCTAAGAGAACAGGAGGCACCCTAAAATATGAGGTTTCCTAGGTAAATGACATCACTGTAATTACCTTGGTCATATTCCACAACAGCTCATTAAAAAAGATCATAAATTAAGCAGAACTGGGAAAAAGGAATCTTCCTAGTAGTTTACATGCTTGATGACTGCAAATACTGAACCTGCACAAAGTGGCAGACTTGTGTTTACTATTTTATGAGTCAGGGTGTATCTGTTACAGACAGTCTTTTTCTGTTACATTTCTCAATGCCTTCCATTTATTTTATTTGTACCTAATTTAGAGTTCAATGTTTGTACAGATCATTTAGTTATAAATTCCACGCATTCTCTTGGGTGTCTGAACAGCTGTTGATTTCCCCAAGTATTTTTATGGAAAATGATTCCCTTTCCCCCTGAGGTACTTTAGATTCTTAGATTTGGTATGTCACATGGTGAGTCTAGTTACTACCTTTTATCATTTTCCCATACAGTGTTAGATGCCAAGGTTATATGTTTTAATTCCCTCATGGCTAAACTCTGTCTTTTGTACCTACAAAGCCAGGATAAACTTTCTGTAATGCAGAATTTACTTTTAATTGTTAGAAATGTTGCATATTTACACAAAATCCAGGCTGTTTATTGGAAGGGAAAGAATAAGATAATTTTAGTAATATATAGCTAGGTATTTTGTTTTATTTGTCTCGGCAAATAGAAGTCAATGTAAATCATGAACCATTTTCGTTGTTCCCCCTACTGTTTTTTTTTTAAATGCAATATTCCTAATTTAATACTTGTTCACACATATGAAAAAGTTCAAAAAACTAAAAGTAGAAATACAGGGTCAATTTTTAAGAATTAGAATCATTCTACTAAAATTACTACAGAGTATCTTCTGATTCCTTCACAGATGGAACCAATCAATCCTTATGGAATAGGCTACATTGGTGAATGTGGTATCAATTACTCACACAGCTTTGGAACCCTATATGATCATGTATGTTTAATGGCTACTCCAATGTACTTTTGTAGCTAACATCATAGGAAACCATTTATTCCATCTTAGTTGCTATCAGTTGCTACCCCTTATGATTAATAAGAATCACATTCACATTTTTACTTTAGGTGTTTGCAAGCTAATGTAAAGGTTTGTAAGATGTTACATTAAAGCATCAGCATCAATTTGCACATAATAAATAAAATAATCTTGAGCACTTGAAAAATTACTAAAACATGCTCTGCAAGGCTGGAGAGGATATACTTTTATCAGTAAACCTGGGTGATCTGGTGTTTTTGCACACATTTGGCCTTATTAATCAAAGCTCTCCAAGACTGGAGAAGATAGACTATTATGAGAGAACCTGGGTGATCCAGCAAACCTAGAATGTATTTCTTAAAAATCATTTCCTTTTATTTGGCAAACGTTTTCAATACTGGGCCAGATCCATTCCAGGTTTGGTGGATCATCCAGGTTCTCTCACAATAGTCTATCTTCTCCAGTCTTGGAGAGCTTTGATTAATAAGGCCAAGTGTGTGCAAAAACAGATCACAGCTTCTAATATCTTCTAATATCAGCAATTATTTTAATAAGTAGCTATCTTCTCCAGTCTTGGGGAGTTTTATTAAACTAGGTCCATTGCCTCAACCAGGTCAATAAAATATATATTTAAAAAGAATGACTATTGGTGGAATGGGAGAGCCTTATCTTGCAAATATGATTATTAGGCAAATGGGTTCATCACAAATATTATTTCAGGTTTTTGCAATTTTGAAGATTTCTTAAAAGCATGGTAATGTAATGGCTGCATTTAATATATTCAGACATAATCTGGGTCATATACAAAGTGCTATTAATCATAACTGCAGGATACAACAGCGTGAAATTCATTATCTCCTTCAACCTGTGGGACTGACGGCTCATGTTAAAAATTGCTGCTAAAAAGATTTTCATTTTCCTGTGGCTTGCCAGGTATCCAGATTTTGCATAACCTATGTCTTGCTTTAAATTGCATGTTTGCTCAGTAATTTTGTAGACAGTCTTATGTGAAAATAAAAAAAATAGAATACCCTGTACTGTAATTTGTTGTATTAGATATGATCCAGCATCATCTAGCACACTGTAATCAATCTTTGCTGCAGGCTCAACTATCACACTGCTATGGTTACTGGTTAAACTAGTGGTGGAAAGCAGAAATAAGGGGTGTGATTCACTGGTGCTTTCTGTATCTGAGCTAAGACTTGGAAAATAGACAAATTTTTTTAACAAAATTCTGTCCTGGGAACCTGCATTCCTGCAGGGTCTTCTTTCTAAAAAAAAACAACTGCAAGACTTTGTACCTGGTTTGTTTTATTGCCATTGGAATATTTTTGGTACATTTAAACTGAAAATTTAAACATCAAAGTTGAGAACTAACAGTACAGTGAGTTGGAATGCCCAGACACCCCTAAACTTTCCCAAAAATGCATGCAGTCTCAGCTAGTGCATATATATATATATATATATATATATATATATATATATATATACTTCTCAATGGGGGAATTTCCTTGATGAAAAAACAAATAGCAAACAAAGTAATGGCATCAAGTTCAAGCCTTCCATTTTAAAATATACATAGGTATCAAATAGTTTTTTTACATTTTTTACTGTTTGTCCTTATCAAATTGTAACTATTACATTGTAAAATAAACAATTCAAAATAGTAAAACAGTTATGTGTCTAAAACAAAACCATTTGTATATCTACACTATGACACATCCAAGAGACAGGCTGTGTACCAGCAACATTGAAGTGCTTTGTGTCAAGCTAGACTACCAGCTTGAAGGCAAGTTACACTTCCATTGCTGTGCAAACGTCATGGACATTTTAGCAAAGAAAATATTATCGGGCTTGAGTAAGCTCTCCAAGAAAGGGGATTAAGTGTAATTGAATGAGATCAAACACAGTATGACACATTGCAGACACAACAAAAACAGATTATATAACCATAAAACAAGTAATCTTTGTTATTAAAGAGAAACCAGCCATTCATCACCAATGAAATACCCCCAGCCTTTTTCCCTTTTTGACATAATTTTTTTTTGGCACTATGCAATGTTCACAATTATATATTTTATGCATCTGCTACTCTTTAGTTTGGAATTTGTAAAATAAAAAAGATACAGACATCCTAAAAACAAATATTAGAAGTATGTCACTGGGACACCAATGTTTCACCTTAACTGTGTTTTAAATCTGGAGGATGTTCCAATGTTTTGTGGCCACACAGAGTTCCTGCCAACAAGCAATATTAATGGGAATTGTGTGCAGCCCAGAATTGTTATACTTGGTACTGCTTGGTAGTTCTTCCCTGCCAGCCATGAGTATACCAAGTTACCCAGCATCATACACTGAGTTGCACATACATTAAAAAAGATTGCGGAAAGGCAGGTATGTTTATTTTATTGGAGAAGGGGCATCACCTGTACCGTCTGAAATAATGACTTTGACTTCTCACACTTTTTTAATTCTTAAGTTTAGTTCCACTTCCACTACAGGATCACACAAATAGTGGTGGATCAAAACAGGTATGCTCAACTGTTTATTAATTTAAATACAAAATGCAACTTTTATTTAAAAAACACACTTTAAATGCAGAGCATACAGTTGTATACACATGATTTAAATACAAAATGATTTGTAATCCCAGTCAATATTGTGGCACAGGCGGGTGACACATTTACCGTTCTTGGTCCATAAATAAAGCTCATTAAATCACCTATTATTTCCAGACTGTTCATTGCATAACAAATTAGCATAATCATTCCTGCTCAATTAGAATGAAGGTGAACCATAAAGTTTTAAGGCCAAACCATTAGGAAGCATTTTGTAATGTAGCAGAGGAGTGTAAATCCTCAGAATTTAAATTACAAATTCTATGTTTAGCTGAAAAAAATGTCTTCATATAATAATGTGTATAAAAAAGGTGATGTTCCTGGTGTCCTATGTTAAGGTCCTATGTTAAGGGAATTCCTCTCCAAACGATTTATGTCGCTGAGTGTAGAGAATAAATGTCTGTGTTAGGGGGCCGGCTGTGCTTTTGGGTCTTTTGGTCAACTTTACATGTTTTCATTGGCTTCCCCCTAAAATTGACCTTAGACTACATTAACCACATATGACTTTAGTAGGGACATTAGATTGTGAGCTCCTTTGAGGGACAGTTAGTGACACGACTATGAACTTTGTACAGTGCTGTGTAATAGGATGGCGCTATATTAATACTGTATAATAATATTAAGGAGAGGACCCTGCCCTGAAGAGCTTACAATCTAGTAGGTGGGGGAATTTACACACAATAGGAGGGGATGATGTAGTGGTGGGAAGTAGTGAGGGTTTCAAATGACAGAAGAAGACGGGTAGGCAAGTTTGAAAAAATGGGTTTTGTGTGCTCTTTTAAATGAGCAGAAGATAGGAGCAAGCCGAATAGGACGAGGAAGACCATTCCAGAGAGTTGGGGCAGCTCTAGAGAAGTCTTGAATCCGTGCATGTGATGAGGTTATGAGTGAGGAAGTCATTAGTAGGTCATGTTTCATGTTTGCTGTCATAGCTTACATTTCTGCATTCTGAAGCTACCATCGCTCTGCTAGTCTTTTATTCCTGTCTGGCAATTCTGTTATCTATGTTCTATTTGGCAAATTTTAGTAAGGCCTACATAATCACACATAATTTACAATTCCCATAATGGGCCTGATTTATTAAAACTCTCCAAGGCTGGATAGCATACACTTTGATCAGTGAAGCTAGGTAATCCAGCAAACCTGGAATAAATTTGGTCCAGGATTGAAAATATTTGCTAACAAATAGCAAATGACTTTTAGGAAGTCCATTCCAGGTTTGCTGGATTACCCAGCTTCACTGATCAAAGTGTCCCCTCTCTAGCCTTGGAGAGCTTGGAGAAGATAAGTATTAAAGTCAAGTTCTAAAGGTCGTAGCCAATTACACAAATCCTCTCAATTTCCATATGTGACATTCTCCTTTAAAAAATTTTTTTTGAGGCAAAAATGGGTTTGGAATTATATAAGCTTTAATTGTCTTAGGTTTGTACAGAAAGTCTTTGGTGTGTATGATTATGTACTTTACATGCATACCAATCTATATTGATTTCTGTCTGGAGTGATATGGCAGATGAACCTTGCAATGTATAGGCAGATGGTCTGGGAAAATATTTTAGCATTTTCTGCACATTGCAGACTGTAGGCAAAACATAAAAGCAGAGGCCTTTAGCCAGTTTGTTTTTATAATTATGATTAGTTATTAGTACAAACTCAGGGAAACCTATAGAACCTGTAACATTGTAATATAATCCTAAATGTTACTTAACATTATAAACCTAACCCACCAATCAAACAACAATCCCCTGTAAACTTTACAAATCCATGGTCACATAACACATAGGGCCTCATGGGAGAGTGACAGGGTCCTTCTTCTGGTGCTCAACATTTCAATGGGTATTAAAGTTGGAAAGAAATTTTGGTGAGCATTTTGTATTTACCAGGAGGCAAAAATTGACATTAGGTCTGATTTTATGCCGTAAAGGGAACACTAATCTAGCAAACTTTTAAATACAGATAAACAAAAAAATGCATGTCTCGAAAGTGGAAAACGAGTTTAGTCAGTCTGGTAGGTAAACGGTAAGGGCAGGGGAAGGCTAGAATCTCATAACC
>NC_092858.1:71240706-71241975 GCF_032062135.1 Pyxicephalus adspersus | reverse complement strand
CTTTATTTGCTATTTACAAAGTTACACCTCAGCAAGCAGATAGAAAAAGGCAGACCCCAATTATTTTTATTTTTAAATTATCCCAACAGGATGGCTTAACATCAGCCGGTTAAAAATCAAACACACAAGCACTTATCTTCAGCTGTCCCGTGTCTATAACTGCCCATTTTCAAATAGGCAGAAAAACCAGAGTCACCTTGTCTGTAGAGTCTTGTCTCTCTCTCTCTCCCTCCCTCCCTCTTACTCAGGAACACTGTAGAGGATTGCTCTCAAGCCCTCTCCATTAGAGTCTTTCCTCCCTTGCTCCCTGGCAGCCATTCCCTTTTTACTCCCTCTGGGAGCTGCACCTGGACTCTTCTCCAGCAGTGGGGAAAACCCAGGATGGCCTGCTAGAATAGCCACACTGCAATCCCTTGAATTATAGCCCTGAGACCAGCAACCTGTATGGCACATATCTGCCCTCTAGTACCTTTCCTGCTGCTTGCCTACAATATGTAATAAAAAAAAAATAGGAAAAATAAACACTGATGACATACACAGTGACAGTAAGCTACAGGGATTTTAAACTATTAAATGACTTAACGTGGTATATACTTTTGAAGCAAAGAGATATCTCCAAGCTATTCTGCAGCAGGACCTTAAGTCATCCAGATAAATCAGGATCTACTTAAACAAAAGGCCGGAAGATAAAGTTATTCATGCAACTACGTTTAGGCACAAAGGACCTGACTGCATTAAGATATTACCATTTTTTTTTTTAAAAATGCCTTTAGCTGTAAAAGTTTGTCAAATCAGTGTCAAGCTAGAGGCATTTGTGCATAAGCCAGCTCTCTGGTGTTTCTAACTTTAGTATAGCTCACCGATGCATGACATAGGATACATGACACATTTTTGAAGACCTGCTTTTATGCTCTGTGGGGACTGGTTTGTAAATCAAAACACATGCTTTTCAGAAAATGAAGAAGGCACCAAAAATACTCAGGGTCTGCAGGGTTTTCTTAGGTCCTATTATTGTATATAACTTAAATAAAATTATCTCTAATTTATTGAACAACTACTGCTTAAACAGATGGTTAGAATATACTGAGATGGTTGCAAAATATCGCACAAGTAACCTTTTTGTATTTTTTGGATAAGACCAAAACAACAGGAGGAAACCAAATAAATGTACGCATACTTTTCACGCAACAATATGTATTGTTACTAGAGATCATTTTTTAGAGTTCTTTTTGTGAACAGTCTAGCAAAAGATCCTCAAAATTCGAAAAA
>NC_092858.1:71186538-71237961 GCF_032062135.1 Pyxicephalus adspersus | reverse complement strand
ACAAACCTAGGATGGATTTCTGGAAATCATTTTTTATTTGTTGCCAAATGATTTCAGTCCTGGAGCAGATCCATTCCAGGTTTTATGGATCTCATTGGTGCTCCCACGATAGTCTTGGAGAGTTTTATTAATCAGGCCCTATGTACTACCTGTCAATATGGTATTAATCTAAGATCCTAATAACATGTAATCTTCATTATAGCATAATCCATGATTTAAATACAGGTCCATCTCTGGTCACACCTAGTGCACATATGCCATATGTCAACTCAACATCAGATTAACATAAACAGATATAAAACAGAAAAAAGCAAATTGTTTCACAAAAAATGTCATGTAGGGTAGTATTTTTGAAATGTAACATATTTTTGTAAAGATATTTACTTACCAAAGCATGAATTGACAAATCCATACCACTGGCAACCATAATCTCCACCAATCCATTCGCCTTGAATGCTGGATGTAAAACTCAGGGTTGTACCGGATACACATACTAACATATCACTGGCACTGATATTTAGCAGCATCATGTTGACAGGGGTTCTCAGGGTTTTGAATTTGCAGAATAGAATCAATACAATGAAGTTGTTCAGAAATCCAAAGACAAGAATAAATCCAAGAAAGACAGCGACCACCGTGTGCCCTGTTCTAGACAATACAGGTCCTTGCTGTTGAGAAGCATCATTGTCCAGGTATAAAGAGGTTTCAAAGCTGATATTTGCTGTCCAGTTTAATTTCATGTTGGACATCATTGCAGATGTAATAAAGCAGACATCTGGGGTGGCATTAAGTGATATAGTTTATTCAGCTTGGCGAATGGTTTTAACCATGTCATTTGCTTCCTTGACATATAGACCCCAATCTAAAACATAAGAAAAAAACTATTAAACAGATTGCTAAATTTGGCTTAAGAAAATGTGTTTTTTAAACAATTTTTGACAAACTGTACATAGTCTCATTCAACTCGATTTGTTCAACTTTATGAATGTTATGAAACAAGTGCAGTTGAATGTGACTACCAACTTTTAGCCAAAACATCATATACATTTTTGGTCCAATTTTTATTTGATGTGTCCATAAAATCCCATCAAAGAGAATGCCTAAAACAAACCCATCTACTCGAGACAATATCATCATATGTTTTGTTTTTTTATTGTCTCTGCACCCTTGCACAATATTGTATTTTTGACTAGAAATTTGCATTAAAACAGTATCAAAAATTTTGTGTGACGAAAAAAAAATTGCAAATGCTAGCCTTATTATTTAAGGTTTTTGCTTTCAAAAAATGGTTAAAAGTTTGGAGTAATCAGGAATATAATGTGCATTATACTAGTGTGTTACAAATGAGAAAAAAGGCTCAGGCTGTTAAAGGGTTAAATGGGACAAATCTCAAATCTAGTATGTGAAAAAAATATGATATTCACATCATTGTAAGGGCCTTTGTTAACAGGCTTTTTTTTTTTTGTGTCAGTACCTCTTTCTTTCACCAAAGAAGTCAATGGGAGTGCGAATGCAGCTTGAAGCAGGTGGATGCAGCTTTTGCAGGAATTTAGATGCAGGACATGTTAACTGCAGGTCATATGCATCTGTCAATGAACTCTGAATGATCTCAGAAGCAATTAAAACTAATCTCAATACAAGCTTAGCTAAATGTACCTTAAAGCAAGCTTAATTTGCTCATCAACATAAGCCCAAAGCTTGTTCACAGAGGCTGAATGAAAAAGATCCTTAATTAAAAAGGTTTCCACACAAGTGACCCACATATCTAGGCTGTATTTATAACAAGGCTATATAATGTTAACAGTTTAACAACAACACACTATACACTTCTCATACTGTGCAAAAATGAATTTTTATATCATTTATTTAAAAAATAAAAATAATAAAAAACAGCAAATAGCTGACTAAGCCACCATAAATATTTGATTTCCAGATCTTTCAACATTAATGATTTAGATCGGCCCAAATTAGTGCTTTGAACAGATGTCTGTAATACCTGATAAGTTTCAGTTGGGGTATTAAATTAGGTATACATATATATGTATACCTAATATAGTATGGTGCATGTATATTAAAGCATTTGGTTTTACTTGATGATAACACAACATGCTTCGCTGATTTACACAATTTCTTTCTCATGTATTTTGCAAATCTCTCTTTGTAGGAAGAAAGAAAGAAAGACTCTTTAGGCTGACCTTTTGTATGTAGGCAACAGGTAAATTGTGATCTACCTGTACATCACAGTGTCATTATTGGTAGATTGCAACCCCTGGCATGTTTGGTATACTTAAATAGATAGACACAGGCACACACAGAAAACGGAAGACTTATTAAGCTGTCTAGAGAAGTGGCTGCAGCTCAACACATGATGAGTTGCGATGTCACAAAATGCCTCTCACCCTATTAGAATGGGAAAAGCGGCCATGGCTGATAAATCTTTCTGAGATACCTTCTATAGAGACTTCCCAAATAAGGGAGGTGTCAAGGGTAAATTCTGCATAAGAATGGGTTCTGGCCTGGGTCGCCGACAAAAAATCCGGGCTCTGGTACAAAGAAGGTGCGTGGGCCCTTATACAAAATTCTACACATGTATGTGTGTTTATTATATATTTAATATATTATTTATTTCTAACAATCTTAGATCACATTGACACAATTAGATAGGTATGCATAGGTATAAATGTAATAATAAAGTCTGCTAACCGTCAAGCCGTTTATAGTCTCGAATCTCTCGATAACGTAGACAAACAGGCACGCAATGTCGGTGGGTCCTTTAGGCTACAATTACAGCATTCACAGGAAACTTTACCTGTGGAATTATCTCTTCCTTTGCTATCCTGTAAAGTCTTCGTTGCAGTCCAGGATGAATCAGTGCAGCTTGTGTCCTGTTTTCTTCTTCCTCCCGGAATTCGGCAAGCAGGAGTAATCCGAGCACTAAGTTTGAAGCTAGGAATGAACACGTGAGAACACTTGTTGATAGTCACTTTCACAATTTTTTGTTCATTGAATCTTGAATGCACTACATTATGTCACTCAAAAATATTTTGTCACTGTTGCGGCCTTCTGTTGCTTTGCGCTCACTCAACGCTTTGCAATCTTGTATGCGAAATTTCGACAATACAATAAAAATTAAATGAATTAATAAAAATTAAATTAATAAACAAATAAATGTTCAAAATATAATAAAAAAATATGGGACCCCCCTCTCTTCGGGCCTGGTTCTGGTTCATCAAGGGACTGAAAGAGGAGTGGCATGCTGAAGTTCAAGGCACAAAAGGGGAACATTGCAATGAGCAGGGGTAAATTACAGTTATAGAACAGATGTACAGTACCAGGATGGGTCAGATGTGTAGGAGGGGAGGGGGAAGATATGTGAAGGTACCGTGGTGGAAAAGTTGTGTAAACACAGTAATGTGGTAGAAGAGGTGTGTTTGGTGTACACAATTCTAAATGTATGCTGCTCTTACAAACTGAACCCTGGCAGCTAATCCGAACCCCGTCAGCCAAGCCAGAACTCAGACTACTAAACCCAAACACCCATGGTATTTTACCCTGGTAATCACTGATTTGTTTCATGTTTTTCAGGCAGATCTCTACCTCCCCAGGGTTACTATTTGTTTAATTGTTGTCATTATTCTCTCCAATAGTCAATCAGCAAGCCATTGGTACAGAAGAGATAATTTGTATCTACAGTGAATGTTAGATATTGTGACTCTTCCAAAGCACTGTTCACCTATGTTTATTTCTGGTTTACTTTCTGTTTAGCTAGGCTAGTTTTTCTGTTCTATTGCACATGAACTACTTTTCTCACGTGATTGATTATCTTGATTACATACAAAGACAGATTAATTCTAGGAGTATACTTTGTGGTTTTCTATAGATCCTAATTCAAATCAAATTAAACGCATCCTTTTATTTGACTACAAGTATTTAATGTACTAATTGTTTAATATTTCATGTTTAATATGAATATAATACATAATATAATTTCACCACTATATAAAATTAAATACTGATCATGACACAAAAGAGGCTTTCATTTCTGTATGCTGAACCACTCAATAATAATGAAAAAAAATGTCATTTTGCCCAAAAATGAATCATATAAATAATTGGTTTTATTGATTCTATGTTTTTGTCTAACTAAACTTCTAATTATTTAAAAATATCAATTCATTTATAAAACAAGGAATCCCACAGTCCCCCATGGGAATCAATTACTGCCATTGAAAGATGTGGACCTGGAATATTTTCACTAGGGCATGCTTGAGAGAATGCCTGATTCCCTGTTTTATAAATAAAGTTGTTAGTGTATGGGTGGCTTAAATTAGATCAGCTGAAAGTTAAAAGAAACTCAAATGGATCTTAAATGCAAATATTGTCTATGGAAACAGCTAAAAGTATTCTGCATTTGCTTTGAACCCTGTCTTTAACATTCTTTTTTGTTAAAAAAAAATAACCTTTCTAAGTATAAAGCACATGTCTAAATCTAATCTGTCTGTGATATCTTATCTGAGCCTTTTAATGTTTATTTTAGTATTGTAGCTTTTCATCATGTTTCCTGCATTTACACAACAATACCAGAATAGGTAATGCCCATTAATGTTATCATCATTACCTTTATTCTACATGTTTTTTTTTTCTAGCTATTGCTGCTTTTCACACAGATTAGTCTATATAAAACACATCTTTTAACATCTAAAAGACATCTGGTATTTGTGAAATGAAAGTTCAGAGTGCCCAATGAATATAAAGGCTACATCAGTAGCTTCAGGCACAGTAAACCATGCAGTGATATTATCTTGTCACTGGAGAGAAGTATATGATGTAGAACATCAGTCAACCTTTTTACTAACCACACTGCTACTGTTCAAGTACCAGACTAGAATAAGGAATTATATGGCATAGACTTGACTTAAATGTCATGATATAACCTGCATGATTTTCCTCTTACCAAATAATTGTCTTAAAGATAAAGCAATACTTTTTGCTACTGTATACTGCATATGGAAAATCATTAAGAGCTATATATGATAAGAAGTAAGCTAATCATTCCATGAATCCTCTTCCATCTAGAAAATGAGTTGATTTGTAATTTTCAATCAACTATATAACACTTATTTGTGACATTAAGCTAAAAGAGCCATAACCAATCTAGATTTTGAAAATGACCACTGAATGCAAACAATTAATAATAAACTCATGTAAATGCAACTAATAAATAAATGTCAATGTAAATATCTAGACTTAACTTAATTTCAGTCTTTTCCTTCACTTTCAGTACCAGTATTTATCAGGAAAAATAGAGAGGATTGATCAGCAATAGAGTGATCAGTGTTTTTACAAAAGGGAAGTAGTATTTCTACCTTTGGTCCTATTAGCTTTCTGGTAAATCAGTGCAGAAGTTTATTACCATTTTTCTTACAGTCAGTTAATGAACAGTAAGGTTTCCCATGCCATTCAAAATGAGGTACTGAGAGAAGCTATAGCTAATATAAATTAGATGTTAAAAAAAGAAAAAACTTCTTTAAGAAATCTGTTGTGACGTGTAACCTGTTGAAATCTGTTATGACGTGTAATCAGAATATCCCCAATAAAAATGCCCTTTCTTTTCCAGATAGGTTTCCAGATAGGTACTCTACACTCTGTCCCTTGCCCATCCACACTCCAGAAAACTAATGTCAATTAGTGGGGACTGATCCCTAACAACCAGCGGCCAATGGGAGCACTCCCTGCCATTTTCAATAACAGCACAGCTTTGTCACCTCTGCCTGTTGTTATTATAAAGAGCAGGGAAAGTATTCCCATTGGTTGTTGGGTGTTCGGATTGCCCTCCACTGTTTTACATTAACATGTCAGAGCAGCCAGCAGTAGAGAAGAGCACCATTTGATCAGGCTGTTTGATGGGCTCACAGTGGTTATGTGAGGGAAAAGATATTTAAGGAAAATATCAGTCGTTTACCAGGTTGAGCACCCATGTATGACCACCTTTACAGGTATCATTATTGCAATGACATGAGACCACTATAATTCTTATGATTGGTTAAATGAAAAAGCCAAATATTCTAAATCAGCTGCTGCATTCAGTCATAATAATTCCCCTTTTTCACTTTCTTTCCAGTTGCTATAAAAAAGATACCGTATATGAATTTGAGGTAATATATAGCCAAAGGACAAGGCAGGCAGGCAATATATGTGCAGAAACTGCGAGCTGTGCAAGATTTAAAATAGCCATTACATGATAACCATTAAATAGCCATTAAATGTTTAGCCCCAAAACCAAATAGCAAATGGCTAGGTGAAATGACTTCGCCTTTAAACAACTAGCAGAGATGATTTAGAATGGCTTCCCTGTTTGATTGTTCTTGGAGAGGGAAATGGTTGTACTCCATTCCCTAAAAAATAAGCCAACACTGACCAGTGAATAGATATGCAACAAAAGGATTACTCTATGGCCTGATTGTATCTTCGATATCTGTTTCAGGCCTACAGCCAACATTCATCCATGGGTGAGTTTTGGTTGTTTTAAATGTTCTATTTTTTTTTTTTTTATTTAATGAAAGTTCTTGTGTTATTGGATCACATTTATTTACATTATTACTATGTCTGCTTTATTATGTAGAACAGATGGTAGCCCTAAGCATTCATCATGAAAAATATTCAGATACCAGCAGCCAAATGAGGCATTTATAACCTTCACAATATGAATGTAGTAAAAGGCACAATAAATGACAAAATTAATAAATTCAGTTTTTTACAGAATTATTAAAAAACATAAATGCCTAAGATATCTTTATTGTGTCTTTAAATGTGGTAATCTTAGAGTTACTACATTTACCATCTAAAATTTGTATTTTAGCAAAATCAGAATATATATTTTGTGATAGTCAGTGTAGCACTGATATGAGACAAAAAATAATTTTAGATATAAAAAAATACAAATATTGCATTTAGATGTTGGGAGCTATGCAATATATTGCTAGTTTCTAAATAAAACACAACAATAATATATTTATACTTCTTTCTTTCCTAGGCCAGCTACTTTGTGCCACCTCTCAACAACCAGATTGTTTGCACACAGGGGGCATATGTTGTGCTTCACAGAAATATCATGAAGATAAAGACGTGGTAATAGGCACAATAGGGTTTATTTACAGAGAGAATATAGGTTCTTCACATTGCAAAGTGAATTATCTACTTGCAAGGAATACTTCACTTAACTTTAAACTCTACTGACTTAAACCATGCAATCAGGTGCAAGAAAAAAATCCTATTTGGGATGATTAGGTATTCTTTGCAAAGTGAAAGGGAATTATCTCTGGCAATGTGATCATTCATTCTCATAAATGAACAGGCTAAATTTATTTAGTAAATAAGCCCCAATGGATTAACATAATAATATAAAGCAAAAAAAAAGAATCTGATAAATTTTTGGAAACATAAGGTCTCATTAATTTATCATGAAAAATTTGTGATGTTTGCAATGCTGCAATCAGTGCCCTAGTAAAACATGGGGGTCAGATGAGCAGGTTTTATTTCAGGGAATATTGGGTTACGTAGACCCTTAGAGGTATATTTATAAAGAAGTATATGTGACACCATATATTGCCTGGTAAAGAAAATGACAAGTAAATGTGTTTTCAATGTCAGTGATGAATTATCTACCAGATGATGTTTAGTGAATATCAAATTAATTTCTTTTTAAATACTTTCTCTAGGGGCATATGCATAGGGGCATATTCATAATGGAGAGCAGATATCCATATCTGTTTTCTGTTACACTGCACTTTGTTGCACACACTACAGTCTGCAATGTTTAGACAAGTTGGGCCGCAATGTGCTTCCAAGCAAAGCAGGTCACATTCATTTACTGTGCTGTCTGTGCTAACAGACACTCATAATAAATACAAACCCTCTAAAATATTAGATTGACTGGACTGGTCTATATTAAAAATCAAAAAGCAGTAGCAAATGGCTACACATACACACTTATATATAATAAATTAACATTCTTTATTTATTAAGAAAATAATTGGATGTAACAGTAACATAGGTGACAGAATCCTCAACAAAATGAGAACATGGAAAATACACCAACACAAGACATAAAGACCCACCACATTTTCCAAAACGTACTCAACAACAAACACCAAGTTAGAATAATAAAGGCTTAGCAGAGAGTGGACTAATAGCAAGATAGTGAAAAAATACAAATTAGATGCTACATAGTAAACATCCTGGAGCTCAGCATTTAGCATTAATATTAGGTGCCAAGGTAAATTCACATGGGTGACTGTTATGCACACAAGGATATTAATGTGCATGTTTATTTGACTATAAATAAAAAAAAAAATTTGAACCGTTTGCAAACATCTTGCAGTCATCTACTGTCTAGAATTACCTTTCACTACATCAGTAGCAAACAACAAATGCTGAAAGCTTTAATTAAAAATTGTACATTTATTTTTGATCTCTTCAAAGATACCAATAAAAGTTTACATATGTATTCAAGTTTATCTACTACTTGATTTAACCTTGAACTTTCTTTGACATTCTTTGCTGTTTGCCTTACAGGCCGAATTTCATCTTTAGTCCCATCTGGACAATACTAAACGCCAATGTTTTCTTCATTCTTAGAGGTCAACAATGAAAACCGGTAAGTAAATAAAAAGAGAATGTCAATCACAAACCTCTATGAGACTATTATTTAGCCAAGGTAATAGACTGCTGTACATGTTAGAACTGACTTACCAAAAGGGTAGCTGTTACATTACTTCACTTTAAATACCCAGATAAGATGAAACCTTGTATATTTTTTATAAATATAAGATTAAGGTTACCTCTCGGTAGGAACCCAAAAACTATAATTGTATAGATCAGCGATCGCCAACTGCGGGGTCAGGAAAAGGACCCTGCTGAGGGGGCACACCAGCCAGAGCCGCGCACCAGATCCCCCGTACGAATGGCAGGTTAGGGGTGGTGGGCGGGTTGTGTCTTCAGACACAACCCTCCTACTCTCCCATCGCAGGCTCAGGGTGAGAGATTGGGTGGGTTCTGGCATCATGACATCACTCTGGGGGAAGTGTCTTCCCCTTTGAGTGACACACGGCTCCCCGCGTATACGCGGTCTGGAGTCCGTGGGATAAGTGGTCTATGACAACCAAAAGGTTGGCAACCACTAATATAGATAGTATAGAAGATAAGATGAAAACAGTGGAGGAGAAAGAAATAGGTAAAGGGGGAAGAGAAAAGAGTAGGGAAAGATCCAATTTATATGACTTTCTAGGTTTTAAAGCTTGTACACCCAAAATGAAGTTCTATCGAGTTCAGACTTGCATAATGAACGTCAAATGCCATAACAAAGTGAAACAAATGTAACAGCAGCAGAATAACCTTTAACACCAATAGGACTAGATTGCTCTGGATTGATGCAACACTTTACAAGCCCTACAAACACGGTGGTGAAATGTGACATCAAGCAAGTAACATGTTGAAGTAAGTAAAAAATGTATTTGTTAATAAATAATATCTAGAAGTAACATAAGTAGTAGCAAAAGTAACAATCATATTGATGTAGTTGTATTCTATGTTCAGTATATTTTATATAGACAGTCAGACTGTACCTAGATGAATTAATGACCTATAACAAAATCTGTTATTCAAAGAAAGTACATTGGTTTTAGCAAGCATAAACAGCTTTCAGAATACTGTCTTCAGGAAAAAAAAACACTCCTTCGCTAATGGGCCATACTATTTTTTGCTCACCCCACCTCCTTTCCCCTGTATTCCAATTATTTTTAAAGCTCCTCTTGTGCCCAGATAATTTACTTACTGGACTTTTTGTGTTTGAAAAGCTTGAGGGACACCATGACTTTTAGTTTCACAGTGCTGTTCTTAGTTGATCACCCCAGACCCACACTTAATTCCTCCTTATACAGGGCCCAGAACTTAAGCATCACTTCATCTTCCACACCTAACTACTATCTCTCTCACATGTCCTTTATTATTACTGCATATCAGGGCTACAAAATCCTCACATTGGTATAGAGTTTAATCATTGCTACATTCTTTGTATCCTAAAATTCCAAACAGATGTTGGCACTACAGCTCAGAAGGAGAGCAATCCTCCACATCTCCTGGGAGACGGCCCTTTTGGGATATAGTATATTGTATTGTTCAAACTTTTATAAATTTACCACTTTCTTTCAAGCCAGGGTCCTTCCTGAATCACAATGATTTCATCTGTTAGTTGTATAGCAAATCATTCTTGATCCACCTGCAATAGTGTGCATCTCTGTACTTTGGTGTTAGCTGGGGATCTCTCTGGTTACACACTGGTTCCATAGTATTAACGAAATTCTGTTGATAAAAGGTTGTACTGCTATTTTCAGGGTAATATTGGAAGCCACAAGACAATGGTGATTCTATTGGGTAAGGTTATTTAACTGCAGATATTTCTCAATGAGGTTAACATCAAGAGTTCTCTGGTTTTAAAAGATAAAAGTACAGCTTTTTTTAAAAATAAAAATAAACTGTTGCATGTCAGAAATGTATTTATGCAGGCATTTAGGATATTGATAGGTCCAATGTAAGCTTAATGTAAGTAGTTTTTCATAGATAATTGGTATTTATTAAACAATAATATGCAAGGGCTGATAAGTGCAAAGCTATCCCACTGCATCATAAAAAAATATATTGTCTGCTACTGGGTCTAGTTCTTTGTTGCAGCAATATATACATTTACACATATTTCACCCTTATATTTAGTCCTTGTTTAACACATTAGTACACTTAGATATGTTTCAGACACTTGCTTTTGCGTTTGTGGCTCTCCACTGTATTTCATTGCAGAAACCAGCAGTAGTCACCCATCATGTTGGGGTTGCACCGGCCTTGATATCTTGTTTCCATAACAGATATGTCCTGGAACCTCTCCCCTTGTTCATCACTCACATCACCCAAATTGTGTGGGAAGAAGTCCGGATGGGAATGTAAGAAATGAATGTTAAGTGGGATTCGGCAGCCAACTTGATGGTATGCTGTTAGCATGTTGTTCATGAGTTCAGCATGGTTTTCAGCTCGCTGGTTGCCCAGAAAGTTTTCTGCAACAAGCACAAATGAATCCCAAGCAGCAAGTTCAAGTCGGTTGAGTTTGTCTCTAAATGTGGCATAACACATCGAAATGCAGATTTGGGGACCAACAAAAATGGCTGCTTTCAATTCAGCATCTGTTATATCTTTTCCAAACTTGTCCTTCAGATACTAAAAACCCATACCATCACAATTCATTGCAATGACGTTTTTCAATAATCCAAGTTTAATATGAAGTGGTGGAAGGTAAACTTTCTGTGCATCAATTAGTGATTTATGCTTCACGTTGTACTGGCCAACAGTTTGTTCAGGTCTGGATGGCCAGGTCTGGGTCTTTCACTTTATAATGGTTGCTGTCATCACGACTGTTCCACAGGCACAGAAAGCACATATATTTTTTATATCCCAATTGCAGGCCAAGAAGGAGTGCCACCACCTTCAGGTCACCGCAAATGTTCCACTTGTGTTCTAAATAGTAAATCAATTTCAAAATGACCTCCTTGGATTCGTAAGTCTCTTTTATTCTCTTGGCATGAGCAAGAGGAACAGAAGGTTTTTAGTTACCTTTATGCAGAAAAACAGCTTTCAGTCTTGCTTTGCTCGAGTCTATGAACAGTCTCCACTGTTCTGGTATGTATTCGCTAACCTAACTCCATCATCAGACCACTCACGCCGGTACAAAGGCAAATGTCATTTTCCATCTTGTAATAACCTGCAAACTTTGTGTGAAGATCACGAAAGTGTGAAGTTGTCATTCCTTTTGTAGCAAATTCCACTCCTTTAATCTGGGAGCTACCATTTCAGAATTCTCTTTTGACAAAGACAGGTCCCTTACTAGATCATCTAAATCTGATTGGCTTATAAAATGTGGCTTAACCTCTTTAAATTGGGGTTCATAACATTCATTACCATCAACATCATCCTCCAGTAACAACAGATGTAGGAGGGACTCGCACTGGATTCTCTGCATTATGTGAAGCATCCAAAGTCGTTTTGGCCCATTTTGAAGCTGCAAAGGCCGTGGAAAGTTGACCAAAGGTATCCTTTTTTTGCAGGACAATGCACCTGTGCACACGTTCCTAATTTGTCCACCATTCCCCCTGCTCAACTGACCTGGCCCCTTCGGACTATTATCTGTTCCCGAATTTCCTGAAACACCTGAAGGGGCAACATTTTGAGGACATTTCTGACTTCAAAGATGCTGCTAAGAGCTGCTTTGCAGCCCAACCAAAGGACTTTTATTTGAACAGTCTAGAAAAGCTGCAACTACGCTGTACCAAGTGCATCAGTCTCAGGGGGGAATATGTTGAATAAATGTGTTATTTCATAACTCTGGCTCTCTCCTTTCTGGGCAAACCAGGAACTTCCCAGCACCCCCTCACATATGAACAAACCTTCATTGCAGGGTGCTTCACTGTGTGTATCGCGCATGCTCAGAACATTCACGATCACTGTCCGACTGTACACACAATACATAGCAAAGGATCGCTGCGCAATGAGATCCGCCGAGACGGTCGTTAGTTTTCAGTGACTTTCGTCGCTCGTTGGTGTCGTTGTGGGCTTCTTTTTTTTAATGATTATTGTACAATTCTTCGTTAGTCGTTAGTTTCCAGTGATAAATATTACACGTGTGTGCGCAGCTTAACTCCAGCCTAGATTAAATCATTCATTTTTAGAAAAGGTCACAATTTTAAGTTTATTTCCATCTGTGTCTTTATGGGGAGATTTCCTCTTAGAACAAGATGTGCTAGACAATAACCCCAGTAAGTAAACATAATATAACAAAAACATATT
Organism: Pyxicephalus adspersus; assembly: GCF_032062135.1. NCBI lineage: Eukaryota > Metazoa > Chordata > Amphibia > Anura > Pyxicephalidae > Pyxicephalus > Pyxicephalus adspersus. The sequence continues at coordinate 71,225,076 of NC_092858.1, read as the reverse complement.
TTTAATAGTGTGGACAAGGATTGGAACTTCTATCCTTACCTTTCAATTACAAAACATTGCCATACTAAACCATCCTGTCATTTGTTTTGTGTACAAGACAGATATTATGTCTGCCTTCTTGTAACTCCAGTATGGGATCATTTTATGCAAGCTGTACACATAGTTGTTGTCTAACTGCCATGCATTATTTAATTTACTACAAGAGAATTCAACAGAAAGTTGATGTATTAAGCATCAGAAATTACCGTATTTTTTGCAGTATAAGATGCACTTTTTCTTCCCCAAAACTGGGGGGGGAAAGTTAGTGCGTCCTATACTACAAAGGTGTGATAAAATAACTAAAATAATATACTCACCCGATACCCGATCCTGCGTGTGTCTCTGGCTGCAGCAGCGTCTGTCTCCTCTTCTCTCTGGCAGCAGCACGTGTCTTCTCCTGTCTGTAAAGCAGAGCGAAAGAAGCCGGCACAGCGCCACCTGCTGTTCCCTGTCCTAACTGCCGTACAGTGGAAAAAAAGCACAGAGTGATCAGAAGGGGAATTTGAATGACAGAGTGATCAGAAGGGAATTTTGAATGACACAGAGTGATCAGAAAGGGAATTTGAAAGGCATAGAGTGATCAGAAAGGGAATTTGAATGGCACATGAGTGATCAGAAGGGGAATACGGTATGAATGGCACATGAGTGATCAGAAGGGGAATAATCTTTCAGAATCTTTTTTTTCTAGATTTTCCTCCTTTAAAATTGGGTGCGTCTTATATTTCAGAGCGTCTTATAGGGCGAAAAATACGGTATGTACAATCTACTTTTTATTTCAATAATACCCCGTCACCCACCGACAATTAACATAACTATGGGATGCTAACAAATATGATTTAATATTTTTACTGATCTCTGATATATTTATTTGCTGGTAACTGTTTCATCTATTGATTTTACAAGCTTTGTCTCGCTAGAGATCTAATTGCAGACACTATATACTATACTAACTTGTAGGAAAGTGTAGTGCTGCAGTGGTAATTTTACATGTTGAATACTTCAGTACATACTGTCATGATGAAAATGCATTATGTCCCAGGTATTGGCCTAGTATACAGAATTTCTGATACAATGCACATGCCAGACATTTTTTCAGAGGTGACCATTTGGCATCAGTTGTGTGTGATTTACTGCTGATGGTAAATGTACTGTGTGTAGATGCTTGCAGTACATGATAATATTAGGATGGGGGGTTAGCCAAATGCTTCTGGGCTTAGGTTCAAAATCTGACCTTGGCATTTCGACAACATGCAAAATCCACAACTTTACATATTTGGTGAGTATTGAACATTTTCTGGTTGTAAATTTTCTGACCTTTATTTGTTACTATGTTTTTAATGACTGCTAATAATTCTTAAAAATACATGATAAAGTCTTCTGGAAACAAATTATGTTTTGGATGTTTAGAGAAAGAGAGTTGTAAATCAATAGTTGAAAGGTGTTTATCCCTTGCAAAAGAGTTACAATAGATAATGAACTTAACTTTGTGAATTTTGTGAAAATGCACTTTGTAAAATCTACTCAATCTTGTGCAAAGAAAATCTAAAAAATCATTTTTTTACTAGCGCATTATTAAATGGCTGAAGTCAGCATAGCTTTATCTTTTTTTTTTTTACCAAGCTAAGTGAAATAAACCTTGCAAGAGGATATATATTCTTGGCAATTGAACAACCTACAGTATATACCTTTAGTAAATCAACCTGTGTCCTAAAACTTCTTCATTATTTACCTTTATTCAATAAAGACAGTAGTCTATACGTCTTCTGACTTTAAAACCTGATCAATAACTAAACTTGTGGTATGATATTGAGTACACTGAGAGATTTTCTTCCTAACATTGATGTAGATCTTTGGTGTTCAAAAGTGTAAATACAATATTTGGACATTATCTGGACATGTTTTAAAAAGTTAAAGATGTTTTACCTCTTAACCACCATCCACTCAAGAGCTTTGAAAGCTACTTGGTTCAGAGGTAAAATATTTTCAATATTACAAAACAAGTTCAGTTAAATGCAACCAATTACTAATAGCTATACCATAACCAAAATAAAACAAAAACTATTACAGACATTGGCAGCTTTAGTTTATTGCACTATATAAATTGACTGTGATTGTACTTGTCTAAGGCTAGGTACACACGTGCAATGTGTACCTAGCAATTATCGAACGTTCTCGTTCGATAATTGGCTCAGGGCTGATATCAGATGAGAAACTGGCGTGTGCATAGGACTTGTCGTCCATCGTCCAAACGACCATCCTGGCTGATCCATGGACGATGGATGATGTTTGATTGTAATGGAAGTGAACGAGGAGAAAGCGCAGCGGGGTGCGGTTCCGTCATTCTCCCCACTCCCCTCTCCATAGAGCAGAATGGTGCTGTATATACAGAACTCGTTCATGCATTTTGCAGTCATTAGTTGTTGGAAAGGATCATGAAAGATCCTTTCCAACAACAATTATTGCACACGTGTACAAAGCCTAAGGCTTATCATCTACAACCTATTTATTATACAACCCTTTGTAAAATGTTGGCATTATAAATACAGATTAATAATAATTGTTCAAGCTCATGTATCTGTAATAAAAAGCTTTTTATTCAAATGGGAAAAATCTAAGGTACCAATAAGTAATACCTTAATTTAAATAAAGTTATTTGCTGTCCCTGCTTAGCCATGGTTATGCATTTTTTAACAAAACTGATTCATAAATAAAAATTCAATACAATTTACATGTTTTACTTTTAAATCAGTTAAGCAATAGCTTTTTCTTGAATGTCTACTTTTAACTTTTTCTTAGTAGCAAGCAATTAGTCTTGTGTTATAACCCCCTAACACATTTTTCCTTATGCATGTGCCTGCATAACATGGGTGTCTGATCATTATGGAAAGAGGCAGAACTCCAAATGTGCATGTATAATACTGTTAGCATTAGAAGTACATCTTTCTGAAATGTATGTGACAGATGTGAAGAATGTCCTTGAGCTGAAAATGACAGACCTGTGTATGCTTTAATAAGCATTAGTGTCTGTATCAATGGAAAATTAGAATTACTGAACCAGAAAGTGGAGTAGTTCTGAATTAATGTATATGTGTTGTGCATTTTCTAAAACCTAAATAAGAATTGTACAACCTTTTTTTTCAAATTGCATTGTTTTGTTAGTATTATAAAACATAACATAGTTTTACCCAAAATAATTTGCATTATTCTAAATTTAAACCATCTGTCAGATTAGCCATCCCATTTATGTTACATGATGTGTCATGATTCTGACAAACTGAGCAGCTGGAGTATATAGTATGTGCTTGCATATGATGAATTAAGGTCCCTTTTTCATATTTATTGAGATCTAACCTGTACTGGAAGGCATATTTCATGTATTCTCACTGTAATGTAATCAACGCTAACAAACACAGCTATATTGCAATTTAACACAGCGTATCCTTTACTTCTGTGAAATGAAAATTAGGTAAAAAATACAAGTGGAAGTCATTTATACACTTCCAAATACAGTTTCCACTATTTCCAATACCATTAGGCTATTGGCAAGACTGGAATACACTTGGAAGTTGCATTTAATTGTATTCGGCACATTCCTTTTGGTTAAAGAAACACCTGACCATCAGCAGTAAATGGACATTGCACAGTGCAGATGGCTGCTGTCAGTGTTCATCGTCCAGCACCTACTGCTTTGCCTGCTCTGATGTTTCTCACTTCTTGTCCATGTCAGGACGGTTCAAATTTGTCCATGTATGCCCTAATCTGGACTAGATATTACTTTTGAGGCTGTTTAGCAAAATAATTTTAAAGCATAAATTGCTGAAATTTAGCATAAAGATTACATGGGAAACTTGTTTGCTTTTATTTTTGGGTAAAATTTTTCTGTATAATGTAATATCTGTTTTTTTTTATCTATGTATTGAAGTTTCCATAGTATTATTAGTCCAATGTTTGGTCAAACACTGTCCATACTTTTTTTTTCTCTAGGGAGATGCTGGGAATGCATTTCAGAGGAATTATTGCTGAATCTGCTGTCACCCTGATTCTGTCTGCATCAAATAGTGAATCACTTACCTGTAATGAGTTTGCAGACAGTAATGTTGAAATTCCTATTGAAAAGGCTTGCTTTAGGTCATCTAAAACCATAATGCTCTCCTGTGGCCTGCCTGTTTTGTTTAAAAAAAAGCCACCAATGGCAGCTGCCATAGCTCTGCGGTATATATGTTCTGTGATGTGTGTACTACATGCTCTGTATGATCTGTGTTATACATGTTGTGCTCATTGAGGGCAATGTATTGCTGCGTCCACTGCACACTTTGCTCTGCAAACTTTGAGCTGTGTACGCTCTAAAATCTATATACATGTTGTTCCATGTATGTTCTATGTGTTCTTTGTGTTGTTTACGCTCTTTGCTGTGTCTGTTTTTTTCTGTATGCATGATACTTTCATGCCTTGATCTATATACGCTTTGTATTCTATGTACTATGTGTTGTGAAAGCTTATTGTTATGGTACATAAAGAGTACTCGATATGCTGTCAATGCGTGTGACATGGTATGACATGGTATCCAGGCTATGTACACTAAGTTATGTTCATGTAAAACTTATGCAGACTAAGAAAACATTTATTTCCCTTTAAATATAACAAAGGGATGGGAGATGCATTTAGACGGTCAATATCTAACACATAACTGAATAATGTATCACACAAAGATCTAAATTCTTCATGCTTGAAGAAAATAAGCCACTCGGGGACAGAAATATGGTTATAACAGTGTAAACATAATGCTCATAGATCACACTGAATTAAATGCAGCCCATTGAATGACACAAGGGATAAAGGCTGGATTAGTTCCTAGATTCATATTTACAGATCATACGTTAATTCTATTCATTTACCAAAAAGCAAATCAGATTATAAAATAAAAAAATTCTCGTGTCCTCATTTTATTCATCAAAAAATGAAGCGCATTTCAATCAGCCCATAAAAACCTGCCTTATGAATAGGATGATACCATGCTTATATGCATGAATTTGGGAAGAAAGAACAGAGTGGCAGGTAGATGAACACACCATTCTGCTGCTTTTCTCTTCACTATCCAGTCATGTAAGTGTTAGTTACCACAGAAAAAAATCAGGTCCCCTGTCCTAACACACTGTAGTGCTGTGAGATAAAATAGATTTGGTATGTGTATTTCATCTATCCTTCAATCTGACTAATTAAGGTATAATATGGCAAGACGTGTATTATTTATTTACCTATTGGCCATCAACTATCTTATTTCAAAGTAAAATGTAGGATAGTACTGTAGTAAGGGAACATTATTAGCATGGTAAGTGAACAATATTCAGTGGGAAATTTTTTTTTGCAAAACTAGTTTTCCAATGAATACCCAAGGAGCCTGCACTTGGTCATTCATTTATCAACCAGGAAGGATTAGATGAAGAATATTGGGGAACTGCTGTATACATGCTAGATCAGGGGTGCCCCACAGGTAGATCGCAATCAACCGGTAGATTGCAAAGGTAACGCGAGTAGATTGCGGAGCCCTGCCTTTCAAAATAAACTCCACCGGGCACAGGAGTATTTAAGTACAAGTTTTTATTGCTGGTAGATCATTTTGACTTAGTAATTTTAAAAGTAGCTCTGCAAGCCAAAAAAGAGAGGGCACCCCTGTGCTAGATTTTCACCCATGGCAATCATGATTTGTCATGTTGGGAGACAAAATTCTCGCATGGCAGCAACCATTGTATGAATTTGTTTCATTAACCCTTGCTGACTTTGCCTGTTCCTGAATGAAGGAATGTACGCTGCCTGGACCAACCTTTAGCCTGTGACTCCAACTCTGCTTTGTCTTTCCTCTTGAATACCTCGTCTGGTGGACTGATTACCTGTGTATGACCTTTGGCTTAGTATTCTGGATTTGCCTTTGTAAGAACCTTGTACTACTTTATCTGTGAGCATCTAGTCCTCTGCCAGCCCTTCCCAATTCTGTCCTCGGGACAAGCATGTGCCAATTCTCCTTCAGCTGTGCAGTCTGAGTACAGGGGATGCTGAAAGGGAAAACACAACTAAAGGGAAACAAGAATGCTGCAAGTCGCAGAGTTCCTAGAATTCCTCTGCTGCCACCTCGAGAAGGTATAGGCCCGGGCGCGTTCTACTGCAATGGGACACCACCCAGAATTGTCTGCCAGAAGAGCTTCTCCTAAAACTATTATTTAGAGTCTTATACACCAGGCTTTCTGTATAGGGGTATAACATCTGACCTGCAGCACATGTGTTTGGGAACTTCCTATAGCATAAACATAGGTTCTCAAATTATAGGGTACAGACATAAGAGGCAAGATGTACAGGAAAATAGAAATTTCAATTTGAGTGATCCTTTTACATTTTGTCAATGAGTGTCTAGATGCTCTCTTGGTTTTTGGTAGACAGATAAGTATCTGTTATACCAAGGGCATGTGAAAGTGATAATATTGTGATTAGACAGAAATTACAAAGTTTAGGAACAGGACACAAAGGGAAGAATAAAAGCCACAACTTGTGATCTTTAAAACATGTGTTTGCCATAAACATACAATTTTGTGTAGTTCATTAGCAAAGGATCCAAATTGTATAAGCCTGTACATGTGATGCAATGTTTTTTCTTTTTAAAACGGCTCTAACAAAAGGCAAATTTGAAGCACAGACCCTACTTTTAATTTTTTCTCTTTGATTCAACCCTCTCCAATTATTCCTGTAAAATAAATCTTATGCTTTTGGCACTTTTATCTATCATTGTATTTTTTTAATCCAGCCAGGCTCCATTTTTTTCTCAACCAGAGTTCTGTGGAACCATAACATTCCTGCCGTAGTTGTTAGAGGTTTCTTGAGCTTTGGCTAATTGACACCATCTGATGGTGTCTGAATAGTTCCAAGTTCAACGCTATTACTCAGTGCCAGTAGAATGACATCAGTGAACTTCTAGCTGTCTAGTAAGTTGGGATTTGTTTAAAGGGCTCCTCCGGGGTAAAAAGTTTGGGAAAGGCTGTTGTAATCATTCCAAAGATTTCAGTTTGCAAAATAAATTATCATTACAACTGAAGCCAATGCACATGTGGTACAAAATGTTCTTCCATTCTCATTATAATGTAATATTTGATTTGCACCACCTGTGACATTTCAGTCAGTTGAATTCATGTATTTCATACACCAGATGGTATATATATATATATATATATATATACAGTGGTACCTTGGTATAAATCCTTAATCCGTTCCAGATCCTTGGACTTTTATCAAACAAATTTTTCCCATAAGAAATAAAAGGAAAGGAAAATGATTAATCTGTTCCCATGAAAAAAAACATTGTTATTGGCAAATTATACATTAATGGGGCTGTATAAAATAATTTAAACACTGCTTAATACTAAAATACAAAAATACAAAAGCATTTAGATGATATAAATGAAAATTTTACCTCACTTTACCATGCTGAGAAGAGTGGAGTGCCTACTAGGATGGTGCTGAGAAGGGAGGAGGAGGAGATGTTATGTAATTCACAGAGAGTTATAGCATGGGTTGTTCACTGAATGGTGGCAACTGGCGTACTGGCGCCCGTGGGCAGTCGTGGCTTTGTCTCGAGAGAGGTAAATAAGGGTAGTGCTCGGTTTTATGACTCATTTTGACCCATACAAGTTCTAGCACAAAGATTGTTAACCAAGCAAAATTTTTCGTGTCCAAACAGGACTTATACTAAGTTGGACTTATTTCAAAGTGGACTTATACCAAGGTACCGATGTATATCCATTTTTAACTTGTTCATAAAGCACAACTGTTCAGTAACTGAGCTAAAAAAAATTAAATACTATTCCTAAGAGGAAACAAAATTAGGAATATGGCTTGACTCATCATATACAAACAAAGTAGAACAGTTTATATACTTCATTATTATAACTAATAATTGCTTCCTGAATGGAAGACAACAAAAATCATAAGCAGAAACATATCCTGCTCAACCAGTGTAAATATTTGCACAAAATATGAATATGAACACTCCTAGAGCAAGCATAAATTTTGTCCTACACAATGGTAGAAAATGCTGCTGTTTCATGTACTCAATACTGTAGAGTGGCTTTTACGTATTAAGCTTGCTGGAAATTCATACAATGGGTTATTTTACCATTGGAACTTTTCTAGGAATGTCCCTATAACTACAAAAGTAACACAAATGATTTCTCCTCTTCTTTTAATTAACCAAATACTGTAGAAATAGATAGTCAGCTATCTAATAGGATGAAATATTTTATTATACACATTAAAAATTCAAAAAAACACGAAAATGTCTGCAAGCCCTTCTTACTCTCCTGCAAAAGGACACAATCAATGTTTAAATATTCATTTTCCCTAGAAAACAATATTTTCTAGAAAGCAACAGGATTGAAGCTTCTCTTACCATCTAACCAAGGGATGCACTTGGCTTTTCCTGTATCTGACATGAAAATTAAATGAACAATTACAGTCACAAGAAAAAGAAAGTACACCATCTTCCAAATCTAAACTTTTAGGACATAATAAAAAGAAATCATCTAGTTCTTAGCAGGTCCTAAAACTAGGTAAATATACCCTTAGATTGGTAGCAACACATATTACACTGTTTCATTATTTATTTAGAAAGGCTAAATCAAAATATAGCAATTGTTGCTGCCCATCAGTCTGGGAAGAAAAATCCAAATAATCTCAGACTCTACATATGTACTATTAAAAAATACTGAACAAGTATGGCTTGTTTTGGTTGCCAAGAGAAAGCCTCCAACAAAACATGACAGCATGACTTAAGTTTGCAAAGTTGCATCTGAAAAACCTACAAAACATCTGGAACCATATCCTTTGTACAGATAGTCTGACATAAGGACGCCTCCTAGATACGAATGGGGCTTCCCTGCTAGCTAACAAATCTTTTGCTAAACACAGCTGGGGTTGTGGGTAAGCTCTTTCTGCAGGCTCCTGTAACTCTTTAATGACCAAGACAAACTCTGCAGTTGTTTCTTTTTCATATCAAAGCACAGCTTGCTCCAGAAGTTGATGAATGTCTAGGGTCTATAAGGTTTTTTTTTGTTTGTTTTTTGTTTTGGTGTGTTTGTGATTAACTCACAGTGAGGATTATATACAGTAACTGACACCATGCTGCCTAATAATATGTTGAGACAAACATCTGTCATAATTGCATTTATTAAAATAATGTACCTGCTCCGACTTACATACAAATTCAACTTAAGTACAAACCTACAGTCCCTATCTTGTATGTAACCTGGGGAGTACCTGTACAGACAAGACCAAAGTGGAAAACATTTGGCCATACACAGCCAATGCACAGCGTCACATTTTGGGAAAACCAAACACAGCACATCAGCACAAAAATGTCATACCAACTGTCAAGCATGGTAATGCAGGCTATCCCTGCACTAGAATTGGTGAGACACGCAAATTTATATATGCTTTAAGCATTTTTTTCTGAGTAGTCAGGCTTCACTTACTGCTCCCACAAAAACTTTTTAGCCAGTCTATTTTTTAGCATTCATGAATTCTAAATATTAGGTGTATATTACCCTTTTTCCCTTTCTGTCATCTTCTTTGACCAGCATTTTGTATCTGTGTCTTCTTCAATTTCAGCAGAGGAATGCTCACTAATCTTGGGGATACATAGCTAAATATACCACAGGGCAGGGAGATGCCCAAAATTTGGCCTACAAAATTCTGCAGTTTTCTCTACACAAGATGGCAGAGCTCCCTACATGACAAATCCCAACTGCCAAGCTTCCTGCCTTAATCATTCCCCTAATTATTATCTTGTATTTATATAGTGCCAACATATTACACGGTGCTGTACCAGGTTCATATTTATGTCACTAACTGTCCCTCAGAGGAGTCCTAAATCTAATATCCATACCATGTCGAAAGACATCCATACCAAAGATGTAGGATAAAACCAGGGAACTCTGGAGAATCCCCACACAAACACAGGGAAACCATACAAACACTCTGCATACAAATACACACAGTGTCTAACCAAGTTTCACACCTATAAGTTTAGTGTTGGAGTGCTAGGCACCATTAGGACCTAGGTAGAATATAACCCACCCTTTAAGCACAGATACAATAAACAGTTGCTAAAGGCTCCCTAGGGGGAATAACAATATCCCTTAAATTGAATAATACCATACAAATATGTAAAATGCTACAATCTTTTCCCTTTGTATTCATTGCACTAGAACAAACAAAGCAGGTTACTAAACATGTTGCTATGGTGTCTGTGAAAGTTCTCATCTAGAATGTAACAGCAATACATGAGACTTTTCCATCAACTAAACAAAATCAATCAATTATCCTACATATTTTATCTAAAATGTTATCACATATATTGGGTTAAACCCAAATAGATAATGGTAATCCAACAAAATAGAACAAATTAGGCAACAAAAAAGCAACACATTGCTTACTACAAAGCAGTAAACCCAGATATCAAGACTACCTAATAGAAATTGCATGTCCACATTTTTGTATAATAAAATGTTCCAGGTGTATCCTGGAGATGTTTTTCTGGGACTTGTGATATCTGTGATTTAGCACTATGACCTCAACATGACATTTATTCACTGATGGCAAAAAATTTTTTTAAAAAACCTCGAGAGTCACAATACAGTTAATAAAACCTAATCCAAAGATTATTATAAATAAACAATAGTAATGTATATATGACTGAGAATAGTTGTAATCCTTGAAGCCCTATGTGGACACACCTTGCTTTAAAGCACATGATAGCCACCTTTTTTAAAATCTAGCATGTGGGTCTGTACCACTCACTGATTTGGTAGTGAATGTTATTTGGCACTAGACTGAATCCACATTGACCCAAGAGGAGGTTATCTTAATAAGATCATCCTCCAAATGGTATTTAGATGGATATTTGTACTTCGGGCTACACAATATCCTGGAATAAATGAAATGTCAAGAGTTGCCACGTAAGACCTCAAAGCTTATAACCATTCTCAGCAATTTATACATAACCATTCATTCTTAATTTATAACCTTTAGATTAGGTTTTACTGGTTCATGATATATACTATTCCCTATGCAGACAGTATATATCCTAAGACTGTATAGCCTTTATACATAGCTCCTCTTATTTTAGACATAACTTATTGATTTTTTATTACAATTGGGATTTAAACAGGACAGATCTTAAAAAGACACATTGATTGGATGATACCTGTTGCCAATACCCAGACATCCAGCACTATGTGGATGTGACTTCCAGGGTGATTTACTTCATACTTTTGAAATTGTTTAAACACTATGTTGACATCACAATGCTATTGTAATATATTTATAGCATTTATATCCACACAGCACCAACCTAACGTCAATCACCCTAGAATGCAGAAGATCAGTTGTAGATTGTCCAAATTTTGCTGATCTATTCAGTTTTATTATTATAATCCATTCTTTGGCGCCAGGAAGTCTGCCTAGCTGGTAAACCTTAAAATGTCATAACTGATGGTGTGAATTGTCAAAATCGTGAGGTAGAAAGGATAAAACAGCTGTTAATAATTTTGCAAAATGTATTGTATGTGAGACCCTGAATTGAGTGTAATTAAATAACTGTGTGATAAAATACAGTTTTCATATAATAGATCACATATTGCTCATACACTTTATTAAGTCTTTTATTACAATAACCAACTGAGGGGGAGCAAAACAGAATTTGTTTTTTAATTCTATTCAGTTCATAGATATCTGTTAATGCGGTTTTGTGTGGATTGGCTCTTTAATAGGCAAAAATTCCAACAGAGGTGAAATATTGAGACAACCACCTGGTGCTGAATAGTTTTTTCCTCATCTATTACAAAATCTATAAACAAGAAGCAAGACCCAGCTAACTCATCACATTTAGGATTGCACAAATAAGGATGGATCCAGCAAGCAATAACATTTACTGAACTGTACTTTAGAACTATATACAATAATTTAGCAGGTAATATTAGTACTCATTATTAGTACTCAAATGTTGCAAGCTTTTATCAAAATATTTATTGTTAACTAGAGATATGCTTAGAGTAACCAGATTATTTCCAAACAAATCAGTGCAAACATAAAAAAAGCAAGAATGTAGAATTGAAAACTATCAGGAAAAGTCATAAAACACACTCATACACAACCATTCCTTTTACAAATCTCAATGCTCCATATGTCTCGATGTAATGCTTTATATACACAGCTGACCTAGTATTATTTCTATGTCCCTCCAAACATCATTGGATCTTCCACTGATTATTAATAGGTTCAGAAAGGTGAAACAATACATGTTCAATTACTTGCAGTTAGAGTACATGTGTAATATATGGCTTGTATTTACTTACTTGCAGAAAAGAGCTGAGAACACTTCAAGTTGTATGCAATCAGGTCAGTTCAGGGAATCCAGAAAACAGCAGTACATTTTCCAACAGGGTGAAGTTAACCCTTCCTCCATTCTAGTAACAGTAGCTGCCCACCCAGAGTATAGTATAAGCACCATCCATGTATATGTTCTGAATGTATTCTGCAGTGAAACTGAGCAGCTGTTGTAGAGTTGCTGCATTAAGCTCCTCTCTCTGTGTAAGTGTGTGGAATCCAGACTTCACACTATACTATATCTCAAGCCAGAATAGGAAACATTATCTGCACACTCTGACAGCTGATTGGAGGAGAACATGCACTGATCTCTTGCTGAGGTCATTGTTCAACACTAGTAGTGTCAGCTAGGTTTGTGCTCATGTCTTCTTTTAAAGCTACAGATACAATGAAGTATATTAAAAGAGAGGTTCTTCATCTCTTTATTTGTTCAGTGTTGATGTGGTGGCAAATATGTTCTCCATTTCTGAATGTAATTGAAGTTGGGGACTTATCATTTTACAAGGCATAATTCATTTAGTTTAGTAAATGAAGTAAAACTGCAGCTATCCAATCAAATAGAACCAAAAACCATTAGATCATATTGCATGTGACTGTCTTGCATGAATTTTACCAGATTAATTAGGTTAGATGAATTATCTCTTGCAGTTTACTTTTCTAAGTGAGCACTATTATCTTCTACTTTTTATACTAATATATTTACCAAGGTGCTAGAAATATTCCTCTGTGATTTTTGGTCCACATTCAGTTGATAGCATCATGCAGTTGCTGAAAATCTTTCCACTACACATCCATGATGCAAATTTCTTCTTACTGCTTATTTTGTGTTGAAACAAAACTTTGCTTATTAGGGGATGTAAACCACTATAGTAAATTCTAACTCTGCAAATGTGGAGGCGTATTGGAGTAAGAAGTGTTAACCTTGTATAACATTTCTTTTTGACGGTGTCCTAATATACACAAGTTTAACAGCTTTCTCTCCTTCCTCATGTGATGGTGTTTGGGTCTGGTGATTGACCTTTTAGTCGGAGCACCATACAAAGAAAGATAGGAAAAGGTCTTTCCAGAGGGTTTTGATGGAGTGCTGGAGGATCACAGTAAAGGCATCAATGGGTATTTCACCTAGAGTTTATTTAAAATCAAACAATTTAATTAAACACATTTTTTACCTTTCCACATTCTAAAAAAATCAACACTACAAAGAAATGTTTCAGTTTTGTAGCACTTTGTCTATATTTGTTCACGTAACAGACAGAGTGATGGGACAATTAAATACAGGGCAGATGGGCTAAAGTGCGATTCAATAATACTATTAAAGTCCCTCAGGGAACAGTAGTCCTAAGTAAGTAATTAGTTCTAGTGAGGTGTAAGACTGGAGAAGTGTAAGGTGAGGATTATTACTTATCGCTTTGTGAGGGGATAAAAAAACACACACAGAGAATGTTACATAGAATAAAATGTACAGCCTGGGCAATTAGAGTAAACCCACAAAATCATACTAACAAAGCATTACTTTTTTTGTCAAAGGATTCTGTTTTAACTTAAAATTTACATATAACGAATTTCAAGTCTTAAACACTGCATCAACAGTTAGCATCAACAATAACATTAAAATGACTTGCAATATATTGCCTTATACAGTCTTCTGTCTCTACTTAGCTATAAGCACAGTACAGCTGCCTAATAAAATTGATCCTGAATGATCACACATTTGTTCAAGTCCTGTAAATCTTTTGATAATGCATAATTATCTGTTATTTGTGCTTTCACATAAAAACAACTGTATTAGCCTGCTCTTAAAAGGCAAAAAATGTGAGGATGGAGTATTAGAGACACTTTGTTAATTAGAAACAACAATGTAAATTAGTCCAGAGATTAAATAAATGCATAACACTAAAATTAAATCCAAAAAGGTTTAAATTATACCTAGTAGCTGTAATCATCATAATTAAGAAGACAGAAGAATACAATGTTGTTTATTCTCACTTTAGGCATCAGATCACACATCTCCACATTAAATGCACACATATTAGCAATACTAATTAGGTCATTAACTAAAGAATATGTTTTTGCACCATACCATTGCTATGATATACAGCAGTCAACTAGATTTTTAAATTGTAACTTATCAAAAGAAAAATTGATTGTTGCTGAGGACAACAAAGATCAATGGTGATGAACCTATACATTTTAGAGTACTTTAAGCAAAAAATCCAGAGGACCTCAAAAATAGCTTCCAGCATTGGGGTCAGTGGACACAATGATAACCCCAGCACTGGGAACAGTTGATGTAATAATAGCCTTAGCATTAGGATCAGTGGATGCAAAAATAGCCCAGCATTGAGGTCAGTGAATGCAAAAAAGTCCCCAGTATTGGTGTCAGGGGATGCAATAATAAACTCCAGCATTGGTGTCAGGAACAACAATATTAACACCCAGAACCCATTGACCCCGTAACCAGAAGTGGGGAAGGGAACAATAACATCAACAGAACACAATGTTGGTTAGTATGAAACCACAGTAAAGGGATTTTCAAAGACCTGTGGGTGCTGACATCTCTTCTATTAATACTTTGTTACCCTATGTCACCCCGGATGTCAGGGACCCTCAGGTTCTCATCTTGGTAAAGCTGGTGTATTATAATCCAAACATGTTAAAACCCCTACCTTCTTCCTCAGTAACTTTGGCACTTAGAGTTATAAAAAATTAAAAAATGGTATTTTTGAATGAAATGATAAAGCCTACCTACATACTTAATGCACGGTGAGCCATCTGTAACTCAAAGAGGAAGAAACTTCCCCCATCCCAGAACCCACTCTCCCATCCCAGGCTAAGACCTGCTTGCTAAATATCCTAGGGGGGGCAGTAGCGCATCTTTTGTTGTATCCATATGGGATATATTATCAGCAGGGTCAGGAGAAGGACCCCTCTGGGGAGCGCACTGGGCCAGAGCCACAGACCACCAAAATTGTTTCTCTAGATTTCTCAACTAGATCTCATGTCGTCTAGATCAGCTGATCAGCATCCATTCATACTAACTGCACTCCAACACATAACTTATATCTTTGTATTCATGTAATACTTTGTTTTCTTTGTAGTCATACAACATAGAACGTTATGATAAAGTGAAAAAGTCAAGTCAAAACGCATATATTGATTCTATTAGTATTCTACTTTAAATGCAGTAAATTATACTTTGCAACTGTAATGAATAAACCTTGCCCTTGTAATCTGTGGCTCTGCGGACACACGTCTTGTTTCTACCAGAATTTTACTTGAAAAAAGAGAAGTTCTACTGTGTGATGGTGCTTGATTTAGTGGGGTTTTCCTGTAATCTTTGCGAAACAAAGAGAGTGAGAGAAAAGAGGCTTAGAGAGGAGAAGAAACAGAGAAAGCTTAACCTCCCTGGTGTTATTCCCTAGCGTAGCTCAGGGTGGATTTTCCATACCAAAAGCGGTAACCCCGAGCCACACTTGGGGTGGAATTGCCAGGGAGCTTAAAACTCCTACCTGGTTCCCAGGTTCCAGTGGCATCCTTCAGCAGTGCCCACAGCGTCCTCCAGCGATGCCCTGCATCTGCTTCCCCTGGCGATGCCGGCCGGGGATCTGCGTCCCCGGTGTGTGAACGGCCCCGGTGTGTGCGTGTGCGAACGGCATCTGCTCGCGAATGCGTGGCTTGGAGGATTTAAAAATCCTCATTATTCATACTGCCAGGGAGGTTCAAGGAGCTTTGAACTAGACAGAAAAGTAACCATCTTTAGATACAGAGAGATTCAAAAAGCCTGCAGAGAAAAGGAGAAGGGAAGAGATTAAAGGAGTATAGATTTAAATAGAGACCTTTTGAAAGACACAGAAAGAGAGAGAGCAATTAAAGAAATATAGAAAGAGAGAGACAGGTAAGAATTGAAGGAGTATTGATTTGAAGAAAAATAGGGCCAATCGCACACATGCCCAGTAAGCAGCCTGCACAGCAAGATCCGGTGAGGTAAGAAGAACCCAGAAGAAGATGGTGGCATCTGCTAATTCGTTCACACCAGAGTGGAATTGGATGAAGGAGGGATCATGGGATCTTCAAAAGTAAAGGTACTTTGCAATTCTAATGGACAAACCCTGAAAATTTATACTTTAAAATAGGGAATTTCTTATGTGTAATTCTACAGGATGACACACCCCTGTAAATTTTGGAACACTATGCTAATGTTTTGGATTGTACTAAATTCTACATCATTAAAACATTCACCAGTGTTATTCTATTTAAACATTCTTTATTTATTCATTTTGAATTTGTTAAAATATGGTTAAGAAAACCAGAAAGACAATACAGTACTCATGTGACTGTCACGATGCCACAGGGCAGGATAGTGGACCCTTCATGTCACCATCCCACTTGGCTGAGACTTCTCCAGAGCCTCTAGAGGTGAGGATGTTACACTGCAGGCTGTTGCCAAGTTGCGGCCCCTGTGCACGCAGAGGCAGGTGACTTCTGACTGATAGGAATAAAACCTGGTGCAGGAACGAGAGACAGGAGTGTGGTCAGACAAGCCAGAAGTCATGGCTAGGGTAGCTCGTACCTTCCTCATTCAAACTCCCCCCCCCCCCCTTTCCATACCTGCCTTTTCTCCTCCTTCCTTGCCAGACCCCTCTTACCTTAACCCTTGAAATAACACTCCACACCGTTTCATTTTAAAGTGGCTGGCAAGCAGCTGTTTATTAAACCATAAATTAACAATTAACAATTTCTTATAAAATTACGCAAATAACAATAAACTGAACAATAACAATACCAACAGTTAAACAATAAATAACACCCATAAATAACAAATAATAACCAATAAATAAAAACTATATAAATTAACACTTTAATAAGCCCTTTTACAAATTATAGCTAACCCTTTAATTTCCAAAACCTATTATACTACAACCAACCTTTTGTATCCCACGAACAACTAGGTTGCCGGTCCGGAAGGTGAAGTCCGCCACACCACCACATCTCCAAAATCACCAAAACCGCCATACAATTCTGGCCCCTTAGCAGTACAGCACCACCTCAGGGGCCTCCACCTTTTCACCACTTAAAGGGGGTTCACCACCACCATGGGTGCCCCCTACCCATAATTAAACCAGAATTCTCACCTTCCACCAAACCTCAACCGCCCCCACACACCTTAGAAGAAGGGCTGGAGGGTGGGCAATTTCTTCTCTCAAAAAATGTGCTGCACATCTGTTCCACTCTCCTTTTACCTTCTCCTTACCCCTCCCCTTCCTTTTCCGACCCACCCTCCCCCCCCTCCTTTAACCTGTACTTCAACCCTAACCCTTTCTCCCCCCCTTCTTTTCTGAGCTGTCTGAGCACGCCTGTCATGCAGCCCTTCGCATATTTCCCTGCTACGGGCCTCTCTTGACTAGGGTAGCTCGTACCATCCTCATTCAAACTTCGCCCCCCCTTTCCATACCTACCTCTTCTCCTCCTTCCTTGCCAGCCCCCTCTTACCCTAACCCTTGAAATAACACTCCACACCGTTTCTGCATTTTTAAAGTGGCTGGCAAGCAGCCGTTTATTAAACCATAAATTAACAATTAACAATTTCTTATAAAATTACGCAAATAACAAAAAACTGAACAACAATACAAACAGTTAAACAATACATAACAATAAATAACACCTATAAATAACAACAATAATAACCAATAAATAAAAGCTATATAAACTAACACTTTAATAACCCTTTTTACAAATTATAGTTAACCCTTTAATTTCCAAAACCTAATATACTACAACCAACCTTTTATATTACACCATTCCTTGCAACAAACCTGCCTACTTCCTTGTTCACCTTAATTCTTGCTTTATTAACCCCTACCACCGATCTTGCACCTCGCCACGCGACCCTAGCTACGATGTCTGAGCATACCAACACCGTCCCAGGGAACTCCACCCGCAGCCGCAAAAAATCCAACCTCACATCCCTAGCCAAACCTTTCATGGCTCTACGCCCCAAGTCATTACCCCCCGCATGCATTACCAGAACGTCTGGCGGTCTATCAAGCGCAGCGCACCTCCGAATTTCTGGAACCATCCTGCTTCATAGCATACCACGAACTCCAATCCATCGAAGGATGACTTCCTCTAGGGAAACCCAGCTGCCGTCCTTCCGGCCTGACCTCTGCCCTACGGGCCCCCCACCACACGTAGGAGTGCCCCACGATCCAAACTAGACACCGCTGTTCACCTACAACTAAAAAACAACACATTAACAACAACTGTTCTTCCCCGTACAACCATAGCTACCCCCCCAACAAACTTCCTGATACCCTACACTCCCAGTACCCCCTACAACATATGCGGCCTAATATACAGTTGAAACCTTCTCGATTCCCACCGCCCAATCTTTCTAATGGCCTCCTCACCCAATCCCCATCTAGCCGCTTCCGTAGCCGCCCCAATCCTAAACGAATGCGACGAAAAAGCTGCCGCATCCATCCCTATCAAACCTAAACATTTTTTAAAAACCGCTATGAATTGAAAGCGCGATAAAAAAGCCCCATCCGCATGCCTCAACAAGGGACCCCCCGATGCCTGTCTAACTTTCAACAGCTCCTCCACTGCCTGTACTTGGCAAACCCGTGAACCCCTACCCATCCTAAACACCCGCACCATAAGACCCCTCCCCGTTTGGTCTGTCTTGGACCTTCTAATCCACATACCCACCTCGTCACCTGAACACACCACATCCTCCGACAGGATACCCCTAGGACGATCTTTCATCGGGCTGACCAATTCCCCTATCCTCATTGCCCCAAAAAACGCATTACAAAACGCCGCTGTAAACAAAACAGTTTCATACCTGCCTGCACATACTTCCCCCAATTGCCCCACCTTCTTCTGCAACAAACCAAATGACACCGGCCTCCGCCCATCTTGCACTGTGCGGCCTTTTATGTATCCCTTCATAGCCTGCCTAATTATAAAATCCTTAGTCATATCTCTCCATCCCTGCCATTTAAACCAAAATGCCATACCTGCCAACAACCTATTAACCGCCGCCACCGATACTCTACCCCCACCTGCCAATTGCTCTCACAAGCTTTCCCATTCCCTCCATACCGCGGCATAAGCAGCCCAAGTTCGTTCACTCACCGACCTCCGAATCAAACCTCCGATAATCCCAGCGCAATTCCCCAAAGCTCCTCGGGACAAGGGCAACCGCATCGCTCTGCTTCTGGTGCCAACGCGCAAAACCTGTCCCACTGAAAACGAGATAACGCGTCAGCAATGACATTACACACCCAAGGAATTTGCCTCGCAAAAATAAAAATGTTATACTGCATACACCTAAGCACCAAATACCGCATCAGTCTGACTGCCGAAAACTTGTTTACCGCCTGCACTACCCCTAAATTATCACAATGGAACCTCAGTTTCTTGTTGGCCAACTCCTCCCCCCACAATGCAACCGCTAACACAATCGGGAATAACTCCAAAACCACCAAGTCCTTAACCAGGCCCCCTTCCACCCAGGATTTAGGCCACACGTCAGAGCACCATTTGCCCCCAAAATACGCCCCAAAACCCATGGCCCCCGCCGCGTCCGTAAACAATTCCAAATCCACCGCCCCGACCGGCCCTTCCAACCACAATGCCCGTCCATTAAAAGCCTCCAAAAATTTCTTCCACACTTCCAGATTTGCCCTCACTTCCTTAGACAATCTCACAAAATGTGACGGCGCCTTCACCCCTGCCGTAGATGTCGCCAGCCGCCTGCAGAAAATCCTGCCCATCCTGATTACCCGGCACGCAAAATTAAGTTTCCCCAGCAGAGATTGCACCTCCTGTAACCGCATCTTGCGCCTCCCACATACCATACCCACTTCCGCTCTTAACCCTAACAACTTGTCCTGCGGTAACCTACTCTCCATGGCCACCGTGTCCAATTCAATCCCTAAAAACGTCAACACAGTTGTAGGCCCTTCCATCTTTTCCCCTGCCAGTAGCACCCCAAACCTCTCTGCCATGTGCTGCAATGTTGCTAGTAGCACCCTACACACTGGACTCTCTGCCGGGCCAATCATCAAAAAATCATCCAAATAATGAATGACTGAATCTACTTCCGCCACTGCCCTTACCACCCATTCCAAGAATGTGCTAAATTTTTCAAACAACGCGCACAAGATAGAACACCCAATTGGCAGACAGCGATCCACAAAATACTCCCCCCCACTTGCAGCCTAACAAACGCAGACATTGCGGATGCACGGGTAGCAACCGGAAGGCGGCCTCAATATCCGCCTTCAACAACAGTGCTCCCCCCCGTATTTCCTAACCCATGCAATAGCCGCATCAATCGAGGTATACACTACCCTGCACGCCTCTGGTTGGATCCCAGAGGCGTGGTTGGATCCCAGAGGCGCCTCTGGTTGGATCCCAGAGGCGACACTACCAAACCCTCCATCAGCGCCTCTGAAAATGGCCCACTCATCCTACCCAAACTCACCTCCTTCGCCAGCTTCTCTCCCACCACCTCCGGATATCGCAGTGCAGATTTCAAATTGCCCGTCTCCTTGGAACCACCCACTACCTCACTCCGAATCCAGAAACCCACCGAAAAACCCGCCTCCAAAATCCCCGCCACCTCCCTATCTGGATACCTACCTAAAAAGGGGCGCATCCTTTCGAGCTTCACCGGAGTCACCCCCTTTTCCACCACCATCACCCCCTCTGCCGGCCCCCACCTTGAAACACTGCGAGAGACCGTGATTGCCGCCACAGCCGGAACATTCATGCCGGAATCTACAGCTCCCCCCAAACTTACACCCTCCTTCATTAAACATCCAACAGAGCCCCTTTTTTCTACCAGACGACGACCCCGGTGCCTGCTGGCCGCCGACCCCCCCCTTGAAACAACTGCATCCCCCCACCCCTGGGACCTGACATCAGTTTCATTCATAGACCTATGTCCTTGTGGTCCCAGCGCAGCGACTGCCGGACGGCCTTTCTTTGCCGGAATTGCTCGTCATAACGCAGCCAAGCAATCCCACCAAACATCCTGTTCGCTTCTCTGATCGTGTCCAAGTAACAGAACAGTGAAGCGCACAACTCAGTTCAAAAACGTACGCGGAATTAAACGATGCAGACGCAACTCGCTGTCCTCCTTTCCTGGACCTTCCATGCTGTGTCCGCGGATGGACCAGCAGCACCTTCCTTCCACCGGGACCGCACGTGAGGCCCCGGCTTTAGGTAGGGCCTGCCCGTTTGCAGAATTGGCCCTGGGGGAACGGCCAGCCGCAGCCCCCCTCTGAGAAACCGCCTTCCTGGGTCCCCCAGAACGCGGGACCCCAGCCACAGATGAGGTCCCCGCAGACAGGACCTCACCCTGCTGCAAACGGGGCTGCGCCCCTTCCCAGCCGCAGCCCCCCCTTCGATGGTTACCCTTCTGGACCTTGTTAGACGGGGTGTACTGCTCCCAGGTGAGGCCTCCCCTCTCAAGGCCTCACCTGGATCCACGAGGGGGCTACACTCCCTGGCAGCCGCAGCCCCCCCTCCAGAACTCCGCCGGCGACGGGGATTCCTCCCTAAACTAGGCCCAGACCTGGACAAACGCCGCCCAGCTGACCTGTTAGGAGGGTCCCTAGTGGGGCTCCCAGATTGGCGCTGAGTCCTGGCGAATGGTTCTGGGCTCAGGCGCACCGGAGCCCCAGCTCTCCGAGGCCGCAGCCCCTTTAACCTATCTCTCTGCTGTTCTCCAACTGCCCCTCCGACTGCCTCTGCTACCCTCTCCCAATTTCTTCTCTCAAAAAATGTGCTGCACTTCTGTTCCACTCTCCTTTTCCCTTCTCCTTACCCCTCCCCTTCCTTTTCCGACCCAACCTTCTCCCCCCTCCCTCCTTTAACCTGTACTTCAACCTTAACCCTTTCTCCCCCCCCTTCTTTTCTGAGCTGTCTGAGCATGCCTGTCATGCAGCCCTTCGCATATTTCCCTGCTACGGGCCTCTCCGGGCAGGTGGCAAACAGGAATAGTCAAGGGTCAAAGCCGGGGTCGATACACAGGGGAATCAGTAACAGGAGACACAGATAGGAACAACTGGAACATGGGAACAGAGCCAAGAAAAACTCCTTGTTCAGGCAACTTCCTGTTGCTAGTGACTTCCTTTTATATGGGAGGTCATGTGGCTAATGGGAACCAGGCCACCAGTGTTATTCAAATGAAACAAGTCTTGTGGACCTCTTAATACTATTTATACAAAAGTATCAAGCAAATGGCTATGTCATTGGCAAATAAATACAACACCACACATACCTTAAAGTCATCTCCCAAGCATGTTATTTTAAGGTTTTCTAACATTGCTGATTAGAAGTGGAACCTGAATCACAATAATTGCTGCAGAGAACCCAATTTATGTCCGTTATTTTTAGGTATAAGCCTGGAGTTTGGCTTTAAAAGATCATCATCTGTGTAACAGAATTGTAAACATTGTAAATTTCGTACAGAGACAATCTTCCTTTCTAGCCAAGGTATTTCAAGAGCTTGTGGATATTTATTTGTGCCAAAAGATCCTCGTCGGCTTACATTCCAGCCATTTGCCAAGTGTTACTTCTTGCATTAAAAATGTAATTTAGCTCAATACAAACAGATAATCTACATCCTTTTGCACATATTTGTCTCCCTGAGCAATTATTATATAAATGAAAAAAGAGAACAAGTAGGACCTTTTCTGGTATGACAACAAAATAAATTACCCTCCAGGGATTATATCATACTCTCACTTTGTATGATAGCCCCTAGCTACCTCTTTTTATTAAACACATAATCTACATCCCCGTTCTGCTTTTGTGTGCTGTTTTAGGGGGCATACAAGGAGCATTTACTATTGGCACATTTATGTTTTTAGTATTTGTGAACATTTTTCATCTTCTAATTGAAGTGAGATAGTTTCAAGGCTGTAAAATATGTATGTATGCAATTTCCTATAAATATTGTATGTATGCATTTTCTTATAAATATAAAGGATGCCAAAATATTGTAGTATGAAAGGGGCTTCATTGACAATATAAATATAGCTATCCATGTAAAAAAAGCTGCTGAACATTATTTAATTTTGTTGTGCTTTATACTCTTCCTAGAGTACAATATTCTTCATCTCACTACCATTAATCCTAATAACTACATCTGAACCATGGTGCCCAGAGATAGGCAAGATTCTCTAAAGTGAAGCCCTGAATAGACGTCAGATAACTATCTCTGGAAACAATCTTTTGGCACGCAAGTGGCACCTGCTATACTTTCCCCTGTAGGAATGCATAGCAGTCATTCCTAATCGATTGTTCATCAATATGCCAGGGTTAATTATTAAAAAAGTTTGGGGACCACTGTTCACATAAGATTTTTGAATAATATGAGCATGATCGTTCATCTTAGGCAACAATCATCTAACATGTTTCCAAAGCTTAATATTCTAAAATGCCTGCTTATTGCTAATATTTACTGAAAACTGGTTAGGACTTTGTTACCATTGTGATTTGGCAGGATTATTTTAAAGCCTCCTTGTAGAAACATTTAAATATTGTGTTTATTTATCTCAAGTCTCTAGTTCTCTGGATTTTTCATTAACATTTCATGTATAAAAGCAATACAATAAAATATTTTCCTAGCCTATCCCCTTTTCCTAAACAGATTAAACAGATATTACAGTTACTAGAATTGTAGAATAGAACATCTTAACCTTTTTTCCAGGAACACCTGAGCACTGCAGTTGCCTATATAAAAAAAGTTGTCACTCACCCACATTGGTTCATTTTAGGTTTCCAATACATGTACCTCAAGAATAAAATACTAATCCAATATGCTTTTTTCCCCTTTACCTTATCACAGTTTATTATATCTGACACTGATCATTTCAAACATGTAAATATTTAACAGAACAGAAGGTATATGCTTTTGTATTTTAATATTTTTATTGAGATTTTGTGATACAACAAAAAACAAAAGAATACAAAAAATAATGAATGTGCATGCAATAATAAGACATAAACAAATGCCCTGGAGCTAGTATCTAGTTAATCAGAAAAACTGAAACTTGAACAGCAAGAATATAATTCTACAAGATAGGGGAAGAATAAATCTGTATAGTTACTGAAGTCCATAGGAGGTTGTTAGAAAAATCATGAACAAAAAAAGCAAAGGAAACATAACAGTAAAACTACTAGGAGAGCATAAACTGTAAACAGTCGGAAAAAATCTCTGGATGTGTAAATAAATAACCCAAGGATTGTGTTTTCAATAAAAAGCATTAAGCGAGTTATTAAGGGTACAGGTACATTTGTCGTTAGTCATGAGCCATTTCAATTTCGGTATGATTAAGTCTCGGGCTTACTGTAGGACAGGAACAGCATGTGACACACATGCCCAGTATGCATATGTCTCTGAAGCACAGCAGCAACACTTGTGGATTTAGTTTAGAGACTCCGTCCGGAACTAGGTACCATCTCATTATGGTTTTGTTGTTAGATTCAATGTGATATATTGATAGAGATCTTGGAAAGATCAGAGTCATATTTTGCCACTCTTTGAGGTTCCGTTGGATCACCAAATCCTTTTCTCAGTAGGTGTATATTTTTGATCATTTTGAAACTGTCAAGATTACATCTTCCAAGAATTCATGCTAAAGCTTGCTTTCTTTTAATATGCTCTACTCTCTTTTATTAGACTAAGAGATAAAGCTGGTTCATTCACAAGGTAATCTAGGCAAAAATCCAAGGTCCAGCGGATGTCCAAGGTGCCCAGCTATAAACCTTCTACTGAAATTATACAGGTAGTTATTGATAAAGAAAAGTTGTATGCCTGTTCCTTTACAAGCAGGAAGGTTCATGTAAGTAGTTGGTATCTAATAAGAGTAGGCATTGCTATAAAGACAATGTAAATAGGGCTGTATTTATCAAAGTAAATTGGAGGAATGGGTCAAAGTTGCTACCTTGCCTAGGCCCCCATTCTGCTTTATTTTTTATCCGCCAAACTGCAGACAAACATAAAAAGAGGTTTTCAACTAAAGATCAGCTAAAAATGATTTAATATAAAAAAGAACAATGTTTGCTTTGATTTATGATAACTTGACTATTGAGTGTAGTATATTAGTGAGGTAGGTGGGGGGTAGCAATGTTGGTTTATTGACAGGAACTTTAGAGCATATTTAGTTCCAAATCAAATTGCACTGTTAATATAGTGTCAGTTATTATATGTACTGCCTATCCCTTTGGTAAAGTACGTTAAGTACCTAAAAGCCACGTAGGATCGTGAATAAGTTATACTTTTCAAGATAATGAATGTGAGTTGGTGCTGTCCATGATTTTTTTTTATAAACTGTACATTGTGGTATCAGAATTAAAAATGAATTGAACAAGGGTTATCAGCCTGCACAAACAAAATATTTTTGAGTCACTTGATTTTTTGCCATTTATGTTCATGAATTTCAGACACTTTGGAACCTTGAACAACACACAGTTTACTACATACTTCAATCATGCCTTTGTCAACATTGGAGATGTTATTTTCTGATTATAACTATTTGTTGCCAAAGGCTTACTTCGGTTTGAACAGTATGAGCTTATGGATTTACCCAGTCCAGTTTTTTCAGATACATTTGTCTGCTGTGTTTCTGCTATGTTCACTCAAAAATAAACACAGCTACTGTTATTTCCTAATTATTCAACTTGTCAAGATTTGGTGTGCAGAGATTTACTTGGAGAACATACAAAGAGGAATTTGTGGTAGAAATCATTGGGCAAATCGTAACTCCTTCACAATTTAACTATTTTTTTTTCCAGTGGAATAATTTCTAATTTGAATCAGAATAATTTAAAAAATAATATAGATGATCATACCTTTCTAAAGTGCCACAATATCATGCAGTACTGTATACTGAAAAAATGTGGAGATTACACATTATAGGCAATACATACAGACACATGAGACTGATGAAGATCCTGTTCCTACAGCCTAAGAATTATGAGATGATAATAATGGCTATGGGGAATGTGTATTGATAATAAATGGTTGAGGTACAGAACAAGATGGTTAGGCAATATAAAATAATTTTTAGGGACAAGAGATATATTCTATTTTAAAAGCATGGAGAGGATGAAACATCTTGGAAAAGATTTTGAAGGAGTGTTGGTAAGAATCTATACCAGAGTTGTGTCCCAATTGCCAAGAGAGCGAGTTTGCAACAGCACAAGGAAATCAATAGTTTCAGATGTTATGTTGGATGAGGTTACTGATCACTGACTGACTGACTGATGTGTCCAATGATAGGAGGCTTTGCTAAAAAAATGAAGAATCTAAATTCATCATCATGGCTGATCACAGTTCTATCCAAACATGTGTAATGATGTGTTAGAGCAGGGGTGTCAAATACATAGGGCTGAAAAACCAAGTTGCAGGCCAAACTTCAAATTTATTGAAAACATTTCTAATATTCTATTAGATATAAAACATTTTCATATGGAAATAAAGAGGTTTTGCTTCACATTCAATCTGCAACAAACCTATAATAGAGAAAGAAAAAGAATTTTTTTTTAATTTATTTAGGAAAAAATCCTCTGCCTATTTCTCTATTTGTAGTCTTCTAGGTTAAATTTCAATGATATTATTATTAATATTATTATTATTAATAAACAGGATTTATATAGCGCCAACATATTACGCAGCGCTGTACACTAAATAGGCATTGCAAATGACAGAGTAATACAGACAGTGACACAGGAGGAGAGGACCCTGTCCCGAAGAGCTTACAATCTAGTTGGTGGGGGAATTTACACACAATAGGAGGGGAGATATGTAGTGGTGGGAAGTAGTGGGGGTTTTAAAAGACAGAAGAAGATGGGTAGGCAAGTTTGAAAAAATGGGTTTTGAGTGCTGTTTTAAATGAGCAGAAAGTACGAGCAAGCCCAATAGGACGAGGAAGACCATTCCAGAGAGTTGGGGCAGCTCTAGAGAAGTCTTGAATCCATGCGTGTGATGAGGTTATGAGTGAGGAAGTCATTAGCAGGTCATTGGAGGAGCAGAGAGAGTACTTTTTTACCAGGTCAGAAAGGTAAGTGGGACAAGAATTGTGGAGGGATTTGAAGGCAAAGCACAGGAGCTTGAATTTGATTCTAAGGTGAAATGGGGCCGAGTCAAAGGTGACACCAAGACAACGTGCCTGAGGGGAGGGCCGAATAACAGTGTTGTTAACAGTTAGATATATGTCAGGGGGAGATTTGGAATTTGATTGGGGGATGATGATAAGTTCTGTTTTATCCAGGTTGAGTTTCAAAAATCAATCAGACATCCATGATGAAATGGCTGACAGGCAGCATGAGACCTTATCCAGGACTGAGGGAAACAGGGGAGGGGTGGACAGATAGATTTGAGTGTCATCAGCATACAGATGTTACTGTAAACCAAAGGAGAATATGAGACTACCTTTTTGCACAGCAAACAATAATAATAACAATTTTCTTCTATGAAAAACTGCATATTACTGCATGCTCTTCTCATGTGTTTTTGTTTCTTCTTAAAGTAAGAAAAACAAAGTAAAACAACTAATATAGCAATAGCTCCATGATAATTCCTGATATTATTAATCCTGATAATTCCTGATTATTGAGTTTACCTGTCAGTATAAACTCTGCAGGGTCCACGCATAGACTGCTGTTTAATAGACACAAGTAATGCCACTACTACAATTCCCGGCATCACTTGAGTCTATAAAATGTGGAGCCGTGCATAGGCAGAGAGGCCGCTGGTCTAGAGACGCGAGTGATTCTGGGAATTGTAGTACCGGCATTGTATTCGCGTCTATAGAACAGCAGCTTAATAATAATTACAGCTGCCATTACTAATCCATTACTATGGATTGCAGTAGTGGCGGGCCAGCTGCAATTAATATTAAGAATTATTTTGGGGGCCAAAAAAAAGGACGTGCCAGGCCAGAGTTTGACACCCCTGTGTTAGAAATATAGAGCAGATACTGTATTTCACCTTCCTAAGAAAAACAACCTCCATTTTGCAGAATCCAGTTTTAGACACGTATTTAGATACTTAATGTTTATAATGCTCTAAAATGTTTTACAGTTTAGCAGATCATTTGTTAAAACAAATATTAGCCAGACTGAGACGTTTATAAATAGATATTGCAGGGTGTCCAATGAATTTTATGTGATACAGTTTTTCAAAGCTGAACCCTAGGATAAAGTTCTTTTAAGCCAATCTTACCGCTTCACAGGCATAGTTTTTTAATCTTTATATTTTAAATAAATCTTAAAGTTATCAGAAGGACTGTGGGCATTATGGTGGGGTAAAAGTGGAGTAAACTTCTGTCAAAATTTCACTAATAAAAAAGTTTATTTTAAATTAATTATGTCTTTTTTTTTGCACATTTGATATTACTGTAAAAGTATTAGGCTTCTGAATTCATGCACCTAAATATGTTCTGATGTAATAGTTAGTGTTCCTGTCTAATATACACAAGGTCAAGATTTTGAGTTGTCATCAACATTTTCAGCCTTAATGAAATGTTCGTAAAAGTAAAATCTGGCATTTTACAAAATCCTATTTCCAGTATTGACATTTCTGTCCTTTATACAGAGTTAAGACAGGATTTGGCATGTGCTGGGCAGAAGAAATTTTGGCAAAATGAAACAAAAATAAATAAATAAACAAATAAATAACAAAATAGAAAAACCACCAAATGATCCAAATGATATATTACTGTTACCTAGATTAGTTTATTATCTATAAATTTTTTATTATATAAAAAACTGAGTAACACACAAACTGCTGGGTTCAGGAGTGTGTAACACAAAGGATCAAGTATACATAACATTCTTCATTCAGGGGTCAAGTGTGTGTCACATATATAGTACAGGGGTCAGGACTATTTAATTTACATAATGCTGGGGACAGAAGTATGTAAAGTACAAAGCTCAGGTGTCAGGAATATGTAACCTATTGTGCCGGGGTCAGCATACAGTAACATACATTGTGCCGATGTACGTGTATATAAACTATTGAGTGTAGCAGTCACAAGCATTGGTCAGCACACAAAACACCCTACTTATTAGAATACATTAGCACACACACATTGCATACACATATGTACACTTACATATATATATATATATATATATATGTATATATATATATATATACACACACAGGTACATGTATGCATATACTCATACACACACACATTTACATAAATACAAACAAAATGATTTATGTATCTGCTGACATGCTTGGTAAATGTGCTCACTACTGGATCTGGTGCCTTGGGTAATCACTTGGTTCAACCCGTCCAAGAAATGGCAAAGTTATACCAAAAGTAATATTTAGGTGGCCAGTCTTGAACCAAAAATAACCATATAAAAAAGCACCACTATCCAGTCCACCATAATACTGATAATAAATATATATTTCAACTGGAGGAATAAATATTCCTACACGCAGCCCACTCTAGATAACATCCACACATTAATATACTGAAACTAGATGACTAAAAAGAAGAAAGGAAAATAGCCTAAAGTGGAGAGGCAGGGATAGTATAAATCAGTGGGAGAAAGAAATGGTGAAAGAGCCATCGATCAATTACCAAAGAGCATTTGGTAAAACTGCACATCAGGTCTTTTTAGCAAAGTGTGTACAGGAAGTTGTTGTTTCGCATTCCGCATATATTTGTGATAACACAGATAATGAGATTTTATTCAACTTAACTAAATGTGAAAAATGGGAGTAAAATGTAATTAATCCCTATATCCCTATGAATAAGGTATAGCGTAATATGATGTAAATGTTTTTCTGTGCAGGCTGCACCAGTAATCCCATGGTTCTGTTAAAATGTTTGTTGCAATTGTCACTTTTGATGCAAAGACAGACAGCAAGCAATAACAACCTCAGCCCTTTACATCAGTATACATTGATTGGACAGTTATGCAATCTAACTGGATTTCATTGTAAATATCATTATTTCTTTCACTGAGTCTTAACCTCAGCTATCCTACATATGTATTTATTTCTAAATGAGTCAGACAATACGAAACATTCACATCTATGTGTAGAATATGGTATGGTATTGCATGCTTCATTTAAAAGGTTTCTTTTGTCACTTCATTAAATGGAAGTATTGGATTGTATGGAGGTTGCAGTCCACTGCAATATTGTCCACCGAGGGATAATAAAACAATGCAATTTATGTTTAAAAAGTGATACAGTAGGTATTTACAGTGGGTATTTAAGGATCACTTTTTACACCATATACACAGTGGGGCTGATTTACAAAGGGTTGCTTGCCTGTGTGGGCATATGATCGATTCATGATTGTGGCAGGGCAGGGCATCCGGCAGTCCCATCTCCCAACATAACCTACACACTCAAATGAAGACACATAGGTGTATGGTTCAAATGGCCTAATTTTTATGAAAAATGCCTCAAAACTACTAGTAACAAGAGGGCTGCCGCCTGCACCTGAGAACGGATCAGCACCTACTGGGCATGCTCGCTTCCGCTGGGTCTCCCACACCACCGCTGTTGCTAGTTCTGAGGAAGCTGCCTGAATCTGCATCACCGTGAAGGGGCCCAAGCCCATCACAAACTAGGACTCTAGTCCCTGTGGCACCCCCAGTGTTGGAGATTCCTCCCAGCTGTCGTTGCCGCAAACCCCACAGGTGCCTGCTTGGCAGGGCGGTCTAGAGGGTCCCTAATGAGGTTCTCAATGCAGTGCCTAGTCCTGGAGACCTTTTGCACATTGGAGAACAGGACCTCCAAGGCTGTGTCATACGGACATACGCTCCAGCAGCCATTTAGTGCCACGCACATTCTGGGACTGCCAAAGTCTGGCCCAAAGTTCATCCAATGAGTCTGTGCCAATTTAACCTTTGTCACCTGCACCTAAGTTTTCACGTAGCTATATTTTTTTTGCAGTGCTCAAAGCATGATTTTATCTTTAATATGCTATTTTTTAAATTATTGTTATTAAGTAGCATTCAGGTAGAATCAGACCTTGTGATGTCTGGGACACGTCTCACTGTAATTAATGTACCACTGTTTATGGTGCAATGATGCAGCAATTTTTTAGGTAAAAGGACAAAACACATTTTTAGCAATCAATGGATTAATTAGCATGAGAATGCAATTCATTATTCTAGGATTTATAGGAGTATTATAGGATTAAAAATGCCTAATTTTCCAAAATTAGTTACTAGACAGAGCTAAACAAATTAAGACATACTTTAAACAACATACATCTAACAAGACTGAAGTTTCCACTATATCAGTTTCATGAACACATTGCATTTCTTTGTGATATCTAAATTTAGTTTAAAAAAAGGAAAAATCTCAATTAGCTAATTAAGGAATGGAGGTCCTTGCCATTTCTGGCTCCCAATCTTCTTTTCTTCTTTACACTTATAACACCGGATTGCACTCACAAGTTTATTCATCCAGAACATACAGGTAGTAAACAGTTTTATCCCAATAGTATAAAATATTTCGGAGACATTTTCTGGTAAAGTAATTCAATGTATACTTGGCCTAATATAAAAGTGTTATTACTGCAAAGCTACCCCTAAAATGCATTTATCTAAATAATTCATTTCTTGAGCATTGCTCTAAATAAATTCAAGAAACACCAAGCTTGAATCTGGTCTTTAAATAAATGTCATGGAAAAAAAAGTAATATGCAGTACTTCTCTAAAATACAAGAACATTTTTTAATGTTTTAACCCCTAAACTCTTACACTTGGTAGTACTGCTGATGTACCACTCAGCTCAGCTGACACCACACTTTTTGTGGACCGATTGGTGTCAGTTTGGTCTCATTGTTGTTGCTAAATCACTGAATTCATCCCACTCTCCTCATTTCTTTCTTAACATTCTTTCTTAACCTAATGATAGGAACTGGCAAGACATCTACATCCTACAAATAGAAGTAGTGTGCACAGGGCACATGATGTTTATTGTATTGTTGTATTTTTGTTGTATTATATAGTTTTATTGATGTATTCATGACAATGTTTATTGTTAGTGTTTACATACCATGGCCACTAATACTTGTCCAATGGCTATATCCATAAATATGGCTGTTATGATTACATAAATATATTCTAGAAGGTTTTTAAACCCAAGATTCCAACCTTCATTGGACACAATTTACACATTTATAAATGTTAACTCAATATTCACTTTAGTTATTCAATCAGTATATTGCCATTCAGTGCCATCTTGAACAGATGAAATAAGTAAAATAGAAATTTTCTATTCACATGATTGGATGATATAAAAATATTGTAATCGTAATTTATAAAGAATAATAAAAATATTACAATGTTCTGTCACTCGTTCAATTCCATCTCAGGTTAAGAAAGTACTCCAAATAAAAGTACACTGTAAAGGCCAAGACCTTTTTCATTTATCTATGGTAATGGAGAACGCTTCATTATCTGTGTTACCCTACTTACACTGGTTGATATCATCCTGTACTGAAAGCTTTTCTTTCCAACTAGCACGTAAGGATGAAAAGTTCTTTAGTGCCAGACAAAGCCTGCCCTGAATGAAATGCAGAGCCTTATTTCCTAGATTTTTCCAAATTTGGAGATGATCAACAGGAATTATACAGGCAAAATGGTAATCATATTAGGTACACCAGGATGGCAAAAATACCAAAAGTATGTGTTACTAGGCTATGCTGACAATCCTTTTATTATATCTGCCAACTCCGGCTCCCTTGTAATTAGGAAGGTTACATCTGATACCCCAAAAATTTGCAATCTATACATACATTGCAGCATTAGAAATTAGCAAAAATATGTGGAATTATTTTTTTTTCAAATTGCCTTGTTATGTGGTTAAATCCTTCAACTGATAATCCACAACTGAATTCAACTAATTACCCACAAATTAGGTTTAACATGTATGATGTGTAAGATTAGCTTGGGCAAAAAAGCCATGGTAAAAAAAGAAATTTTTATGATCTATTTCTTTTTTATTTATTTTTTTGAGAGTCAAGATTTGGAAAACATGGTGGAGTAGCATGCAAGATAACTATAGATATAAATCTGTATACACAGAAGAAATGAAAATTGGATTGGAGCCCACAATTTTATTTTCCACTACAGTTTACATAATTTTTACAAACTAGGAATTATACAGAATTGTTTTTTATAATGGGGTCACAAGGAAACTTGATTGACACTGATGAAGACACACATTGTTATAGCAATTTAGATAAAAGTACTTATTACATCCCAACTTCACCTTGCCACTATTAAAGCCATTGTAACATTTTTTTACAACAAATCCTTTGCACAAAAAAAAAATCCAGCTGGAGAAAAATAGCTTTGGGGGATAAAGCTTTAATGAAAGCAGTTCGGCACATTTTATACACTGAAAAAATCCTTCAGCACACCACAAATCAAAAATGTTACAAAATGACACTCTGTAGCTAATTCTCTTGTCTCTAAAACTAAACAAGGAAATTAAGCTACCTACTGCCATCCACTGACATGGAAGAGTATTACATTACTCTGCCAGTCACTACAGCACAGATACTCGACAATGGTAATTGGGTAATTTCTCATGGTACACTCAAAGATCTCTCACGGCAGTCTTGTGTGCCGCGGCACAGTGGTTAAGAATCACTGCTTTAATGAGCCCAAGAAAAAAAGAAATTATTAGCAGTATGAAAAAGATTCCTGATGCACTTTCATAATTTTCTTAGTAGAGAAGATCCACCCCCAGCACTTCTTCAAAACCAAATAAATGAGCATCCACTGTTGTAAATGAACATTAAAGTAAAAACAAAATTAGATATTATGTAAATTTCTTGCACAAATTATAATAAAATTGTAATGTATTTTTAAAAATCAAAATATTCTGGACATCACATATATTGTTACTTTACTTGGGATATACAATATCACAACTCTCAGCCTGTGTGCTTAACATCAGGTACCAAGCCTCCAATAAGTTATATATGGAAACTTGAAATATTTGTCATTGATAAAATGTGCTTGCATGTCATTTTTTGCATGTATTTACACCACTGACTTCTATCAACCAACAGATGATTTTTTCACATCATCTTTGCTTGGATATAAAGACTTTTGAAAACTGACAAAATAATATACTTATTGTTTCCAACAAAAAGTGCAAAAGTTATCTCAATTTACTATATGGATGCATTTTGTGTCAGAAAATAGTTCACAGAACACTTACAAATCAGATGGCAAACCAATTCCAGGGAACCTTTATGGTTAGGTAAGGGGGCACA
Organism: Pyxicephalus adspersus; assembly: GCF_032062135.1. Classification (NCBI taxonomy): domain Eukaryota; kingdom Metazoa; phylum Chordata; class Amphibia; order Anura; family Pyxicephalidae; genus Pyxicephalus; species Pyxicephalus adspersus. The sequence goes on along the minus strand of NC_092858.1, from coordinate 71,190,316 downwards.
CACACACTGCCCCATTTTCAATCCAAGCCTATTTAAGGGTCTGGTTTCAATACTATGGGGACCTAAAAATAATAAAAAAAAACTTTAGGTTAGGCGAATAGAGCTTGCCAACCATGACAGTTGTCACAGTCCTGCAGCCCAGCTGGCTGCGCTTTGCTTTATGTAGTATTGGTCAAACTTGCCTTGCCTTAATTTCAATGGGATTTGAATTTGGCTACAAACAACAGGAACATTGCAGTTAATTTAGGTGACTTTTTAGCGAGGCAAATTAAACCAACCCTACCTTAAGCTGATAAGATATCGAGGCCTTTAAAGCCTTGCTTATAGACAATTTGGGGTACAATAGTTTTTCTTGGCTTCACCAAATGCACATCACATTAAACCCCAAAACCTGCATCTTCTATAAGGAAAGTAAAAGAAATGACCACCATTTTCTTTGGCAGGGTCTTTTTTTTTTAGAAAATATGTAATGTTTTAGGGTTTTAGGTGTGTTTTCATGTAAAAAATGTTTTATAATTTTGTGCAAAATAATGACTACAAAAGCAAAAGGGTTAAACTTACTGGATCTGTTAAGTGTACAGTCTGTTCATAGGAGTGGGGATAAAAGGAAAATTAAATATGCTACATGAAGTGTTTTGGGAAATGAATCATTCTTTCTCTATTCTTCATCAAAATATATGCTAAGCTGATTCATCTAAGACAAAGAAGATATGCAACAATGTTTGTACATGTATGAAGGAAAACTTCATACGTCATTTTACTAGTCCCACCACCACGTCATTTTACTAGTCCCACATTGCTCTACACTGACCCAAAATGTTACAATGCTGATTATATTTAAAATATACATGAATTAAAAGATTGTCAAGAAAATTACTTTAGCACTAAAAACAGGTTTCATATAGTCCTCATTCTGCCTGAAATAACCTTATGAAAGATTCCAAAATATAACCAATTAGGAAGAAGAAAAACGCTACCCAGCTCCCTAGGTAAAAGATTTTGTTGGAGGTCATACCAGTACACCTCTGGTAAAATCTGATGTCATATATCTGCAGTTTTACTTATTAAGAAAAAGGCTTCAGGGGAACAGAAAGATAATTAGTTACCTCCAACAGTGACTTCTAATTTCACAGAAACCCCCCTATGTACAGCTCTGTCTAAACAAGCCAAACTTTGCAAGACTTTTTAATTAAATATAATTATTAAATATATTTCTTTTAACCAAATAAATGTTAAATAACATGCCTTTTAGAAATTTTGGACACTCAACTGTGATATTTTGTTCACAATAAATGGGACAAAATGTATTAATTTAATCACAGTCTATAATGAGTAAAAGTACAAAACCAAACCTGTTTTAAAGATAGAAATATAAGGTTCTAAATATCATTGTTATGACATTGACATGAAATCATCACATATTTGCTACAGATTTGCTACTAATTACACTTACCTCCCTGTCACATCCCATGACATACTGTTCTCCTAAGGGTTACCACAAATCACACCACATGTGCAGCACCACACAAAACACGTTTTCTGTTATCCTACTGTGACTTTGCATATCCATAATGCGCCTTTCCCACCCCACCACATTCGGAAAGTTCTGTATTGAATTGAGATCTTGTGCATGTGAAGCCCATTTAAGTACAGTGAACTGATCATCATGTTCATGAAACCAGTTTGAGATGGCTCCTGGAAATAGCCATCATAAGATGAGTATACTATGGCATATAAAAAAATGCTCAACTGGCACTAAAGGTCCCAAAGTGTGCCAAGAAAATATCCTCCACACTAATACACCACCAGCTGGAAACATTTGCAAGACAGGATGAATCCATGCTTTTATGTTGTTGACGGCAAAATATAACCCTACTATCTGAATGACGCAGCAGAAATCAAGAATCATCAGACCAGGCCACATTTGTACAGTCATCTTATCCAGTGTTGATGTGCCTGTGCAAATTGTAGCTTCAGATGCCTGCTCATATTTTATAGAAGTGGCACCTGGTGTGCTACAGACTATCCACGTTGTGCGTTCAGAGATGCTCTTCTACATGCGTCACTAGTTAGAAGTGGTTATTTAGGTTACGGTTGCCCTTCTACCACTTCAAACCACTCTGTCCATTCTCTGGCAAGCATAAGACTTTTTTGCTTGGAGAATTGCTGCCTATTTGGATATTTTCACTTTTTCTGCTTATTTTTTGTAAACTCTGTGTATACACACACACACACAAAAGATCTCCAACTGAGCACTAACTGTTTCTTTAAACAGAAAGTCTGTAAACTAGATTAAAAGACCATATGGTGCTTCTAATCAAATAAATTTGCGTGTAATCTACTAATTAACAGAAAGGGATAGTACGTGGTCAAGTCATTTTCAATAAATTGTATTTGTTGCTATGTTTTTGTTGTAGAAAAAAAAACAGTACTGTTTAAAAAATGACCATCAGCCAAAGAGTTTATGACAGAAAATAAATTAACTTGATAAATAATCTAAATTAAAAAAAATGCTATAAGCAATTAATTAAAAAAATTGTATAGGGAATGTGATTCATTGGGCCTGGTTAATTTAAGCACTCCAAGGTTGGAGAGGATACACTTTCATAAATGAAGCAGGGTGATCCAGCCAACCTAGGAATGGATTTCCTAAATGTAATTTGCTATTTGTTAGCAAATGTTTTCAATCCTGGACCAGATCCATTCCAGGTTTGTTGGATTACCTAGCTTCACTGATGAAAATGTATCCTCTTTAGTCTTATGAAGCAGTGAATCTAATACTCGCCAGGCACACATGAACCTGTTAGATTCTTCACCAGAGAATATCTGGTGAAAATCAGGATCCTCATTATAAATAGACCACGTAGTGTATGATAGAGCCATACCAGTGCATACAATACAAATGAAGCAAATTCTCTGTTTTTTTTTTGCATTCTTTTCCATGTTAATAGAAGAGATACATATGGAGAGTCCCCTTTTGCCTTAATTTGTCTCTAGGTGACCTCAATTTGTTAATATTAATACCTTTCCGATATTTAAAGCTAAAGTTGAGGCTGGTGGGCAATGGAAACCCTAAGGCTGCTTACACATGTGCAATATTTATCGTTAGAAAACAAATGACCGTTCGATAATCATTAACTAAAAAAGTGCACAATGACGCCGATGAACTAGGATTGTTGCTGGAAATGAACGACCATCCCGGCAGATCTGATTGGGCGACGATTGTTCAGAATCTATTGTGTGTACGGTCGTTCAGCAATCATGATTGGTTCTGCAGTACACTTCTCCTTTACATGTCACTTCCTGCATTGTTTAAACAATCATATCTAGCGTGTGTACATTATTAGTGGATTATATTTGAACGATCGTATCGTTACAGTATGTACAGAATTGTGGACAATACGATCGTTCAAAATAATCGTGCATATTCGTTGATCTGTCGTTAGTCATTCGTTTTCTAACGACAATTATTGCACATGTGTACCTAGCTTAAGTGCCTGTTACAACATACAAAATGATTAATGAAGGACTAGGGCATGGGAGTGAGTGATATTTACATATCAGCCTTCATCACCACAGTATATTTGCATAGGTTTGTTGGACTCCCCAGAGCTCTACCTAACGAGCTTCCCTTTCTTTTCCTGTCCTAAACCTCTTAAAGCTTTGTCATTAAGGTGTTCAAAATTCCTTTAATCACATTGACCATACAAGACTGTCAATATGCATCAGAGGATGTTTGTGTATTAGACAATAATCCCACAAATAAATTATTAAAATC
>NC_092858.1:71168691-71185825 GCF_032062135.1 Pyxicephalus adspersus | reverse complement strand
GAAAAGCGAAGAGCAGTTATCCAAAAGGATATTGCAGAAGGCATTCAGAAACATGTTGATAAATCAAACAAAGTAGACATTTGCATTCTTTATTTGGTATTTGTGACTTTTTTTTTCTGTAAATGTAGTAAAAGAAAACTAACACTACTTTTTTTAACATTAAAGGATCCATATTATGTTAGCAATTTATAAATTGAAGATTAAAGCAAATAAATAAGAATATTCTTAAATAATAGTTATAGCAAAGGCAACTTCATATAGGAGAAACACATTCTGGTATACATACTGTCATTGTGTAGTCACTGCTGCAGTATTCCCCTGGCAGATGCAACATAAAGAAACATGGTGACCCAGAAGCAGCACATCGAACAGCCACAGTGCCAGACAACAAGCAATGTCTGACCCTGTTGTACCAGAGTGGTAATGGGAAAGGTAGCAAAATTTTTGTCACGCACATTCAAACACCCTTGGTTTCCACACTGGGGGGATTAAGTGATTCTATAACTGTGCCCTAAATAAATATGTTTGTGCCAGAAGGATAATTATTAGTATATTTTTCTCTTTCCACACTGAACTTCAAAAGCATCTGAACTGAAGTTTGAGAACATCTAGCTGTATACCGATTTTCAATTATAAGAATGTTATGATGGGGGATTGCAATCTTCAGGAGTGAAATTATAATGAACTAGGACTTGATGTATTGATGTCTACACTAACTGCTGGCACTGAAAGGTGTGAAAGCATTTACCAGCTGAAAGCTTTACTCGAGTCATATAACCGCTTCTCTGGGTGCAGAGATATTAAACTGACAAACATTGTCACATCACATGGAAATTCAACATTATTTTAATCAAGAAAACACTGCTAAGTACTTTTCATTGGTTTGTCCAAACATACCAATTAGTAGGTGTTTTATATTTAACACATTAGATGTATGTGCCTGTTTATAGTACCACCACCACATCATAATTGTCAGCACAGCTCATTTAAACACAGGGCAGGAAAAGTTGTGATTGCATCACATGACTGGAACAATGACTTTTTACCTTGTTCAGATTTACTTGGTGATGAGAAGATATAGCCACACATAAAAACAAAAATCCTAATGCAAAATGCATTTGGAAAGGATAGTTACCATAAACGTAGCTTTTTTCACAGAAATAGTTTTAAATATTAATGCTAAAATTGTAATTTGGGTATGATGTATAAAAAGGCACATCTAGACGATGTTTTATATTTGACAGTTGATATTTGTGTTTTGTATTTTTTTTACAGAAGATGGGGAGGTTACCCCTATTGTATGTTCCCTTTATCTTGGGCTGTATTGTTTTGTATGTTATTATGATGTTAAAAAACTAATAAAACTGATTGAAAGAAAAAGGCACATCTAATAGAAACAATTGTGCAGTGGTATTTTTAACCTGGCTCTTGTTAAACCCTGTATCCTAAATCATATAATGAATACCCTCTTTCAATTTTAAGGTTTAACATATCAGAACATGGTCCTTAGCAAGCTGTAAAATTATTTAGATCTAACCTGTAGTGTAAAACATTATACTACAGATTCCATCATGCTTTATTTAAAAAAGTGAATCCAGAATAGGGAAACCATGTGTGAAAAACTAAGTACACCCCATGAACTTGAAGTAACTGTTCTCTGTATCACTTTATCTGTCTCTCACATCAATGTTCCAAAGGAAATTTGGACTTCTCTTCACAACACTTCTCTTCACAAAATTGCTTCAGTTCATTGAAGTTTGCAGTAATTTATTAATGCACAGCTCTCTTAAGATCTTGTCACTGCATTCTGATCAGATTGAACTCAGGACTGGGACTTTCAGTGAATGCATTGACTGTTTATTTTCAGCTAATCTGTTGTGGTGTAGATTTGGTGTGCTTGTACTAAATGGGCCTGATTTATCAAAGCTATCCAAAACTGTAGCAGATACACTATCATGGGTGAACCGGGGTGATCAAGCAAACCTGGAATGGATCTGGTCCAGGATTACAAACATTTGCCAAATATTATCAAATGCTTTTAGAAAACCCATTTCAGGTTTTCCAGATCTCCCAGATTCTTCCACGATAATCTATCTTCTCTAGTCTTGGAGAGCTTTAATAAATCATTCCAATTGTCTTGTTGCAAGTCCCATTTTCATCCAAATTTTAGTTATTACTATACTGCATTTAGGAAGTTCCAACATAATTTGTTGTTTTGTACAATAACTATGTCTTGCACATTACAGACAGATACAAACAATAACACAGGAGAGGACCCTGCCCATTAGAGCTTATTATTCTAAGTTGTCACAAAGATGGCCTGAGAATGACTCTAGAATACTTTGGCATACAGAGGAGTTCTCCCTAAACCTTTTTAGGAAGAAGAGATCTTCTCATGCCACCCCTGCCAAACAATCCTTACTTGTTCAGTGTTTTTCTATGTTTGGTACTGATATAAATTTTAACATTTAATATGTGAACTTAGGCCTGTAGGTTCTGAGATGAAGAATCTAGTTTTAAGCAATCCCTCTAAGCATTACAACTTCTGGGATGAACATGGGACATCCATTTGTAAATAATCATTCACACCTTAAAATTTTAGACTTCAGAGTGTTTAAAAAAGGCTTTATAAACCTTCCCAGATTGATCAGCATCAACAATTGCTTCAACAATTGCTTCAATAAGGTCATTGGTGATGTCTTTCATCTTTAACATTATGTTAACACAGTCCTGAATGTTTCAGACTGAAAACTAAATTTCTACAGATGGTCACGCTTTCCGATGATCATTTATTCAAGTGCATTTGGTTAACAGCACCTGGCTGCTACATACTTTCTTAAGTCATATAGAAGTGATAAGGGTGTACCTAATGTTTCACATTTTGACTTTTTCTTTGTTAAATAATTCATGATACAGTGTAATTTGTCAACTGTTGTAGTTCATGTGAGGTTGTATTTAACTAATGTTAGTGCCTGCTGAGGACCAGATTGTTTTTTAATTATGCCCAGATATGCAAAACCTTGGAATTGCAAAAAATGTGTACCTAATTATTTACGTGACTGCATGTTAATCATATACACTGAGATTATTAATTTTTCATTACAGTGTTTAGCCAAACCTCAATTAGCTGCTGACAGCTCCCTCTAGTACCTATAATTTAGACAGTTCAATACTTTATACCTGAACAATGTATAAAGAATAAGACTGTATATCAGTAAAAGTTATTTTACACATTAAAGTTCTTTTTAAATGTAAAGCTAAAAAAAAGTACCCAGAGGAGACCCACACAAACACAGGGAGAATCACATGCAGATAGTGCCCTGGCTGGGATTTGAACATGGAACCCAGTGCTGTAAAGGCCAGATTGCACACCACTGAGCGACCATGCTTTTTTGTTTGTTTCTCTTCACCAGTGTTTCTCAATTTTTTAACATGGGGGAACCCTTGAAATAACTTTTAGGTCATTGGGGACCCCTGCTATATTTACTATATCCACAACTCACACTATATTAGTGTGGTGGTCAGTGCCAAAAATGCCTCTTACAGCACTAGCCAGTGGGAAACATACCCCTCTTACAGATAGCCCAAAAGATAATTGCCATCAGTTAAGCTGACCTGAGAGTCACAAATTGTTCATTGCTCAAGAAACCTCTATCAGTCTCTAGAGGAATTCTAGGGTTCCATAAAACCCTGGTTGAGAAACATTGATCTACACTGTGTTGTGTCACTCATTAAGGTCCACCAAGCCCAGGGGTCTGTCATCAAAGCAGCCTGTTCTCACAAGCCAGTCTTGCGGAATAGGTGACATAGATCTCCGCCACACTGTCCTCTCCTCCTCCTGTCTGCAGCAGCTCAAGAACTCTAATGGAACCTCTGATGGTTTCATCCCCCTGCTTTTCTCAGGGATTGTAAAAGATCTAAGGGCATGCTAGGAATGCAGAGGAGAATAAAGATGGAGTTTGCAGGTTATTTCCATGTTTGTGTGGGTTTCATCCGAGTACTCCGGATTACTCCCACATCCCAAAAACATGCAGTTAAGTTATTTGGCTTCCCCTCAAAATTGACTCTAGACTGTAATAAAGACATATGACTATGGTAGGGACATTGGATTTTGAGCCCCATTAAGGGACAACTAGTGACATGACTATGAACTTAGTACAGCGCTACATAATAAGTTGGCGATATATAAATAATAATAATAATATTAGGGGTCACATGTATGTAACATACAGAATGCTGGCCAGAAGTAAGTACAGCCCAGAGCACAGCACACCTTCTTCTTAACCTTGTTAAGAAAGCATCAGTGCCCCTATACGTACACACTTTACACACATTCTGCATACTGCAACATAAAAGAACATTTGTCATAGACTAATACTGAGATGTTAGTACAGTGTGTCATCATAGGTATCCCTGCTAGCAGGAAAGTGTGAATTGGCCCTGGTCCTTGTGTGTTGTGTGTTAACACATACACATCAATGTATATAAGGACACCCAACAAGTTACATTGGGCCTGATTTATTAAAGCTTTCCAAGGCTGGAGAAAATACACTTTCATCAGTGAAGCTGGGTGATCCAGCAAACCTGGAATGGATCTGGTCCAGGATCCAAACATTTGCTAGCAAAAAGCAAATGACTTTGAAGAAATCCATTCCAGGTTTGCTGGATAACCCAGTTTCACCGATGAAAATGTATCCTTTATAAAGCTTTAATGAATCAGGTCCATTGTGTTAAAGCAGCTAATAGAATGAATGGGCTGGCAAAAACTTTGGCATTGAATCTTTTTTTTTACTGCATTAGACCACTATAAAGCCATCTCAGGAAAAACAAGGACTGGCTATATTGGCTATTTTTAACCTAGTTTATTATTTACCTCAAATTAGGCAAGAACTGGAGGTGTGGGTGGTCCAAATGTGCATGCTTATAAAACCTACTTCATGCAAAGATCTTTGGGTTGGTACATTTTGACATCTTGAGCCATTTTAAAGTATGCAATGAAATATGAAATAGGTATCAGAGGCAAGCAATATGCCTGTAACAGAATGTCTACACTAAGCTGGACATATATTACCTTCCTTTTTTGGATTCTTCCTTAACTCCATTTATGAAAATCTTATTTTACCAAAAATCTTACTTCATGAACACCCTGAGACATACATACATACATACATACATATTCAAAGAATGGTAATTGTGTATATCCATCTTCTTTTAATGAGACAGTATGTGTATGCAACACATACATGTTGGATTGCTATGTTCTTTATCTCTTACCAAAATTATATTCAACAAAATTTTTCTGAATCTTTTTAAATTAATTCACAAAAGTGTCATTAGAACTCCAAAGCCTGCATACCAAATTCTTTATCTAAAAGGTTGTACACTTACTGTTGGCATACATTTGTCAGCTGTTCTATGGTATACAAGGCAATATAACCAAATATTATAGAGCCATTTAGTTCAAACTGCATCAAGGTGGCATGCCAAAAACAAAGCATTAGTAATTTCAAATGATGAATCCGATACATCATGAATTCTTAAAATTACACACTAATCCTTAAAAACCAGTGAGTTAATGAATCAGTCTTTAAAACACCACATGAGGTAAAAACCATTGTATTTGACATTAAATATGTTGTTTACCTGTCAGTGGAAGCCTTTCAGTGCAGAAGTAACAAACAGTTGCTGAAATTATAATATACTAAAAAAAGGTATGTGGAAACAAGGCAATTTATTGGGACTGATTTATTAAAGCCTTCAAAGGCTGGAGAAGATAGACTTTCATCAGTGAACTTGTGTAATTCAGCAAACCTGCAATAGATTCATTAAAAGTCATTTGTTATCTGAAAGGAAATGTTTCCGATCCTGGACCAGATCCATTGCAGGTTTGCTGGATCACCAAGGTTGACTAATGAAATTATTTCTTCTCCAGCCTTTATTAAATCAGGCCCATTATGTCAGTGTCTGTTAACATGACAAGTTATACCTGATGTCTATTATACAATATTACTATAGCTACACATAAATCTAACATAGATTACATATAACATAGATCGTGTGTTCAACATTTTCTGTCTTATACAGATGTTTCATTCTGTTCTACAGATGACTATTATATTTGGATTTCTTACAAAAAGACTGTCTGAGTGACAATGGTCACAAGTACAATCATAGTGAATCCCTTTTAAATGAATACTTGGATAAGCAGTTCAAGGAAAATTGAAAAGCTGCCTCTTGCTTCCATTGAACAGTAAACAGCTGTGGTTTATCCTTGTTCTTATGTTTCATTTTCTATGCATTTCATGCATAATACAACATATACTTATGTATAGGTTGGAGCCTTTTTCTAACCTAAATTTTATTCAGCACGGAGCTTATACACAATGACATTTTATCTTACGTTTTATCACCATTTATCAAGAACTTGACATTAAGAGCTCCTAGTCAGGTTAGTTTAAAGTTCACCATCCTTCAAATATTTACATGCTAAGTGACACTTTGCATAGTTTTCGTTAATAATTTTAAAAGGGTATCTTTACTTTTTTACGAAATTTTTACAGTCAGTCAATTTCTTATATTAAAAACAATTTTGTAGCCGTAGATGGGTTTATGGCCTTGCTATATTAACTTAGTGGTGCTGCAGGGAATTCTATGAAAACAATCAGACTGCATTAGACCACTATAAAGCCATCTCAGGAAAAACAAGGACTGGCTATATTGGCTATTTTTAACCTAGTTTATTATTTACCTCAAATTAGGCCAGAACTGGAGGTGTAGGTGGTCCAAATATGCATGCTTATAAAACTTACTTCATGCAAAGATCTTTGGGTTAGTACATTTTGACATCTTGAGTAGTGTTGATCGATTAGCTCACTATTCGATTCATCAGCTATTCGCTCGAATGTAGCAAAATTATTTGGGTGGTCGAATTTCAAAGTCGAACACCATAAAAGTCAATGGGAGGAAAAATTTGTTTTTTTTTCAGCACTGTGTAGAGCTTCTACAGCCTCCAAACAGATGTAAAAAGATACATTGTAAAAGGATACATAAAAAAATACATTATAAAAAGATACATAACACTATAACATACCCCTGTGCTTCACATGAAGATTAAAGTGCACCTGTCACATCAATATTAGGCTAAAGCTAGGTACACACTTCCAATAATTATTGTTAGAAAATGAACGATTACGACCGATCAACGATTATGCACGATTAGTCAACGATCGTCGTCCAATCCGATCCGCCGGTCCGGTCGTTCATTTCCAACGACTATCCTCGTTTGTTGGCGTCGTTGGTTACTTTTTTTACGAGCGATTTTTGGCCAATCGGTCGTTCGTCGTTCGTTCGTCGTTCATTTCCAACGATAAAAATTGGAAGTCTGTACGCAGCTTTACTCCATTTATGAAAATCTTATTTTACCAAAAATCTTACTTCATGAACACCCTGAGACATACATACATCATACATATTCAAAGAATGGTAATTGTGTATATCCATCTTCTTTTAATGAGACAGTTTGTGTATGCAACACATATATGTTGGATTGCTATGTTCCTTTATCTCTTATCAAAATTATATTCAAACAAAATTTTCTGAATCTTTTTAAATCAGTTCACAAAAGTGTCATTAGAACTCCAATGCCTGCATACCAAATTCCTAACTAAAAGATTGTACACTTACTGTTGGCATACATTTGTCAGCTGTTCTATGGTATACAAGGCAATATAACCAAATATTATAGAGCCATTTAGTTCAAACTGCATACAGATATGTAAATATGTTCTGTTTTAGGAAGGCTTTATTGTTCTGTGCAAAGATTTAGTTGGAGGGCCTTTTGTTTATTTAGTACCATAACCTTATATAGTATATTCTCTCAAAACACTGCACTGACGGTGGCTATAAAGACAGAAACAACTGTATACAGTTTGAAATAAATGGCTCTGTGATATTGGGCTATATTAGCCCCATATTTTGGTATTTATTGTGATAATTAAATATATAAGGTAATAATATAGACAATTACTTGATTAGTTTTACCCACTATCCTGTAGAATAAGGAGTCATCCTTATATTTTTAGGATTTGTGATTGAATGACATTAATACTTTTTTTGTTTTAAGAATGCTCTATTGTGCTATACAGAGAATACGAGTGCTTTTAGATTTCCTTAGTCCCTATTTACCATTAGGGATGAACGAGAATGCCTCTGACATTCTCACGAAAATTTCCTTGAACTTCCGGTGGGTCAGCAAAATTTTGGCAAACCAATTTCGTGGACCCATCTGAAGATCGAGGAAATCATTACAGGAGGAGTACCACGGCTGCATTCATGAATTCAGCCATGGGAATCCTCCTGTGCGCAATCCCCGGGCACTGGAGGTTAAATGAGGGCTTGCCTAGTCTCTCTTATTATAGCGACGCTTACTGATGGAAGCAAGCGTGGTATCCAGCATTCTCCCTATCAGGAGAGAGAAGAACATTGCAATAAAGTGTCTGTCTAGATACTGAGGAATTAGGCTTTTCTGTCTGTCTCTCTTAGTCTGGGCTATGGACTACCAACTGGAGGAGCTTCTAACTACAGAGTTAATAAAAGGTAGGGAGGTGGGCATACCCATTAAGTGCCAAGTATTTAGGTACAGAAGCTGCTATATTGGAATACACTTACTAGTTTAATGGTTCGGCTGTTGTTGCTATCCTTCAGTCCCCAATAATTGCCAATGTACCTCCTCAGCGCCTGTATATCCCTCCAGTCCCCACTTATAACTAAACTGCCCCTCCTGCCTCTTTTAATCACCAAACCCTCATTAACCTCCTTTGTGCTACTCTTGCTCACTCTGACCTCCACTGTAACCCATGGGCCCTTGGGGAAAGGGAATGCCACTGGAGATTTCTTACTTAGGGTAGCAAATTGATTATAACAGCCATGATTAGGAGAAGATTTTGTTTTATTATGTAGACAAACATAGCTTTAAGAGTTAAAATATTTCTGCTCAGATTTGTTTCCTAATCATAACATTTGCCAGTTGTGATGATTGTTGCCAGAAGCCCAATTATAAAAATAATTGCAAAGATTACTGAACATTTTATTAATCCAGTGGGGCGCATGACATATCTTATTAGAGTATTTTTTGACTGATAGGTCATGTGGCTCGGGAAGAACGGGAGGAATACCACTGTTCCCTGAGTCTAACATTTCAATGTCATATGTGGCCTCTAACGCTGCATGATGTGTAGGGATTCATCTAATTTAATCTTATTTAATAATTTAATATTGTTCAGCATTTGCAAGGGGTATTCACTGTTGCTTGATGAACTAAACAGACAATTTAATACCTTATTGTAGCCCAAATTAAAAAAAGTAAACTTTATTGCAGAGTTTTTGCTCATAAAGGGTACAGACCTCTAAAACAGCTTAGACAAAGACCCAGATCAGCGGTTGCTGAACTTTTCATTTTGTGGCAGCAATTTGTTGATTGGCTTCTGTTATTGACATTTTGCTAGTTTTATTTAAAATTGCTGAGGGTATTTTTCTAACATATTTAAAACAAAGAAAACAAGAGTCTATATAGTACTAAATATGGCCATCATGTCCAATTTTCGAATATCCCTTCAGCATACCAATTGATAGGCTTTAGGTATTTTAAGCCTTAAAATGTATTAGGCCCTAATATAACTACCCAAACAGAAACTCTGGAATTTAATAAACTTCAAAATGTGTAAACTTAAGTCATATGAACCAAAGTAAGATTCTTTTTAGGCCACAAAATCTGAGCCAGAAGCTATAACATTATAACACAAAGAATACTGTTGGGCCAGATTCAGACTCCCAGCAGGAGAAGTGGTTTCTGTGCTGTTACTGGGGGCTGGCACCTTGTCCTTTGGTTACTAAAGTTAGAACATTTTACACCTGGCTGAATCACTCACTGCTGCCTCCATTTAGGCTATGTACACATGAACAATATTTGTTTTTGGAAAGGATCTTTCACAATGCTTTTCAACCACAAACAACTTCATGATGAATGAAGGAATGCTGTATATACAGCACCTGTCACACTTATCTCTTCCTTGCTAAAGCGCAGGCGTCTCTCTCCTGCGCATGCGGGTACTTCTGACTCTGGGCTTGCTTACATTCCTAAGCTTCATCAGTTTCTCCCAACCAAGCAGCCAATCAGGAAATATCCTCCTAATCATCCCTGGCTATTTAGCTAGCTCATACACAGCACTCAGCGTTTGTGCAACATGTCTCCACTAGTGCCGAGCCCCTAGTTCTGTTGAACTGGTGCCTGTACACCTGTTGCTTAATCCAGTGTTTTCTCTGTCCAGCTCCTGTGTTAACCCCTCGTTGCCCAGTCTGTTGTTTCCAGCCTATTCCCTTGTACCGTTCCAGTGTTCCTGTCTGTCTGTGGATATCCTGTGTCACTTGTGCCTCCTGTTGCTTCCAGTGTCTCATGTGTTCCCTGTGTCCGCGGTGGCCCCTGTGTAACTGGTGTCTATTTCCTGGATCCCTGGTATTTGACCCCTGGCTTGTGACCTGACCTCTCTTGCTTGCTGCCTGCTTTCACCCCGACCTTCCTTGACAATTCTTCTGCTTTGTGATTTAGTACTGTGTATCTTCCTGCCCACCCTGGTGTGCCCAAGGACCGCAACCTGGCGGTAACCAGCAGCGCATCATCCTCAGCAGTAGAGGCTCTGGAGACCTGGTTGCTGCTTAGACTCTGAGCCTTGGCTCTTCTCAAGGCTCACAACACTTTTGTGCAAGATGTAGCTCCCCCTAGTGGCCCTGTCTCACCAAGCATTACAGTACCGTTCTGCTCTATGGAGAGGGGAGGGGGAAAACGACAGAGCTGCACCCCACTGCACTCGCTCCCCCTTCATTTCCATTACAATTGTTCGTCGTCAATCATTCCTGGATCCGCCCGGACAGTTGTTCGGACGATGGACAACGAGCACTGTACACATGACAGATTCTCGTCCGATATCAGCCCTGAGACAATTATCAAACGAGAACTATTGCATGTGTGTACCTAGCCTTATTCTCTATGGGTGGCTGCTGGTGAGATGCTACATGTAGGGTCTCCCCAAGGTCCCAGTTCAGTAAATTTACATTTAATCCATCTAAGTCAGCCGTAAATATAAAAATACTGTACCCTGCAATAAGGATTTGAGCTAAAGGATCATAGGTCATAATTACCCTACGATTACAATTTAAAATGAAACTTCCTGATACTATAGCACTAAAATGTAGCCATTATTCAAAGCAGATACAATACCATTAATTGACTGAGAGAAAGTATATACTTTAAGAGGACCTTAGGTTACTTCATCAGACATAAGGGCTCTTCACATTTGCATTCTGCTTTATGTTTCTACGATACTATGTATTTAATGTAACAGCAATCAGGCCCAACATTATGTTCTGTATTCTGCACCTACAATAATGTGCATTTAAAATTCTTGAATGTATTCCAATATGCATAATCACAATCTGTTAATTCATATCAGGGCAGTGAGTGTGTGACATATACCATTAATTTACAACTATTAATAATCCCCATCAATAACTAAGTTACCATTAGATAACAATAGTTTCAGAGTACAACTGACTTTACATCTAGGGTAATGAACCATATATTAAGAAGTCAATTATGGATAGTCAGGTAATGAAGTTGCAAAGGATTTATTTTACAGTTTTGGAAACTGAAAAAACGTGCATCTTGTTATTTGTATAAGAACGCTTTACAGTTTTGTTTACAACCAGATAAAGTCTCAGCTATAATATAGTGATGTATCATGCTCTTGAGGTTATTTGTTTTTGAGCAGATCTAAAAAAGCAAAGTTTTTCAAATGTCATTGTTTTTGAACATTTTAAAGGCCATGTTCTTTTTGTGAAATGTGAATTGTTGGTTCTAGCAAAGGAAATCTGGTGTGGAAAGTTGAATAGGAACACCTGGGAGCAGCTAACTACAATTTTTTGCAACAGGTCTGAAATACATTTGTGATTCCCCCCGCGAAGCATGGGGGAGGTCTGACGGGTGCTTTGCTGGTGATCAGCACCTTTGGGAACTCCTTGGAAAGACTGTTGGAAAACTATTCTAACTACTTCATTAACTGATCAAGAGAACACCAAGGGTGTGCAAAGCAGTCATTAAAGCAAAAAGTGACTATTTTAAAGAATCTAAAATATAAACCATATGGCTTAATACTTTTCCATTTAAAACATAACTCCATATGTATTCCTTTATAGTTTGCATGGTGTCAAAAAGAATCTGCAACATAGAATATATTTAAAATAAACCATTGACAGTAAAGGTCTGTGTAATTTTTGACTGGCATTGTAAATACATAGAAAATCACGCTTCCTTTTACCTTATACAGAGAACTAATGATCACTCCCTGGGGTTATTATTGACTTATATTGTATGCAGTTATTTAATGGTGGGTTGGGAAAGAATAACAACATAATGATGGCAAATTGTGAATATCACTAAGAACCAGTCATTTGACAGATTTCAAGGATTATCTCAGCAGTAGGTAAAGAAGCTTTGCTACATTATAGACAGCATTTCTTCAAACTTGAATAACAAAGATTTTTAATAAATTCATCTTGAGTATAATCTATCTCTTATTTTCTCACACAACAATGCGTGTTCCACATATTGTGTTTTGTATGTACAATATCATTAGGAATCTGTTTAACCATCCTTGCCTGTTTAAAAAGTAATAGAGCAAGTAGGAGTGTTTGAAAGAATGAGTTTCTTTTGTTGGTTTTATTATTTTATTCAAGTACTTTAGTATTCAGTACATTTTAAATAGCACAAAATAATCCCTATTTCATGTCCCAAATTCACCAGAATATTTTGTATATAACAAATGTAGCTGTTTATTTCACAAATCTATAACAACTTTATATGCAGCATTTTCAAGATTTTTTTTTTTGATGAATGGTTGATGGCGCTGTTAATGCTAAGGCACACAAATGACAACTGTGCACCTACAACTTTGTGGCTTTAATTTTTGCGTAGGTCCTTTACAAAAGCCAGTTCCATAAAGACGAGGTTGGGTGTGGTGAGACTCGAGTGGCCTTTGGAAGGGCCTCAACCATGATGATGAAATGAAACAGTGATAATAAGTAGGGTTTTCTCATCCTATATTGTTACCTCTGAGCCTGAAAATGGTTGGCAATGTAGGCAACATTTAGGAGCAATTATGCTTATCGGAACTACAACTGTTTATATACAGTGGGCTGTAGGCCTATTGTCAATGAAAATGACGGTGAGTATTGTATTGGTTGGGGATTGTCAAGTGTTGTATCTGTTGCTAAAACCACCAACCAGTCAAAAGGCTTATACTGTGGTAAGTGTTCCTATTGGCTGGTTTTGTCAAATGTATTCTCATCCCTTGACAATCACTAATTAATGAACATGTTTACCACTATTTTCACCACATTCAGCAAGTTAGGTTACAATTCCTTTGTGGACTGATTATTCATAGTGCTAAGTGAACGGCTTGAACTATTTTAGTAAATCAACTCGAAAACATTATGAGGTATACATTTTTTTTTATGAAACCGAGTTTTTATTGAAAAATTTTTTTACAAATACAACAAAAGGAACAAAACAAAAAGAACATGGACAAGAACACAGCATACAGGAGCATTAGCAACATATTACCAAAACCATAAGGCATAAAGTAGGAACAAGTATATATACATATACACATATACATACATAAAAGCTACAAGAAAAAATAGCAATAGTGGAGTGCAAATAATGCAATGTGGTTTCCAGTAATAAACATGACAAACCAGTAAATTCCTGTATACAGGACATAACATCAAAAATGGGGAGGGAGGAAAAGGGAAAAGGGGATTCTGAGGCGATTTGCTATATAACAAAAGGAGGGGAGCAAAATAAGACCATCACATCTGTAAGTGAGCATAATAGTCATCCCATGTCTCCCAGACCTGTTGGAATTTAGTGACAGTGTTCCTGAGCAGGGCAGTAAGGTATTCCATCATTCGAATATCCTGAATGCGGATGTATAGTTCTTCTAAGGATGGAGGGGAGACAGACTTCCACTTAGTGGAGATCAGGGTACGGGCTGCTACTAAAATGTGTGTGGTGAGCTTGGATATGAGCTTGGTAGGACCTGTTAAGGGCAACCCTAGCAGGTGATGTGGAGGATCTAAAATAGATCGACATTTGGTCACCTTCCCCAGTAGCTGGTTAACCTTATCCCAGTAACTTTGTATAATAGGGCAGAACCAAAGAATGTGTTCTAGTGTCCTGCGGTAGGACCTACAGCGCCAACAAGTATGAGGTATACATTTTTATTTTATTTTTTGAGTGGTATGTTAGACAAGGAGCACTACATATGTTGTTAAGGTTTATACAAAGTAGATCATGTGCTGTATTTATTACAAAAATTAGTAAACTAAGCAAAAATTTGCTATTTTTTGGTTACAAAATTGAAAAAAAAAACACTGTCAACAGCTGCTCCTTGTTCTGTATAGGCAATCCTTTGCTGAAAGAAAGATACTGTATGCTCAAATAACTGCAAATGTATTCATTGAAAACTCTTTCTAGGAGGCCATAAATTAGGAACAGCTCAAGGCCCAATGTACCCTTACTCTGCCACTGGCAATTGCAGCTTGATGTATGAAGCACTTAAGAAAAAACAGGAAAAGATTCAAATGTTTCTGCCAAAAAAAACAGTACCCTAATGGGACTCAATACATATTCAGACAAACCTTTATTTTTTAACTACTTCTGACAGCATGCATGTAAGATTGACTGATATACTGGGACACTTTAATCTGCAAGTCCAATATTATACAGTACTTGTGGATTTGGCCTTATTAGCCCAAACCCCAAAAAAGCCAAATAACATGGTTTGTATTTGTCAGTCAACAACAACCACAAAGTGACACTGCCGTGCCATGTTGTCCTGCATGTATGAATATTGTTTGTGTGCACTTAAATGAAAGTGAAATCCCTGACAAGTAGGTATAAGCCCTGGTGATAAGCAGATTCTGCCTGTGATACGGAAATGTTGCTGCTGATGATGAGAGTGACACCAATCTTAATATACTGTGACTGATGGTAGCACTTAACAGCACTGAGAGCAAGTGATCAGCACCACTGAACAACAAAAACAGTAACTGCTTTGCTTTTATATGAGAGTTGTGCTGATTACATAACCCTAGCTGACTGACAGTGAAAGACGGCAGGGGGAAACAGCAGGGAATAAAACTTTGCAAGAATAGGTAAAAACACCAAGAATCTCAGGAATCTAAAATGGCGCAAATTGTACAATCTATGTGAGACCAGGCAACTGCATTACAATTTTGCATACAACTGTAAACAAACATGATCTGGACAGGGGTGATTGTAGACACACTAATAGACATGAGATGTCTACCTAACACATATGCATATGCTTGTCTCCTTGTAGTGGTCGAATGGCTGACATGGAGAAGGTAGAAAACCTTGTCCAGGTAATACTGTTCCATGAGATAAACATCACCAGAAGTGAGTGTATGAACTTCTTATGTATGGACTTTAGAGCTCAGATTCATGGTCATGTTTATCCCTACTCGAGGGTTAAAGAGCAACAGTGCTGCACCACAATAGGCAGCAATAAAGTACTATCAAAAAAATAAGGATCTATGTTAAAAAGGTCGAGAAAGAGTGCTGTAAAGATTTCAGTACTTGCTAGACAATTACAGAAACATTTAAATAGCAAATTATGACACCATTTCAAGATGCCCCTAGATTCATATTAATTGTAACTGTGTTATCATCTGTGCTTTTTTACTATATATATGAATCAACATGCACACTCTTTTCATTTGCAATTCAGGCTTTATATTGCTTTTAACAAGCTTTTTTGCTTTGGCAAATTACATATAAATTAAAATGTCACAAACAATGATCAAAGTATAAAATTAGCACATCATTTTGCAGCCACTGTTGGGTAAAATCAATAGAAGCTCAGGAAGTAACACATAATTGCATTTCATAAATCCCTCCATTTATTATTTTTACATTAGTGTTTTGAAATGTTTCAAATATTTTAAAATTATGACATCAAAATGATGTATGTCTTTAAAAACATTTGAGCATGAACATTTGTATACAATGTATATGTGCAATGACAGTGACAGATAATAGGAACCTTTCAGCAAGGTTTATAAGCTCAGAGTTGCTGAATGCACAAATAAAGCAAGTCCTTGATTTTCCTTAAAGCAAAACAGAACTAAACTTTAATTCACTTGATCCCATATTTGCTATGTTATATATAACTACATACCATTGTTCCACTAGTACACAGAGTTACCTTGATAGAAAACTGCAGAATGTTTTGTCCCTTTTTTTATCTGGCTGCCATTTTGTTTATTGCAAGCTCTGAAAATGACGTTTTCTACACAGATCATGAATCTGACATTCTTTTCTGACTCTAAAGGGTTATTTTTTTCCTCTATGTTCCATGACAATAAGGTTTAGGAGAATGCTGAAAGTAGAGTATGTGCATGCACCTATAGGTCCCCTTACATACTTGTAGAACCTTTCTTTTCATTTATTATTCAATTTCCCTTAAAAAATATATACAGGAAGGTCTGCAATCAACACATTTACTTTTTAGACAGTTGCAGCATCAGAAGCTGCAAAAAACAATACATTTCCATCATGGCTAGCACCACATCATTATCATCATGAATATTTCGGATATCATCACAGATGGAGATTGATGTACACTCTTTTTCACTTACTGTACACTCTTTTTCACTTAAGAAAAACTTATTTTCTGGGATGCAACGGCACAGGAGAAAAGCATTGGAGACTTCTATGTTCAAGCTAGAAGGTCAATGTCCTGGAAAGTAAAAATACATTTTGCATTTTGACCTGCTATCAGCATAAAGTGTATCCTAATAATTAAAATGAAATTATTCCTGGGTTAGCATACCATACCTTTAAAAGAAGCCCATCATAAGATAACATGGGGCTACCATTGCTAAACCTGTCTTTTGGAGTACCTAGTATATATGGCAGGGTAACCTAAAGGTTTTAATACTTTGACCTGGGAGAACTAGTCAGATAAAGAAATCTGTCATTTCTTTGATTTAGACTTAA